>NW_028318003.1:2586666-2910000 GCF_062004578.1 Staurois parvus
GTCAGTGGGAGAGTGGAATAATAGGAGGAGGTGGTGGGTGCCATAGAGGGGCGAAGGAAGCAGTGAGGACACAATATACAAATGTTTAGGAGGAGCAGAGGGATATAGTGAATGGATTTTGGGAATGGAGGAGAGGAAAATGAGGAGTAGAAGAGGCATTTTGGGGGTGATGAGGGCAGTAGTAGGGAGATGAAAGCAATGAGGGGGAGATGTGCAAGTTTTGGGGTGGAGCAGAGGGGTAAAGAAGTGAGATCTTGGGAACAGAGGATAGTCGTATGAAGAGGAGTGTATTATATAAAGGTACACAGAGTGGGACTCAGGCATGTAAGAGATGTTTCCCAGGGTGTTTGCTTGCAGTCTGTCCAGCATGCAGTAGAGTTTCTTGCTGTTGTTGTGTCTTTCTCCTGCTTTAGTTCAACTGCTGTGTTTAACTGCTTCGCACTCTTTCGAAGCAGCACCCCCATCAGAGACTGTGCCCCCCATCAGAGATCTCCCCCATGAGCTGATCTGAATTTATAGGGAGATGCTCAAATGAGCATTCAACTCCACCCCAATTAGAAGCTGATAAGGCTCACATGAATGTTGGGGGATGTCTCATAGGAACCAGGCTACAGTCGTAAACTGGGTGCAACTGAAGGTGAGGACTGCTCAACATACACACAAATATAAGTACACCATTTGTTCTGAACATAACAGGAGTGAAAGCGAGTTTGAGTTAGGAGTGGAGGTAGGAGAGGTGCATTTACCCAGGAGAAAAACAGCAGGAGTCAATGCGTTTGAGTTAGGAGTGGAGGTAGGAGAGGTGCATTTACCCAGGAGAAAAACAGCAGGAGTCAATGCGTTTGAGTTAGGAGTGGAGGTAGGAGAGGTGCATTTACCCAGGAGAAAAACAGCAGGAGTCAATGCGTTTGAGTTAGGAGTGGAGGTAGGAGAGGTGCATTTACCTGTGAAAGTAGAGAAGGCATAATTAGATTGCTGTGTTTAACTGCTTCGCACTCTTTCGAAGCCGCACTCCGTCAGAAGCAGCACCCCCATCAGAGACTGTGCCCCCCATGTAACAAAGGTGTTGGGGCGGTTGCAGCAGCACGGGTTGTACGCTAAAGCAGAGAAATGTTGCTTTGAACAGGCTAGCGTTACATTTCTGGGTCTGATTATATCCACCACGGGGGTCGCAATGGACCCTCAGAAGGTCTCTGCGATCCTAGATTGGCCTGAACCCACGGACAGGAAAGGCGTCCAACGTTTTATCGGGTTCACAAACTTCTACCGGAAGTTCATCAAGAACTTCTCGGGTCTGGTCTCCCCCATCACTCAGTTAACCAAGCTTGGGACTCGATTCAGATGGACGCCAGAGGCACAGGAAGCTTTTGAAGCACTAAAGAAGTTATTTACCTCGGCACCCATTCTGGGTCATCCCGACGCCTCCCTGCCCTACATCTTAGAAGTAGATGCGTCAGAAAACGCGGTTGGCTCCATCCTTTCCCAGCGGAAGGGCTCCAAGGAATTACTTCACCCAGTAGCGTTCTTCTCACGGAAACTTACCCCTGCGGAGAAGAACTACGACATTGGGGATCGAGAACTACTGGCTATCAAGACCGCGTTAGAAGAATGGAGGTACCTGCTGGAAGGTGCCTCACATCCCATCCTGATATTCACGGACCACAAGAATCTGGAATATCTGAGGACGGCCAAACGTCTGCGCCCACGACAAGCAAGATGGGCATTGTTTTTCTCGAGGTTCCAGTTCCACATCACATACAGGCCGGGATCAAAAAACACGAAGCCAGACGCGTTGTCACGTATGTACGAGGACGCCAAGGAGATCCCAGTGCCTGACACTATTCTGCCTGCGGGGAACTTCTTGGCTCTCCAGACGAACCTTCGCTCCGAGATCCTGAGAGCGTCCACAGCAATGTCTACCTCCGATGGGGCGCCCCTCCAGAACAAGGGGGGACTCCTATGGAGGGAGGACCGGATTGTGGTGCCGGAGGATGCCCGAACCTTAGTCTTGGGACATTGCCACGACCACCCGATGGCAGGACATTTTGGCCCGGTCAAGACCCTGGAACTTCTCCGACGTTCCTTCTGGTGGCCGGACATGGCCAAGGATTGTAAAAGTTACGTGGGCTCCTGTGCCATCTGCCAGCGGAACAAGCCTTCAAGAAATAAGGCGTGGGGCCTGCTACGTCCGTTACCCATCCCTGAACGGCCCTGGCAGAAAATCTCTATGGACTTCATAGTCGAGCTTCCACCTTCACTGGACCACACAGCAATTCTCGTGGTCGTGGACCGCTTATCCAAGATGGCCCATTTCATTCCTTTACGGAAGACTCCATCAGCAGCCGAGACGGCGCAAGTTTTTATTCGAGAGGTCGTTAGACTGCATGGGGTTCCCGAAGACATCGTCTCGGACCGAGGGGTGCAGTTTACCTCGAGATTTTGAAGGGGATTGTGCAAAGCCCTGGATATCAAGCTATCCCTTTCCTCGGCATTTCACCCTCAGACCAATGGTCAGACCGAAAGGACCAATCAGACCCTAGAGCAATACCTGCGATGCTACACTTCATTCTCTCAGGACGACTGGGTGCCACTTCTCCCTTTGGCGGAATTCGCGTACAACAACGCTTGCCATTCAGCAACAGGGCAGTCCCCGTTCTTCTCCAACTATGGGTTTCACCCTGTCTTCCTCCCGGATTTAGTCCCGGAATGCCCAATTCCAGCGACACAGGATGCACTAACCTTTTTCACTTCAAACAATAAAAAACTACAGGAAGCCATCCGTCAAGCCCAAGAAGACTACAAGAGGGCTTTTAATCGGAAGCGAAGAGGGGATCTGGTGTTGCGGCCCGGAGAGAAGGTTTGGCTGGCTACATCGAACTTGAGGATGCTCTGCCCGTCAAAAAAGTTGGGACCTAAATTTATAGGCCCTTTTTGCATCAAACGGATGGTCAATGAAGTGGCCTATGAACTTGTTCTCCCTGAGACACTCAAGATCCACCCTGTCTTCCACGTGTCCCTGTTGAAGCCAGTAGTCCCTGATGCCTTCCCGGAACGGGAATCCAGGCCCCCGGAGGCCATAACAGTTGAAGAGGAAGAAGAATTCGAGGTGGAGGCAATCCTGAAGTGCCGACGAAGGGGGGGCCAGACCCAATTTCTCATCAAGTGGAAGGGCTACGGCCCTGAGGACAATTCGTGGGAACCAGCCCATAATGTCCATGCACCTAGACTTGTCCGGAGGTTTCTTTGTGATCACCCGTGGTGGAGAGATCAGGTGGGCATCCAGAGGTTGCCCGTAAGGGGGGGCAATGTCAGGGATCCCCTCGATCCCTGCCGCGATGGTCCCGGCGCAGGCGCACTGCTCCGCCCTGTACACGGGCACTAGGTCCGGGCCGGCCGCGGCGTTCGAGTTCGCGCATGCGCAGTAGAAGCCGCGGCCGCCCGCTGGGCACCAATGGCAGCGCAGGGCAGGATATTTAAATGTCCCTGAGCTGTAATTTCGTTGCCTTCTGGTCTTACCTGCTTCCTGTGATTCTGAACCTGTGCCTTGTAAGTTTATTGACCCGGATTGTTCTTGACCTGCTGATTTCTCCTGCCCAGACCCTTGCTTTGCCTGACCTCTCTCCCTGGATGCCCCTCATTAGATCTGACCTACTGTTGCTGACCTGGCGTGTGACCCGATGATTCTCTGCCTGCTCCCTTGTACCTTACCGTCCTCTACGTTACCAACTCGGCCTGTCTGACTTCGCACTTGCTCAGCCATCTATCCATCCATCCCATCGGGGTCACCCGACCTCCTCACATCTGGCTCTCCCTGGTTGGAGCCCCTGGCGAACACCCCTACCACTGACAGGTGTGCTCAGTAGTGGCGACCTGGTCTCGAGGTACTACAAGTCCATCCCCACCATCAGGGGCTCTGGTGAACAAGTACCCTGGGGTTTAGACTCCGCGCTCTGGGCACGCCTGACCGGTGGAGTGCTAGTGGTGCCGCTCGGCGGTCCCTCACAGATACATTTGCAAATGTGTGCAAACTAAACCCCTTATTTTAACGTGTAACGTTAGACAGGTTGATTCGGTTTGTTGCAGGCTGGCTGGTAAGTGAGCTGGGAATTTTTGTTTGTTGCTTGAGATGAAACAAGAAGCCTTTAAGGGACCTATTGGTGTTCTTGGTTGCCTGGTAAATTTAGCGTGTTATGAAGATGAATAGGTCAATTCCCAAATGGGAACAGAAAGCCTTCCAAAAATGTTCGCCGGAATTCCATAATGCGTAAAGTGTTACTAAACCCAGGACCCTGCATTCACTCTATCTGGTCTCCCACAATACACACTACATGGAAATGCAATTATTTTAGTTAATATAAACTTCTAAATACCTTTTCTCATCAGCAGTTAGAGCAGTCTTGTGACTTCTATTAGTGCTTAGCAGAGCACTAGTTAAAGGTTGTAGGCAGAGTTTTCTTTCTGCTCTAGGAGGATGCAGAACCCTTGACCTCTGTCTGGACAGTGCTGATTGGCCCTGTGCTGATCACATGCACTCTCCCAAGAAAAAAAAACTCTCTAGCAATACACACCAAACTGAGCATGTGCAGAGTGTCTCCTCACGATATGTCTTATCATGAGATAAGAGGGGGGCACCGGAAGAAGGGAAGTATCATAGAAGTCAGGATCAAAGAGCCTTTTTACACAATGCAGAGGATTAACCCCTTAGATTCCTCACTGAGTATATCAAGCATGCTTTACTGCATATACAGACTGATTTTGCTGTTGTGGGTTTAGTAACACTTTAACTATTTTGTTTATGAAAAGAGTAGACAATTGTGGCAGAAGGCAGGTTGGGCAATGCAACAAAGTGACCATCTAACTAAAATGGTCTACAATTTTCCAGATGACAGTCTTATCCTTGGGGGAAGCAGGCCATCAATGCGTCCGAAGAGAACAGCTACAGGTAAGAGTGGGCCTGAAGACTTAGCCCTTGAGGGATTTTGACTGTGCACATGTCTCACAGGCCTTGACATAAGACTCAACATCCTCCTTGAGAGATGGCCACCAGACAGAACTGTAGAAAAAAAGAGATGGCTTTGCAAATGCCACAATGGCCAGCAGACCTGGCATCATGTGGCTGTTGAAGTACCTTAAGTGGAATATAAACAGAAACAAGCAATTGGTTGGCAAGGGCACTGTTAGGAGCAGATTTGTGTGTTGCCTGGAACATACAGAAATAGTCAGCAGAGAGAGTGGCAATTATATGTGCAGGAAGCAGAATAGGATGCTCATCACAATGAAAGGGCAGCACAGTGGCTATATGGTTAGCACTTCCGCCTGGCAGTACTAGGGCCGTTGGTTCGAATCCCAACCACGGCACCGCATGCCTGGAGTTTGCATGTTCTCCTTGTGCCTGTGTGGGTTTCCTCTGGGTACTCCGGTTTCCTTCCACACTCCAAAGACATGCTGGTAGGTGAATTGGCTCCTGTCTAAATTGGCCCTAATATATATATATATATATATATATATATATATATATATGTATATATATGAATGTGAGTTAGGGACCTTAGATTGTACGCCCCTTGAGGGTTAGGGATTGTTGTGAATCTACAATATATATGTTAAAGCGCTGCATAAATTGACGGCGCTATATAAGTACCTGAAAAAAATAAATAAAAGAAGAATAGGGTTCAAAAAGAAAAAGAGTGACCACTGGGACTGCTGGGATTTTAGACACTTGGCTGACTTAATATACGCAATTTTGTTGTGATCCATATAGATGGAAATTGGATGTCAGGCAACCACCAACCAATGGCGCCGCTCTTCAAAGGCCCATTTACAGTTCCCAATTGCAAATATCATAGTTGTGTCTAGGAGAGTCTGGGTCCCATCTACAGAGCTCAGAACAATATTATTCAATGGGAAGTCTCCCTTGACGTAAAAGATTAGCTTCTGCCATGAGCACACAGTCAGTGTCATCATAAAGCAAACCTAGAGAGTTGAATTACCCATGCACAGAAGCCAGTACACGGTCAGAGGATGGTAAACAGAAGGCCCAGGACAACTACTCCCTTGGAGTAGGGACATTTTAACTGTATTTCACTGTCTAGAAGCAGGGACATACATAAAAGGGTCTCAGGGGTTACAATTGAGACCTCGCCCCATGCTCCAGGGGGCCCATGCGGCCTCCTATACACCTGGACAGGAGGAGTGGTGGCGGCGGCAGTATATAGGGAAACTGACCCTCTTCAATTTCCTCCTGAAGCCTTTCAACAAAAATAAAAAGATATTGACACCAGTGGCGAAACTACCAGGGTTGCAAAGGTCGCACTTGTGATCGAGCCCAGGCATTTCGCCACTGTGGGGGGGCCCTTCATGGCTTCTTGCACCGGGGTCCTGTAGGTTCTACCTACACCTCTGTTTAGAAGAAACAATCTAAGGCAGGGGTGTCCAACATTTTGACTTTCCTGGACCACATTGGAACCAACAATAAGGATAGCTGATGAGCAGAAAAAGACAGGCAGATCACAAGTTACCAATCACTGACATTGATAATGTACCTATCTGAATAATAAAACTTTTGTAATGTTTTCTGTTATAAAAGTAAAAGAGGGCAACATAAAACTACTGCAATATTTTACAATGTTTTTGATAAACTAAGGCATCAATATCTGGTTTGATGGATGTAGTAGCAATTCTCAATGAATTCTCAAGGTGCCCATCAAATATTTTGGTTCTAATTTTGCCTTTTGTGTTGGACACCCCAGATCTAGGGTGTAGCTGGAAATAGAATTTGCAAGAATTTTTGAACGCCTAGATGCCGAGCGCACACAAATATGCAGCCTCTCGGCACCTGGGCTTTGACGCCGAGCAGCCGCATATTTGCGTACCATTGGAAAATCCATATGTGTTGAGAGCGCACACCCAGCGCGCTCCCAGCATATATATCCGTCACTCACGGAAAGGTCCTGATCTCCCTTTGCGATCGGGACCTTTTCTGATCATGTGACCGCTGTGACAGCGAAACATGGCTGTCACATGACCCTAAAACCCCGCCCCACCTCCCAGCTTCTGAAACCTCTTAAAGGGCCGGGAGGCACCGGTGCAAAGGGATTAAGTTAGAAAATCCCTGGCACTAACTACTAAAATCATCGAGTAAAGGGGTGTTAGGTTCAGAAGAAGGAGCTGGGTACAGTCCAGAATGAGAGTGCTTGAGCTTGGTGAGTCAGTTTACAGAGTTAATCTGAGAATAAATAACCCTTTGATGGATCCATTGTAAACTCCATGAGCAGGGTTCTCCTAATCCTTCTGTATTGAACTGTATTGTAATTGTACTGTTTCCCTTTACATTTTTCCCTTTACATTATATAGCGCTGCACAAACTTTTATCACTATGTAAATTATAATAATATATACTAATATATTAAGAGTATTTTAATAATATTATTCTCTACCACAGTAGGCTTGTAGTAATGTAATTTTTAAATGATAAAAAATTGTGATTTCTTACTGAAAATGCCTGGACTTCAGATAAACCAGATACCAATGTGTCATATGAAATCTACCTATCTCTGGACTGTAGAAACTATTTTGTTCTGCAAAGTTGTTTACAGCTAAATTAAACCTATAGACATTCTGAGCTGAGAAACAATGAAGGGTTTTCTATTCGGTCACAAATAGATTTACAACTTGCTATTTGCCCAGCTGACTGAAATAAGACTTTTTGCAGAATGTCAGTTTCTTACCTTGTCCAAATACTAAAAAAATGAGGAATAATACACAAGGAATATTTAAGAAAAGTCAACATTCTACAATATTCTTACATCATGCTATAAATCACACCGCTATCACAAACATCACATGATTACAAATATTACATACACCAAGGAACATGCCTATACATCCTATAGTGAAAATAGCATAGAACGATTAACCCAAGGAAAAATAATATATCTCATATAGACTGAATTGAATAAATTCAACCTTAATTCCAGAAGACCTAAAACATTGATTCCTAGTCTTAGAGCACAATCTACTGGACAAGTAAATCCTGTAAACACCAAGTTAATCGGAAAGATTATTCCCCAGTCAGGTGTGAGTAAATGTTATAAATTAGTGCAGCGCATATATCTCTATAACCTCTTATATGAATTAAAGCATCCAAACCGTGTGATTATGCAACAACGATGAATATATTGAATACAACTTAAAAGTCCATAATGTGTGCTTGATCCGTGCCTTTATAATTTGTTCACAAAACCAGTGCTCTTTATTGCTTATATCCACATATATTCCTATAGGTGCTCCTCCACCAAAAATATACATATATACTCTCACCTCCTTCTATGACCCAAATTGCATTGGTCAAATACCGCCTTTTCCTTTTAACCCGGGTAGGTATACTGTATAGATGACTCCATTTTCCTCCTTACTCTGTTGCAAATGGTCCCGTCTCCTCTTTATCCCACAAATCCTCCGCATATGTAAACAGAAACGTTTGCCATAGTGTAGTATATAAATAAAGCATGATTTATTAAAAAAACAAAGTGCACTCACATTTAAAAGTGTCCTGCTGGGACACCACAGTAAAAAACCTTGTTATAATGTATTTTCAATGTGTTCAGGAATTTCCAAGATTGCATCTCGTAAACTTCCTGTTTAGCAGCTTGATGTCATGGGCCCACTCTACGCGTTACATCACATCACGTGACTTCCTCAGAATTCCTGATGAGTTTGAACACACTAGCTGTGCATTTTTGGAAACTGTTTCAAGCTGCCAAACTCCAATTGCATTAGTAAACCTAGGAGCCAGAAACTGTATTTCCCTAGTCTCCAGAAATGCAAATTCATATACAGTTGAAATAAATACCTAATTTTATATACATTTTTTTAATAGACTGATGAGGTACATGAGCCATAGTCCCTCTGACGTAATATGCATGTGAGTGCATAGTCAAAGACTGCACTTACAAACAAGACAATCAGGCTTAGATCCATTGCATTACTAAGTGCTGCAAAATAAAAAGCAATTAAAGTCAATTAACAATTTATCTACCAATTAAAAGGATTAGAATATCCAGACACAAAGAAAATTATGTTAATACAGTTACAATTTATAAGAATGTATTACATGTATTAAAAACATCTATCAATATAATGATTATATATAACAACTCCACTAACACAACTATAATATAGACATTCCTGCTAAATTGTGCATAGAGCTTTTAGATAAATTATACTTCAGTGCAAAAGAATCATAAAAGCAGGAAACATCCCACTCAGAATTAGAGCTAAGTCTGCCTAGGACATGGAGTAAAAATCTGATATACTTATTGTACAATTACAGTGTTACATTTGGAGCATTTCATCTTTTTAAAATGATCTGAATGATGGTAATTAATATAATGTCTGGTGACATTACTATTTGTAGCTTTATAGACACCATATAAATTATGTCTTGCCCAGTTTTATCATTTTGTAATGATTTTCACTCATATAGAACTTGAAAATTCATACAAATAATAAGATAAAAGTTATCTTTAGAATGACAGTTGATAATGGTTTTATAAGCAATGTTTTCTCCATAAATGTGAAGTGAATTATATCAGTCATGTTAAAGTGGACCTGTGACTTTACCATTCTAAAGTGGTTCTGGGTGCATTAAAAACAGGAACCTCTAGGTGCCTGCCTGCTTGCACGCTTAGTTTCCTTGAGATCACTCAGGTATCCCCAAAACTCTAATATATTAATACAGACCACAGCTTTTGCCCTTCACTCCTCTGCACATGCCTTACTATTGGTCACCATTAGCATTTTATGGCCAATAGTGGTGGGGGAGGTATGGCCGGGATCAACCAGAGCTAAACTGTGGTCTGTATTTGCATGATATATATAATCAACCACACCCACCTACACAATGAGACCCTCTGACCGTTTAATATATCCTTCCACCAATTCTAATCCTCAAGCATATTCTCAAAATCTATTATGCAAATAAATATACACAGCATCCAGTCACCCTACATATAACAGTGTCAAACCCCGTAAGTATAAATAAATACCATGTGGGACGTGCATAAGTCGTGTAAACAAAAAGGCTTAATAACAATCAATGATGAACAATAATCACAAATAATAAACAATAAACATCTATTAAACCGGTTATTTTTTGTATGCTGTCCCAGTATGTGAAAATAAGGTGCAAACGTGCTAAATTTTTGATTGTGAACTACGTACTAAGTGACAAGTACTCCACTGTGCTCAAACCGGTGCCCCACATGGATTTGCACTCACCGTCATCCCATGACCACCTATCTCTAGGATGGTCACTGGCGCTTTTCTTGGGACTATCCCAATGTACAACGTTGATGACCAATGTTCTTTCACATATGCTCCACAGCGTTGCTAATAGTAACCAATGTATCTTCCCATGGGTTAAATAGCCTTGTTGATAGTAACCAGTAATCCTTCTCAGATCCCAGAAATCCTCTTTTCCTTCACAGGCAATTTTGCAAATTGTCAGCATAGAAATAGAAACAAAAACGAACATCCCATAGTGTAAAACCTTTAATAGCGGGGACAAATAGTAACAATGCAACTCACAAAAAAAGTGCCTATGACTTGGCACTGAGTGTATTCAGCTTTGTTGCTTGTGAATGGAATCAAAGATGGCCACCGTATTCCAGCATGCGTTCCAAAGGGCTGAAGTGACGTCGGCGTCATCAAACCTTGATCAGTTTCGACTAATAGATCATCATCAGGAAATGCAAAGGATGCTGGCATCCTTTGATAAAGTTGTGATGATGAAACGCGCCAGTAAGTTACGTCAGACCTTACCGGAAGTATCGCGGTGGCCATCTTGGATGAGGTCCAGATTGCCATGAGGGGATAGTGAGCTATTAAGCTGATATATACTCTGCATTGATGTAAGCACTTTTAATAAAGTTTCACAAAACTTTTAAGAAGGTTTTGCACGATTACATTGTACTTTCTTTCTGATTATTCTCATCGTTGATTTGGAGTACTGGTTTCAAGAACCTGGAGCTATTATTGAGTCTGAGTCAAGCTTGCATTACCTGTCTTTTGGTAAGGTATGACAGGTGCCATAATATTTAGACCACAGAGGATATTGACCACTTTTGAAGTTTGGTGTGGCACAAGTTCACATTACAGGAGTAATAGCTGACCTTCTAGTGGCAGCAGAATCCTGGAGCACTTAATTTTATTTATTTAACCACACCACCTATTGATTCAGTAAGGTACATGGATTTACAGGAGGCACACTTGATTGATTGCACTGTATGGTCACTATTTATAGTGTGGTGTGGCACATACTCACTGTGTATGTGGAGTGTAGAGCATTAAGCTATTGTTCACTAATTTTGGTTAGGAGAGGTATTTATAAAAGTGATCACAGGGATATGCTTTGTGATTCACACGCACTTATTATACTTGCATTTAAGGATAATGCACTATGTTGAGTTTGTTTGTTTTGAGGTACTTTAAATAGAAGAGGAAGAATTGATTTGCTGTACACAAAGAATTGAAGGAGCACCAAGTACTGGGGGACTATATGAAGATTTAATAGGGTGTATGGACTTATATGGATGAAAAACATATATTGAACATTTGGTTAATACTTACGGGGATTGACAATGTTATATGTAGAGTGACCGGATACTGTGCATATTTATTTGCATAATAGATTTTGAGAATATGCTTGAGGATTAGAATTGGCTCCTCTGTGTCATTTTAGGTGTAAGAAGCACATGTATCATCTAGCTCCACAATTATAGTTCTGTAACGATCAACCATAAATGTATTTGTTTTCATTAATCTGAAATCTAGGTAGAAGAAAACACTAAGGGTTGGAGCTGTGCTGCCTTGCCATTGCAACTGGATGTTTCCCCAGAGTCATTTTCATCTTCTTTAATTTGCTTGATGGTTTTATTAGCAGGTTTTCCTTATCCTAACACTGGAACTGGTTGAATGATTATGGCTGATAGGCCCTCCTACTTTTTTCTCGAGTAAAGTAGAATTTCACTTTTAAAATGCCATCATAATAATAACATTGCTGATACTGCTCTTTTAATCTCAGACTAAATTATTGGCCTAAAACCATGATCTTCTCTTTTTGTTTCTTGTTTAAGGTAAATGAACCTATCCCTGCTATAATACATGTAGACCTGCCAGCGCTGGTTTCACAGTGTCAACATCTCAATTACAGTAAGTGCTACAAAAAGCAAGAAATTTGGGGTTTTGTGAAATCTGACATTAGCATTATCTCTGTTAAACATCACATCTGCTGATATCTGATGGAGTTTAAGTTGTCCGAGCTATAAAAGGCAGTCAGTAAAAGCATTAACTGCAGGATGCATACGCCACTTGAAAAATTTACAGTTCTTTCAGTTCATTGCATATCTAAAGGAGTACTGGGAATACTGCAATTCAGAAAACAAGGTATGTATGTTTTTATGCGCTTTCTTATCTCATAATACCAATTCAAATTAGGATTTTTCCTTTAATGCAAGCTTTACCAAATAAATCAGACATGAGTATACATCCCTAAACTCATCTATGTCTGAGTTTTGAGACATAAAAGACTTAAAGCAAACCTGTGGGGAAAAATAAAACTACTGAACCAACAGCAATAGCAGGTAGCTGACAGCATAACTTTTCAGCACATACAGTATCTCTTGCTTTAGATATAGTGTCTCCAGAGGAGTGTCTGATGGGGAACCTGGGGTCCCCCCAGAGTGAACAACAATTCACACTGAAGCAGTGTGCTGCAAGAAATGGACATTGTGTACTATAAGCAGGAGTGGATTTCACAGTGAAATAGGATCAGTTTTGGAAATATGTTTTTTGCTTACTAAAATTTGTATTCTTTTTTAGTAGCAGGATAGATGACCCTATTTACAACACATTGATATTTCTGACATCTTCCAACAGACTACCACAAATCACTTCCCCGTTTCAGGAAATTGTCGACATTTTACAAGAGACTGTTAGTAACTGCCTGCATGTTACTGTCTGACTTTGGTGTGCTAAATAAGCTTCTATGTTTTTGGCTTTGGCTGTTTTTGACAGATTTAAAATTAATTTTTTGGAGATGCATATGTGGCTTAAGGATGAGAGATGACTTGTTTGAACTCCGTCTATTACTTTATCTCATAATGATTTTCTTCTAATAATGATCAATTTACAATCATACATATTGCTGAAGTGTGGAATGATTTTGTTTTTGTTCTCGTAGAATTGGCATTTAACAATAAAAAGCCTTATTTTTCCATAAATCAATGTAGGAAGGGTTACTTTGTCACCATATCAAATGGCTTCTTTTTTCTGCTCTCCTCAGTAGCAGGAAAACACAACTATTGTTAGCAGAAGGCTAGCAGTATTTTAAGAAATGATAACCAATGCAGTATTTTTTGAGAACTGACTTTACATACAAGATACCTCAAAATCAATAAAAAGTGTGTGGTAAATTAGCCTGATTCATGTGGTAATGCTTTATAATAAATTGGAAAATTCATTATAAAAAAAGCAAGTTGGCAAATAATTTATAAACATACAGTATCTGTTATGCTTTTGTGAATCACTACTAGTAAAAAATTGAGCAGTTTAAAAGTAATATCTGAATGATAATTTACATATACTGAACAGACAATCTGGGGTTGATTTACTAAAATTGGAAGAGTGAAGAGTTCTGCATATAAACCAATCGGCTTTCAGTTTTTTGTCAAAGCTTAACTGAACAAGCTGAAGTTAATAGCTGATTGGCTACCATGTACATCTGCACCAGATTTTGCATTCACTACTGCACCAGATTTTGCACTCACTATTTTAAGTAAATCATTCCCTCTGTGCTTCTTGACTATCAGTCAGGCAAATTACTTTCCTTTTCTCCTCCCTAAAATATTAAACAGCATGTATCAGTCAGTGGTGGTACTTTTATACTTCCCTGTAACGCTTCGATAACACTCAGAATATTTGGGCACTCACCAGTACTGACACCAGTCAGTGTAACCCCATAATTCTTAGTGTGTCTCTTCAGCTATGTCTAGGCTAGTCTCCACATATTTGTGTACCCTCAAAATTTCCACTAGGCAAAATGATGTTACGCAACTCCTATGATAAAGTGTTCTTTATTTGATCTTTAAATTTTTGAGTAGTCCTTCCAATGAACTATTTTCCCCATGCAAGGAGGAAGAGAAGAGTTACAATGTGCACAACGTATTTGGCATTGCATGCTATAAACGTTTGCACTTGCACCTCCTCTTCCACCTATCATTATTACTATCATTTTTCATTATTATCAGTAATTCTGCCTTCCTTGTGTTTTCTACATGAGTGGAAACTTTTCAATCCCATCCCTTTTGGTGTTAGAGCATCATTAACAGTACTATAATATTGTCACATTTTGGACTCTCCTAGATACTGTTTTTGAAATGTTAACTGTGCTTCATGTCCTCTTTTAATAGCCTGCTAATGTTTTTAATAGCCTGCTAATTTGTTGGTACTGTAGCTGACTTAAAGGCAACCTTTTTTTTTTCTTTTTAGTTATTTCACCTTGTCTTGATTCCTTAATTCTTCTCATCTAAATATTTTACGTTATACCATGTCTAAATCTTTCCTTCTACAGACAGTATCTGATTGGTGTTCATAGACTTTATGATCCCCTGTATCCAAGGTGGGTAATGTTCATTATTTGTCATAGTAACAGAATTTCTGTCCTTGTCTCCTTAAAATGATTCTTGGCACATACAGTATATCTCCTAAAAAGGGTCCTGTACTGCTTCTCTTGCACCACTTACGTCTATGCAGAAAACAGAAGGTTACTGATTTGTTGGTATACGGTATTAATCAGTGAAGAGAGAGACACTCCTAAATGTTCCTCCTGTGCATCATTCATTGGTTCAGACACCAGAGATGTGCATTTTATTAGTTAGCAATACTTCTTTATTAATTCTGAGTATATTGACAGAAGATTAGTCACAGAGTAGCTGTTTTAGTTCCCCAACTTCTATTTCGGTGATGGCTATAAAATAGTCACCAGGACAAATAGTGGATGTGAATTTCCCCACACAAACAAAAATGAGTAGAAAAGAAAAAAAATGTCTAGATTTCACTTTATACTGCCCGACATTTACAAAGTTTTTATTTATTCACACCACTTTCTTCAATGTCAAGCTAAGATCAGGAACACATGGGCATGATCTACAGGGTGAAAGTTCAAAACTAATCTTAGAAAGTATTATTTTACCAAAAAAAGTAGTTGATGCTTGTAAAAGACTGACAGCAGAGGTATTGAGTCAGTCAACTGTAAGTGAATTCAAACATGATTGGGACAAACATAGATCCAATTTAAGACATAAAACAAAAATGGGGCAGACGCAATGGACCACTTGGTCTTTATTCCGCTGTCACTCTTCTATGTTTCTATGTAGCAGCAATAATGCTCCAACACATCACTTTCTGTTCCCACCCTAAAGACCTGTCAAATGTCTCTTATGATCTTCAGAAACACATAATAGCTCCCTAGCAACAGCAATCTCTAAGAGTACCCATACATATGACTTGCCAGTCACCCCATCTAGCTACTTTTGTCTGGAATGGTGGACAGGAATTACATGCCTTTGGATCAATGTGTTTGTCAGTTCTTTTTATACATATATAACATCCATCCTTTATATGAACAGGCAATTACTCCCTGCATTCTGTCCACCTTTTTAGTTCTTACCCCTTTGACACATGTCACCATCAATGGACTGCATTTCCCAGTGTGAGCTGTATACACTGGAGGTACAACTGCCACCATGAACTCTATTTAATTAATGGCTGTTGTCCATCTATAATCTGTGTCTGTTCTTCCCCGTCCAGGGCACCAAACACTGATGAGCTAGTAATAAATACATAAAATATATATAAAAATAGTATACATTCCCTTTAAGGAAACCTTAAGAAATAGACAGACATGCCTGTTGTTAAAGAAAACTTCCAGGCATCGGTATGTTATACATAGTTACAATGGTCTAGATAGGACAAATGTAACAATGAATACACTATACCTGACCAATGCCCCTGGTTGAAGAGCCTGCTTTCTTGCTTTGTGAACAAGGGAGGTTGGTAATTGAGTACGGGCACTAAATGCTAAAATATTTTCTGTTTGGACATGGTGGAGCGCATGATGTCACTGCCCCGCCTCTCCACCTCATCGAATCAGAGAGCTCTTTGCATTCATTCAGAAAATGTAAAGCATTCTCTGAATGGTGCCTGTGCTGAGCAGCAGCTTAGTTTACAGGACATCAGGCTGGCCGCTCCACACAGGGCCCAGAAGCAAGTGGAGATCACTAGAGATGAGCGAATCGAACTCGGCGAAGTGGAATTCGTTTCGAATATTAGGAAAATTTTGATTCGCGACGAATCCGAAAATTAGCAGACTTCGGATGCGCGAATCGAAATTTTTCCTAAAATGGCGGCGACATGTGCGGCGACGGAGTGGGGATGTCTGGGAAGGCGCGCAGACAAGGCGCGCTGACCCATAATGCATTCATTCATGACATGTGATCGCATTAGCCAATCAGCAGCCAGCCAGCACTGTGTAATGGTCGAGCTATAAATGGCGGCCATTTTAGAATTCTCCATTTGCCTCCAGTCATTCAAGAGAGGCAGAGATGTCTGTATTGAGGGAGAGAGTTAGGGCCAGAGAAACGTTACTTAGGGCCAGAGAAACGTTACTTAGGGCCAGAGAAACGTTACTTAGGGCCAGAGAAACGTTACTTAGGGCCACAGAATCGTTACTTAGGGCCACAGAAACGTTACTTAGGGCCACAGAATCGTTACTTAGGGCCACAGAAACGTTACTTAGGGCCACAGAAACGTTACTTAGGGCCACAGAATCGTTACTTAGGGCCACAGAAACGTTACTTAGGGCCACATAAACGTTACTTAGGGCCACAGAATCGTTACTTAGGGCCACAGAACCGTTACTTAGGGACACAGAACCGTTACTTAGGGCCACAGAAACGTTACTCAGGGACAGACACAGAATTGTTACTCAGGGACACAGAATTGTTACTGAGGGACACAGAATTGTTACTGAGGGACACAGAATTGTTACTGAGGGACAGACACAGAATTGTTACTCAGGGACAGACACAGAATTGTTACTCAGGGACAGACACAGAATTGTTACTGAGGGACACAGAATTGTTACTGAGGGACACAGAATTGTTACTGAGGGACACAGAATTGTTACTCAGGGACAGACACAGAATTGTTACTCAGGGACAGACACAGAATTGTTACTGAGGGACAGACACAGAATTGTTACTGAGGGACACAGAATTGTTACTGAGGGACACAGAATTGTTACTGAGGGACACAGAATTGTTACTGAGGGACAGACACAGAATTGTTACTGAGGGACACAGAATTGTTACTGAGGGACACAGAATTGTTACTGAGGGACACAGAATTGTTACTCAGGGACAGACACAGAATTGTTACTCAGGGACAGACACAGAATTGTTACTCAGGGACAGACACAGAATTGTTACTCAGGGACAGACACAGAATTGTTACTGAGGGACACAGAATTGTAACTGAGGGACACAGAATTGTTACTGAGGGACACAGAATTGTTACTAAGGGACAGACACAAAATTGTTACTCAGGGACAGACACAGAATTGTTACTGAGGGACACAGAATTGTTACTCAGGGACACAGAATTGTTACTCAGGGACACAGAATTGTTACTCAGGGACAGACACAGAATTGTTACTCAGGGACAGACACAGAATTGTTACTGAGGGACACAGAATTGTTACTGAGGGACACAGAATTGTTACTGAGGGACACAGAATTGTTACTCAGGGACACAGAATTGTTACTCAGGGACAGACACAGAATTGTTACTGAGGGACACAGAATTGTTACTGAGGGACACAGAATTGTTACTCAGGGACAGACACAGAATTGTTACTGAGGGACACAGAATTGTTACTGAGGGACACAGAATTGTTACTCAGGGACACAGAATTGTTACTCAGGGACAGACACAGAATTGTTACTGAGGGACACAGAATTGTTACTGAGGGACACAGAATTGTTACTCAGGGACACAGAATTGTTACTCAGGGACACAGAATTGTTACTCAGGGACAGACACAGAATTGTTACTGAGGGACACAGAATTGTTACTCAGGGTCACAGAATTGTTACTGAGGGACACAGAATTGTTACTCAGGGACACAGAATTGTTACTCAGGGACAGACACAGAATTGTTACTCAGGGACACAGAATTGTTACTGAGGGACACAGAATTGTTACTCAGGGACAGACACAGAATTGTTACTCAGGGACAGACACAGAATTGTTACTGAGGGACACAGAATTGTTACTGAGGGACACAGAATTGTTACTCAGGGACAGACACAGAATTGTTACTGAGGGACACAGAATTGTTACTGAGGGACACAGAATTGTTACTCAGGGACAGACACAGAATTGTTACTCAGGGACAGACACAGAATTGTTACTGAGGGACACAGAATTGTTACTGAGGGACACAGAAGTGTTACTGAGGGACACAGAATTGTTACTCAGGGACACAGAATTGTTACTCAGGGACAGACACAGAATTGTTACTCAGGGACACAGAATTGTTACTCAGGGACACATAATCGTTGAATTAAAGAGTATGTCAGACAACATGCAGAGGAGTGGCAGAGGAGGCAATGTTTTAGGAGCGAGCAGACGTGGCAGCAGAGGAAGGGGTCGAGGCAGCACTAGTCGCAGCCAGAGGCCATTGCTCCCGGTGTCATCCAGCGGTCGTGTCTCCACCGACAACCCTGCCGTCATCGATTGGTTGGCTCGGTCGTCTTCCTCTTCCCAGGTCACCTCTGACACCTACAGCCAACGGTCGGTGGGTACGTCAGACACAACCGTTAGTTGGCATGGCCCGGGAGCAAGCCCACTGAAATCACGTGTCCTCTACCTGCCCCTGTCCTTTGGTGTTCCCTCACCAAGCAAAGTATCGCATGCTGTGGGCTCAGCCCCACTGTACAGTGAGGAAGAGCTAACAGAGGGCGGTCAGGAACGGGGGGAGACATCCGCCTCTTCAGCAGCCAGGCGAAGAAGTAGTGGCGAGGAGAGTGGCTCGGTAGCCGGTCTAGAGACAGGTCTGTCTCCTGACCCACATGCAGCCGAGGGGGCTAGTAGTGAGGCGGAGACCCTAATTGATGATGATGAGGCTGATCGCACTTGGCAGCCTCGTCGTCATCAGGCTATTGCTTCCGCATCATCAGGAGAAGAGGGTGGCAGCTTGGCAGCGAGCAAAACAGTCGGTGGGTTGCCCAGGAGGCAGCAGGGTCGCAGCAGTGTCAGTGGAGGCAAACGGCCACGGAGTAGAGCACCAGCTCCACTGCAGCCTATCACCACGGCCAGTAGTGGTGCCGGTGTGCACGGAGGAAGTAGCAGTCAGCCAGTGAGGAGTAGCGGGGGCAAAGTTTCCTACTCGGCGGTGTGGCAATTTTTCGTCAAGCCGCCCGAGGAAGTAAACGTAGCCGTATGTCGACTATGTGGCCAGAAAGTCAAGCGTGGCCAGGGGGCCCATGTTGGGACTACAGCGTTGCGGCAGCATATGCAGCGTCTCCATTTGGTGGCCTGGGAAAACCGTGATAAAGATACGGCGGTTCTGCCTGCCCCAGCCCCCGCTCCATCACCCACTCCGTTACTTGCTCCGTCACCCGACGTCAATCGCCCTCTATCAGCCAGTCAAGGCTCCAACACCTCTGCTGAGGGGAGTTGTCGCTCGTTAGCATCTTCCGCTCGTTCAGATGCTCCTTCTCCTGCTACTCCTCTTCACGGATTCCGTCAGCAGTCTTTCTTGGAATCCGTTTCCAAGAGACAACAGTTTGTGAGCACGCACCCGACGGTGCAAAAGCTGAACGTCCTCCTGTCCAAGTTGCTGGTGCTGCAGTCCCTCCCTTTCCAAGTGGTGGACTCAGCACCTTTCCGAGAAATGATGGCTTGTGCCGCGCCGCGGTGGAGAGTGCCAAGCCGTCATTTCTTCGCCAAAAAGGCAGTGCCAGCCCTGCATTCACATGTAGAAGAGATGGTGGGCCAGTCTTTGAGCATGTCGGTCTCTGCCAAAGTGCACGGCAGCGCCGACGTGTGGAGCTGTCATTTATGGCCCACTGGGTGAACGTGGTGCCGGCACAGCCGCACCAGCAACTTGGACAGGTCACGCCGCTTTTGCCTCCACGTTTGCACGTCCTTGGTCCACAAAAGATGTCCGCCTCTACCACCTCTTCTTCCGCCGTGTCCTCAGCCGCCACCCCCGTGCCAAGTCCCATTACCCGATCGGCATATCACATGTGCAGGGCGCAACGGTGTCACGCTGTGCTGCACCTGGTATGCCTTGGCGAACGTAGTCACACAGGGGAGGAACTTCTGAGTGTAATGAACAGAGAAATCGACAGATGGCTGTCTCCGCGCAAACTGAAAATCGGAACCATGTTGACCGACAACGGAAAGAACATGGTGTCTGCTCTGCGTCAAGGAAGGTTGTGCCATGCGCCATGCATGGCTCACGTGTTCAATCTGGTTGTCAAGCGGTTCCTAAAATCCACCATCCCACTGCAAGACATCCTTAAAATGTCACGTAAACTTTGCATGCATTTCAGCCATTCCTACACCGCAAAGCACACCCTCCTTGAGCTGCAGCGGCAGAATGGAATTCCACAGAATCGCCTGATCTGCGACGTTGCAACAAGGTGGAATTCAACCCTACACATGTTAGACCGCCTTTACGAACAGCGAAAGGCCATCACCGATTTCCTGATGTTACAAGCGGATAAAGGTACTCCCCTGTGTAACTTCGATGTCAGCCATTGGCAGCTCATGCGTGACACCTGCCGCTTGCTCAGGCCCTTTGAGGAGGCCACGCTATTCGTGAGTCGGCAGGACTATGGGATGAACGACGTCATTCCTCTGTTGCACGTCCTGGAACAAATGCTGTTAACAATGGCTGGTCAGGGTGCGGTAGACGTGGCGCACAGATCTCAATGCCACATGACCCCTGTGGGGGCAGGACAGGAAGAAAAGGAGGAGGTAGAGGAGGACATTTGTGCTCAGGAATTATTGAGTGAAATGGGTGGTTTTTCCACTCAGCGGACAGGAGTGGAGGAGCAGGACCATCTGGTAGAGGAGGAGGAGGAGGAGACAGAGGACCCAGACGCACCGTGGCAGTATGCTGTGGAGATGGAGGCAGGGAGTCCCTCGCATTCCTTGGCACAAATGGCCCATAGCATGCTCGGTTGCTTGCGTAGCGACAGCCGAATAATAACCATCAGACAGAGGGATGACTTTTGGCTGTCCACCTTGTTGGACCCTCGCTACCGTTCAAAAATGGTGGCCTTTTTCACACCTGCTGAGAGGGAGGCCAAAATAACGTACTATAAAAACCACCTATGTAGTCAGTTGGTCTCTGCCTTTCTGCGCCAACGTCCATCCTCAGACACTGTGGGCCCTGTGCGCTCGCGTTCCGCTGCCATGGCAGCAGGGGAGGGGTGGGGTGGTAGGAGCAGTGGCAGCTCCACCAGCAGCGGCTGCCTCAGTCTGCAGTCGATGATGAGTAGCTTTCTTCACCAGCGCAGTGAGGAAACTACTAACCAGCCGCAGCAGCAGCAGCAGCATCAGGTGGACCTGGAGCAGGACCTCAAACAACAGGCTTGGGCCTACTTGGACAGCACCCTGCCAACCGAGGTAGACAATCCCCTTGACTACTGGGCAACGAAACTTGACCTTTGGCCCCAACTAGCTGAATTTGCCCTTGAAAGGCTGTCATGCCCGGCCAGTAGAGTGGCATCGGAGCGCGTGTTTAGTGCGGCAGGAGGTATTGTAACTCCGCGGAGGACACGACTGTCGACCCAAAGTGTGGAGAGACTCACGTTTGTGAAAATGAATCAGGCGTGGATTAGTCTGGATTTCAAACCACCAGTTCCTGACACAACTGACTAAATCCACCATGAATCATGCCCCAAACATGTGCCACTTTCAGGTCTCCTCACACTGCTTGTGTGTTCCATTTTTTGTCATAGGGTGCTGGCAGATTACGGGCCTCCCATTGCTGCTGCCAGGCCCGTAATCTGCCATGGGCCCCTGTACCGCCTCCTCATGCTGCTGCCAGATCCAGAGTCTCTCATGGGTCCCTGTACGGCCTCCCATTGCTGCTGTCTCCATCGCCACACTCTGCCATGTGCCACTTTCAGGTCTCCTCACACTGCTGGTGTCTTCCATTTTTTGTCATAGGGTGCTGGCAGATTACGGGCCTCCCATTGCTGCTGCCAGGCCCGTAATCTGCCATGGGCCCCTGTACCGCCTCCTCATGCTGCTGCCAGGTCCAGAGTCTCTCATGGGTCCCTGTACGGCCTCCCATTACTGCTGTCTCCATCGCCACACTCTGCCATGTGCCACTTTCAGGTCTCCTCACACTGCTGGTGTGTTCCATTTTTTGTCATAGGGTGCTGGCAGATTACGGGCCTCCCATTGCTGCTGCCAGGCCCGTAATCTGCCATGGGCCCCTGTACCGCCTCCTCATGCTGCTGCCAGGTCCAGAGTCTCTCATGGGTCCCTGTACGGCCTCCCATTGCTGCTGTCTCCATCGCCACACTCTGCCATGTGCCACTTTCAGGTCTCCTCACACTGCTGGTGTGTTACATTTTTTGTCATAGGGTGCTGGCAGATTACGGGCCTCCCATTGCTGCTGCCAGTCCTGTAATCTGCCATGGGCCCCTGTACCGCCTCCTCATGCTGCTGCCAGGTCCAGAGTCTCTCATGGGTCCCTGTACGGCCTCCCATTGCTGCTGTCTCCATCGCCACACTCTGCCATGTGCCACTTTCAGGTCTCCTCACACTGCTGGTGTGTTCCATTTTTTGTCATAGGGTGCTGGCAGATTACGGGCCTCCCATTGCTGCTGCCAGGCCCGTAATCTGCCATGGGCCCCCGTACCACCTCCTCATGCTGCTGCCAGGTCCAGAGTCTCTCATGGGTCCCTGTACGGCCTCCCATTGCTGCTGTCTCCATCGCCACACTCTGCCATGTGCCACTTTCAGGTCTCCTCACACTGCTGGTGTGTTCCATTTTTTGTCATAGGGTGCTGGCAGATTACGGGCCTCCCATTGCTGCTGCCAGGCCCGTAATCTGCCATGGGCCCCGTACCGCCTCCTCATGCTGCTGCCAGGTCCGGAGTCTCTCATGGGTCCCTGTACGGCCTCCCATTGCTGCTGTCTCCATCGCCACACTCTGCCATGTGCCACTTTCAGGTCTCCTCACACTGCTGGTGTGTTCCATTTTTTGTCATAGGGTGCTGGCAGATTACGGGCCTCCCATTGCTGCTGCCAGGCCTGTAATCTGCCATGGGCCCCTGTACCGCCTCCTCATGCTGCTGCCAGGTCCAGAGTCTCTCATGGGTCCCTGTACGGCCTCCCATTGCTGCTGTCTCCATCGCCACACTCTGCCATGTGCCACTTTCAGGTCTCCTCACACTGCTGGTGTGTTCCATTTTTTGTCATTGGGTGCTGGCAGATTACGGGCCTCCCATTGCTGCTGCCAGGCCCGTAATCTGCCATGGGCCCCTGTACCGCCTCCTCATGCTGCTGCCAGGTCCAGAGTCTCTCATGGGTCCCTGTACGGCCTCCCATTGCTGCTGTCTCCATCGCCACACTCTGCCATGTGCCACTTTCAGGTCTCCTCACACTGCTGGTGTGTTCCATTTTTTGTCATAGGGTGCTGGCAGATTACGGGCCTCCCATTGCTGCTGCCAGGCCCGTAATCTGCCATGGGCCCCCGTACCGCCTTCTCATGCTGCTGCCAGGTCCAGAGTCTCTCATGGGTCCCTGTACGGTCTCCCATTGCTGCTGTCTCCATCGCCACACTCTGCCATGTGCCACTTTCAGGTCTCCTCACACTGCTGGTGTGTTACATTTTTTGTCATAGGGTGCTGGCAGATTACGGGCCTCCCAATCCTGCTGCCAGGCCCGTAATCTGCCATGGGCCCCCGTACCGCCTCCTCATGCTGCTGCCAGGTCCAGAGTCTCTCAAGGGTCCCTGTACGGCCTCCCATTGCTGCTGTCTCCATCGCCACACTCTGCCATGTGCCACTTTCAGGTCTCCTCACACTGCTGGTGTGTTCCATTTTTTGTCATAGGGTGCTGGCAGATTACGGGCCTCCCGTTGCTGCTGCCAGGCCCGTAATCTGCCATGGGCCCCTGTACCGCCTCCTCATGCTGCTGCCAGGTCCAGAGTCTCTCATGGGTCCCTGTACGGCCTCCCATTGCTGCTGTCTCCATCGCCACACTCTGCCATGTGCCACTTTCAGGTCTCCTCACACTGCTGGTGTGTTCCATTTTTTGTCATAGGGTGCTGGCAGATTACGGGCCTCCCATTGCTGCTGCCAGGCCTGTAATCTGCCATGGGCCCCTGTACCGCCTCCTCATGCTGCTGCCAGGCCAGAGTCTCTCATGGGTCCCTGTACGGCCTCCCATTGCTGCTGTCTCCATCGCCACACTCTGCCATGTGCCACTTTCAGGTCTCCTCACACTGCTGGTGTGTTCCATTTTTTGTCATTGGGTGCTGGCAGATTACGGTCCTCCCATTGCTGCTGCCAGGCCCGTAATCTGCCATGGGCCCCTGTACCGCCTCCTCATGCTGCTGCCAGGTCCAGAGTCTCTCATGGGTCCCTGTACGGCCTCCCATTGCTGCTGTCTCCATCGCCACACTCTGCCATGTGCCACTTTCAGGTCTCCTCACACTGCTGGTGTGTTCCATTTTTTGTCATAGGGTGCTGGCAGATTACGGGCCTCCCATTGCTGCTGCCAGGCCCGTAATCTGCCATGGGCCCCCGTACCGCCTTCTCATGCTGCTGCCAGGTCCAGAGTCTCTCATGGGTCCCTGTACGGTCTCCCATTGCTGCTGTCTCCATCGCCACACTCTGCCATGTGCCACTTTCAGGTCTCCTCACACTGCTGGTGTGTTACATTTTTTGTCATAGGGTGCTGGCAGATTACGGGCCTCCCATTGCTGCTGCCAGGCCCGTAATCTGCCATGGGCCCCCGTACCGCCTCCTCATGCTGCTGCCAGGTCCAGAGTCTCTCAAGGGTCCCTGTACGGCCTCCCATTGCTGCTGTCTCCATCGCCACACTCTGCCATGTGCCACTTTCAGGTCTCCTCACACTGCTGGTGTGTTCCATTTTTTGTCATAGGGTGCTGGCAGATTACGGGCCTCCCGTTGCTGCTGCCAGGCCCGTAATCTGCCATGGGCCCCTGTACCGCCTCCTCATGCTGCTGCCAGGTCCAGAGTCTCTCATGGGTCCCTGTACGGCCTCCCATTGCTGCTGTCTCCATCGCCACACTCTGCCATGTGCCACTTTCAGGTCTCCTCACACTGCTGGTGTGTTCCATTTTTTGTCATAGGGTGCTGGCAGATTACGGGCCTCCTATTGCTGCTGCCAGGCCCGTAATCTGCCATGGGCCCCCGTACCGCCTCCTCATGCTGCTGCCAGGTCCAGAGTCTCTCATGGGTCCCTGTACGGCCTCCCATCGCTGCTGTCTCTATCGCCACACTCTGCCATGTGCCACTTTCAGGTCTCCTCACACTGCTGGTGTGTTACATTTTTTGTCATAGGGTGCTGGCAGATTACGGGCCTCCCATTGCTGCTGCCAGGCCCGTAATCTGCCATGGGCCCCCGTACCGCCTCCTCATGCTGCTGCCAGGTCCAGAGTCTCTCATGGGTCCCTGTACGGCCTCCCATTGCTACTGTCTCCATCGCCACACTCTGCCATGTGCCACTTTCAGGTCTCCTCACACTGCTGGTGTGTTCCATTTTTTGTCATAGGGTGCTGGCAGATTACGGGCCTCCCATTGCTGCTGCCAGGCCCGTAATCTTCCATGGGCCCCCGTACCGCCTCCTCATGCTGCTGCCAGGTCCAGAGTCTCTCATGGGTCCCTGTACGGCCTCCCATTGCTGCTGTCTCCATCGCCACACTCTGCCATGTGCCACTTTCAGGTCTCCTCACACTGCTGGTGTGTTACATTTTTTGTCATAGGGTGCTGGCAGATTACGGGCCTCCCATTGCTGCTGCCAGGCCCGTAATCTGCCATGGGCCCCTGTACCGCCTCCTCATGCTGCTGCCAGGTCCAGAGTCTTTCATGGGTCACTGTACGGCCTCCCATTGCTGCTGTCTCCATCGCCACACTCTGCCATGTGCCACTTTCAGGTCTCCTCACACTGCTGGTGTGTTCCATTTTTTGTCATAGGGTGCTGGCAGATTACGGGCCTCCCATTGCTGCTGCCAGGCCCGTAATCTGCCATGGGCCCCCGTACCGCCTCCTCATGCTGCTGTCAGGTCCAGAGTCTCTCATGGGTCCCTGTACGGCCTCCCATTGCTGCTGTCTCCATCGCCACACTCTGCCATGTGCCACTTTCAGGTCTCCTCACACTGCTGGTGTGTTACATTTTTTGTCATAGGGTGCTGGCAGATTACGGGCCTCCCATTGCTGCTGCCAGGCCCGTAATCTGCCATGGGCCCTTAGTACCGCCTCCTCATGCTGCTGCCAGGTCCAGAGTGTCTCATGGGTCCCTGTACGGCCTCCCATTGCTGCTGTCTCCATCGCCACACTCTGCCATGTGCCACTTTCAGGTCTCCTCACACTGTTGGTGTGTTCCATTTTTTGTCATAGGGTGCTGGCAGATTACGGGCCTCCCATTGCTGCTGCCAGGCCTGTAATCTGCCATGGGCCCCTGTACCGCCTCCTCATGCTGCTGCCAGGTCCAGAGTCTCTCATGGGTCCCTGTACGGCCTCCCATTGCTGCTGTCTCCATCGCCACACTCTGCCATGTGCCACTTTCAGGTCTCCTCACACTGCTGGTGTGTTCCATTTTTTGTCATTGGGTGCTGGCAGATTACGGGCCTCCCATTGCTGCTGCCAGGCCCGTAATCTGCCATGGGCCCCTGTACCGCCTCCTCATGCTGCTGCCAGGTCCAGAGTCTCTCATGGGTCCCTGTACGGCCTCCCTTTGCTGCTGTCTCCATCGCCACACTCTGCCATGTGCCACTTTCAGGTCTCCTCACACTGCTGGTGTGTTCCATTTTTTGTCATAGGGTGCTGGCAGATTACGGGCCTCCCATTGCTGCTGCCAGGCCCGTAATCTGCCATGGGCCCCCGTACCACCTTCTCATGCTGCTGCCAGGTCCAGAGTCTCTCATGGGTCCCTGTACGGTCTCCCATTGCTGCTGTCTCCATCGCCACACTCTGCCATGTGCCACTTTCAGGTCTCCTCACACTGCTGGTGTGTTCCATTTTTTGTCATAGGGTGCTATCAGATTATGGGCCTCCCATTGCTGCTGCCAGGCCCGTAATCTGCCATGGGCCCCTGTACCGCCTCCTCATGCTGCTGCCAGGTCCAGAGTCTCTCATGGGTCCCTGTACGGCCTCCCATTGCTGCTGTCTCCATCACCACACTCTGCCATGTGCCACTTTCAGGTCTCCTCACACTGCTGGTGTGTTCCATTTTTTGTCATAGGGTGCTGGCAGATTACGGGCCTCCCATTGCTGCTGCCAGGCCCGTAATCTGCCATGGGCCCCTGTACCGCCTCCTCATGCTGCTGCCAGGTCCAGAGTCTCTCATGGGTCCCTGTACGGCCTCCCATTGCTGCTGTCTCCATCGCCACACTCTGCCTTGTGCCACTTTCAGGTCTCCTCACACTGCTGGTGTGTTCCATTTTTTGTCATAGGGTGCTGGCAGATTACGGGCCTCCCATTGCTGCTGCCAGGCCCGTAATCTGCCATTGGCCCCAGTACCGCCTCCTCATGCTGCTGCCAGGTCCAGAGTCTCTCATGGGTCCCTGTACGGCCTCCCATTGCTGCTGTCTCCATCGCCACACTCTGCCATGTGCCACTTTCAGGTCTCCTCACACTGCTGGTGTCTTCCATTTTTTGTCATAGGGTGCTGGCAGATTACGGGCCTCCCATTGCTGCTGCCAGGCCCGTAATCTGCCATGGGCCCCTGTACCGCCTCCTCATGCTGCTGCCAGGTCCAGAGTCTCTCATGGGTCCCTGTACGGCCTCCCATTGCTGCTGTCTCCATCACCACACTCTGCCATGTGCCACTTTCAGGTCTCCTCACACTGCTGGTGTGTTCCATTTTTTGTCATAGGGTGCTGGCAGATTACGGGCCTCCCATTGCTGCTGCCAGGCCCGTAATCTGCCATGGGCCCCTGTACCGCCTCCTCATGCTGCTGCCAGGTCCAGAGTCTCTCATGGGTCCCTGTACGGCCTCCCATTGCTGCTGTCTCCATCGCCACACTCTGCCATGTGCCACTTTCAGGTCTCCTCACACTGCTGGTGTGTTCCATTTTTTGTCATAGGGTGCTGGCAGATTACGGGCCTCCCATTGCTGCTGCCAGGCCCGTAATCTGCCATGGGCCCCTGTACCGCCTCCTAATGCTGCTGCCAGGTCCAGAGTCTCTCATGGGTCGCTGTACGGCCTCCCATTGCTGCTGTCTCCATCGCCACACTCTGCCATGTGCCACTTTCAGGTCTCCTCACACTGCTGGTGTGTTACATTTTTTGTCATAGGGTGCTGGCAGATTACGGGCCTCCCATTGCTGCTGCCAGGCCCGTAATCTGCCATGGGCCCCAGTACCGCCTCCTCATGCTGCTGCCAGGTCCAGAGTCTCTCATGGGTCCCTGTACGGCCTCCCATTGCTGCTGTCTCCATCGCCACACTCTGCCATGTGCCACTTTCAGGTCTCCTCACACTGCTGGTGTGTTACATTTTTTGTCATAGGGTGCTGGCAGATTACGGGCCTCCCATTGCTGCTGCCAGGCCCGTAATCTGCCATGGGCCCCAGTACCGCCTCCTCATGCTGCTGCCAGGTCCAGAGTGTCTCATGGGTCCCTGTACGGCCTCCCATTGCTGCTGTCTCCATCGCCACACTCTGCCATGTGCCACTTTCAGGTCTCCTCACACTGCTGGTGTGTTCCATTTTTTGTCATAGGGTGCTGGCAGATTACGGGCCTCCCATTGCTGCTGCCAGGCCCGTAATCTGCCATGGGCCCCCGTACTGCCTCCTCATGCTGCTGCCAGGTCCAGAGTGTCTCATGGGTCCCTGTACGGCCTCCCATTGCTGCTGTCTCCATCGCCACACTCTGCCATGTGCCACTTTCAGGTCTCCTCACACTGCTGGTGTCTTCCATTTTTTGTCATAGGGTGCTGGCAGATTACGGGCCTCCCATTGCTGCTGCCAGGCCCGTAATCTGCCATGGGCCCCTGTACCGCCTCCTCATGCTGCTGCCAGGTCCAGAGTCTCTCATGGGTCCCTGTACGGCCTCCCATTGCTGCTGTCTCCATCGCCACACTCTGCCATGTGCCACTTTCAGGTCTCCTCACACTGCTGGTGTGTTCCATTTTGTCATAGGGTGCTGGCAGATTACGGGCCTCCCATTGCTGCTGCCAGACCCGTAATCTGCCATGGGCCCCTGTACCGCCTCCTAATGCTGCTGCCAGGTCCAGAGTCTCTCATGGGTCCCTGTACGGCCTCACATTGCTGCTGTCTCCATCGCCACACTCTGCCATGTGCCACTTTCAGGTCTCCTCACACTGCTGGTGGGTTCCATTTTTGTCATAGGGTGCTGTATGGCCTCCCATTGCTGCTGCCTCCACCGCCGCACTGTGGCTCCACACTCTGGTTTTGGCCCCGTGACTGCCCAAATGAGTGAAGTGTGCGGTGATTCTAAGATCGACGGCACTCATCTGCATGTCATACTGACTGACAATATTATTTCTCTTCCCCAGCAGACTCCAAGGGCATTTAAATTAAAGGTACAGTGTTCTGCACTAATATAAAGGCTCTCTGAAGCCTAGAAACACCCTTTTATAAGTTAAAATCGCAGCGAATATATTCGCATCGAATCAAATTTATTCCTCGAATTCGCCGAATCAGCCGAATCGAATTTTTGAATACTTCGCTCATCTCTAGAGATCACTGAAGAGGTGGTGTCTATTTCTGTGATTCTCCAGCTTCCCAGAGCATCAGCCAGGTTTGCTATACATAGTTACATTGGTCCAAGCTGGCTTTCTGGCTGTTCCATATATAGTTAGGTCCATATATATTTGGACACAGGCACAATTTTAGTTTTTTTCAGGTATATAAAAACATATTCAGGCTACAGTTAAATAATGGATACGGGCTGAAAGTGCACACTCTCAGGTTTAATTTGAGGGTATAAAATAGACAGACCATTAGGCTCTAATTCCCACAACCAACGTAGGGTAAAACAAGGGTGAAACAAGGCTAGTTCCACAGCTGCTTCAATGACCATTAGGAGTGTGATGTGATGTTGAAAAAGCCTAGAAAATCAGAGTGCTTGAGGTGAAAGCCAGGATTATAATGCAATGGTGTACATATCCAGCAGTCAATATGTATGATACAAAAGTTTAATAAACCAATAAAACCATAATCAACATGTTACAATGTATCCATATGGTTGTATGGTACGAGTAAAGAGATTGACACAAGTCACAAGTTGAAAGACATGGTGGGGGCGGCTTACTTGTATATAGACATGGCTATGAGGAGTCTAGATGGTGAACTCCACAGATGAAAAAGTTGTGAACAGCAGCAGTTGGTGAGAAATGTGTCCACAAGCCAGTGGTCTAATGAGATGCCACTTGAGAGATCAGACAGACTACAAAAGACCTCCTCGGTGTTACCGAGGATCGGGCACCAGAAGTGACGTCACAGCACACCAGAAGTGACGTCACGGCACACCGGATGTGACCTCATTGGAATGCAGGAAAGCCAGCAGCAGCCATCGTGAGCCCTCAGCAGGAAGGAGACTGACCAAGACAAGTTCCGGTTACCATGATGACGTGTTTCGCATGATTCAGTGCTTTATCACAGTCAATTAGTAACCAGGGTGAAGAGGAATATGATCAGTTCGCCCAAACAGGGAAAGAGGAAGGAGTGGCTGGAAATGTAAAGGCATATATTCCTAATATAAATAACAGTGTAAGCCAGTCCCACAGACCATCATAAAAGATACATATTGTTACAAATAATTATATAGAAATATAAATATATATGTTCAGTATACAAATATAAATGAAACGAAAAGCAATAAAATCACAGATTACAAGTTACACTTTTTATAAAAAATGTATGTAATATATGTAATAATATTATTATAACTAGAATGTAAATACATATATTGATAAAAAACATATATAATGGGAAAAAGAAAAAAAGGCGGGGGAGAAAGAAAAAAAGAAAAGGAAGGAATCAACCATAACAGGTACATTAATAAATGCCTATGTCACAATGTGTTATGTTACAGTATACAGTGTACCTCAGGGTCCTCATTTAGCCCATCTGGTCATGGTACCTAATGTAAATATCCAGAAGGTTTCTCTCCTGCAAAGGAAGGATAATCTTTCATTCTGAGTTAATGATCTGTCATTAATGCATTCTATTGCCAAGACCTCCATATTCTTGAAATCTTTATTATAATGTTGGAGAAAGTGGCGTGGAACACTATCTATATATATATATATATATATATATATATATATATATATAAAGTGTTACTAGTAATCTGTGATTTTATTGCTTTTCGTTTCATTTATATTTGTATACATATATATTTCTATTTAATTATTTGTAACAATATGTATCTTTTATGATGGTCTGTGGGACTGGCTTACACTGTTATTTATATTAGGCATACATGCCTTTAAATTTCAGGCCCTACCTTCCTCTTTCCCTCTTTCGGTGAGTTGATTATATATATTCCTCTTCACCGTGATTACTAATTGACTATGACAAAGCACTGAATTATGCTAAACACGTCATCATGGTAACCAGGACTTGTCTTGGTAGGTCTCCTTCCTGCTGAGGGCTCATGATGGCTGCTGTTGGCTTTCATGCATTCCACTGAGGTCACTTCCAGTGCGCGATGCTCATTGACACCGAGGAGGTCTTTTTTGGTCTCTCTGATCTCTCAAGTGGCATCTCACTAGACCACTGGCTTGTGGACACATTTCTCACCAACAGCTGCTGTTCACAACTTTTCCATCTATGGAGTTCACCATCTAGGCTCCTCATAGCCATGTCTATATACAAGTAAGCCGCTCTCACCATTCCTTTCAGCTTGTGACTTGTGCCAATCTCTTTACTTGTACCATACTGCCACATGGATACATTGTAACATGTTGATTATGGTTTTATTGGTTTATTAAACTTTTGTATCATACATATTGACTGCTGGATATGTACGCCATTGCATTATTATCCTGGCTTTCACCACGAGAGCTCTGATTTTCTAGGCTTTTAATTTGAGGGTATGTACATCCAAATTGGAGGAAGGGTTTAGGAATTACAGCTCTTAAGAGTAGCCATCCCCCCTTTTTCATGGGACCAAAAGTAATTGGACAATTGAATAAAAAGCTGTTTCATGGCCAGGTGTGGGCTACTCCTTTGTTATTTCTTCATTGATTAAGCAGGTAAAAGGTCTGGAGTTGATTCTAAGTGTGATATTTGCATTTGGAATCTATTGCTGTGAACCTGCATCATGCGTTCAAAGGAGCTATCCATGCAAGTGAAACAGGCCATTGTAAGGATTCAAAAATTAAACAAATCCACCAGAGAGATAGCAGCCACATTAGGAGTGGCCAAATCAACAGTTTGGTACCATCTGAGGATAGAACACACTGGTGAGCTCAGCAACATAAAAAGGCATGGATGTCCATGGAAGACAACAGTGGTGGATGATTGCAGGATCCTCTCTATGGTAAAGAAAAACCCATTCACAACATCCAGACAAGTGAAGGACACTCTGCAGGAGGTGGACGTATCATTGTCAAAGTCTGCAATCAAGAGAAGACTTCACGAGAGCAAATACAGAGGGTTCACCACAAGGTGCAAACCATTCATAAGCCTGAAGAATAGAAAGGCCAGTTAGATTTGCCAAAAAACATCTAAAAAAGCCAGACCAGTTCTGGAAAAGCATTCTGTGGATGTATGAAACTATGAATGATCTGTACTAAAATGACGGGAAGAAAAAAGTGTGGAGAAGGCTTGGAACAGCTCATGATCCAAAGCACACAATGTCATCTGTAAAACATGGTGGAGGCAGTGTGATGGCATGGGCATGCATGGCTTCCAGTGGCACTGGGTCATTGGTGTTTATTGATGATGTGACAGAAGACAGAAGCAGCCGGATGAATTCTGCAGTGTTTAGAGATATACTGTCAGCCCAGATTCAGCCAAATGCAGCAAAGTTGATTAGAGGTGCTCCACAATACAATGATCCAAAACACACTGCAAAAGCAACCAGGAGCTTTTGAAGGAAAAGAAGTGGAATATTCTGCACTGGCCAAGTCAATCACCTGATCTCAACCCAATTGAGCATGCATTTCACTTGCTGAAGGCAAAACTAAAGGCAGAAAGACCCAGAAACAAAGAACAACTGAAGACAGCTGCCGTTAGAGCCTGGCAAAGCATCAGAAAGGAGGAAACCTAGTCTTTGGTAATGTCCATGGGTTACAGACTTCAGGCAGTCATTGCCAGTAAAGGATTCTCAACAAAATATTAAAAATGAACATTTTATTAATGATTATATTCATTTGTCCAAATACATTTGAGCCCCTGAAAATGGAGGGACTGTGTATAAAAATGGTTGCAGTTCCTGAAATTTGTACTTGATATTTATGTTCAACCCCTTGAATTAAAGCTGAAAGTCTGCACTTCAAATTCATTTGGACTGTTTTATTTTAATTTATTCTGGTGGCATACAGAGCCAAAAGTATGAAAATTGTACCTGTGTCCAAATATATATGGACCTAACTGTAGCTGCCAATTCTTCTGCCTTCCTCTTCCCCGCCTACAATGTTAAACAGAGAACCAGAGCAGCCTGTGTAAAATCCTCTGCTCATGCTGGCTGTGCTGTGGCTCTGTGTCAGCCTTTTCCCCCCAGCTCACCCCTCCCTTTCTGGCAGCAGGACCAATCAGGGAGCAAAAGAGCTAGCCAAGCAATCTCATAGACTGTAATGCAGAGCACGTGGGATCATGGGAAATATAGACTAAAGCGGCATCTTTATAATGTAGAAACTGACTTTCTGAACTACAATTCCAGATAGACTCTGAAGCTCAGAAGGATCGGGACATTGGGCTGCTGCATTTCACACCAGGATATGTAGTTCCTTGGAGAGACTGCTGCACTCTGGAGGATATCTACAGAACTACAGATCCCAATAGTCTGGGAGATACCAGAGTCAAGCCAACAATCCATGAGGGGCCCCTACACCGTCAAAACACACAGCTGAAGCGCAGGATTGGTGAGAGGGTTGTCAACCCACCAAACACTGCACAACAAAGCGAGACTTTAGCTAACAGCAGGTTTCAGGTTAGACACTACCATTCTCATGCAGCATACCAATGAACAGCACCACATTATCTGTTTTGGATTACCCTTATGGATTAGCTCATATCCATTTAAGTCCTCCCTGCACTTGTTGCCTGCCCTTTTCATTACTGTTAAGCCTTGTTCAAGTTATTCCTGCCAGAGTTCGTCCTCAAGTTCTCACCTTCTTGAACTGGGAGTATCAAGAAGCCACTTAGCATCACAATGTGTGTATCACTTAAAAGGCCCCAAATATTTATAATATTTACATAGAGTTTAGCAATTTTTCACCTTCTGGGAAAATTGAAGTCCTGCAGGCAGACTTGGACCTAACAAAGTCACTCCAGGGCCTAAAACAGCGTGCCTCCAGGTATACTATCCATTTCTGGCTGCCCTTATGGTACTTTAGGTGACTACAGTTTAAGCGGGACCCAGTTACTCGTAATTATCCTGTATATTAGGTGTATCACTAACATTGTTATTCATTTCACCCCTTAACTCTGTCTACCTTTACCTACTTTATTTCATGACAATATATTGAGTTTGTTTTACTAAATGGTTTAGTGTTTACATTCTTAAAAATAACATAGCTGGGTACTAATGTTACTGTCAGTGATTTCTCTTTAAAATTGCTTGAGTACTCAGCCTGGTGTGTCAGAGGGAAGGAGGTATTTGGAAAGGTGTGTACTGAGTACCTGAGTACTCATAGCACATTGACAGAGCTGTCACCGATAGCTTAGTCACTATGCTATCGGAGCCAGAGGGCACCTAACTATGAAGCAGCAGCAAGGGGTTAAACATGATTGTGAAATATAATATCCATATGACATTTCTAGCAAACATTTTTAATAGAAGTAGTTTTCCAATTCACATATAACCTAGTAGAAAAAACATTTAGCTTTGGCAATGTCAACTTTTGTTTTTTTTTAAGTCCCCTATTTTAGTTTTTGCTTCATCGACTATAATCTGCTGAAATGCCTTGCTTCAGTCTTGCTGCAGATTTGGCTCTGCAGTTCCCTAATATGTTAAATATAATGTTACAGTCAGGTGCCCGCCATAAATTTCAATGAAGGTCTTAACTTCAGCTGGAGACAGTTTATCAATCCATTCAGAAGATTTAGTATTGTTGGATCAGTACTCAAGGAATTTCATCTAATACAAGAAATTATATATCGACAACTTAAAATAGGAATGAGATGATATGATTCCAGTAGGCATTAATAATAAATTCAGACATGTACACAAAGTTTTTGCTTTGATGTATGTTTATTTCACAAATAATATTTTAAAGCTCAGCACTTGATAAATGTTATAGATTATATTCAAGTATCACTATTACGACCATAGCAATATTATATCGTACATATTTTCCAAGATAAAAAAAAGAAAAAAAACAAAAAATATAACCTTATTTCAATCTTCGCTTCAAAATACTGAGTTATGAGCTACAGTGCTCATGTAGAAGGCTATATGTTTGTATTTGCTCTCTAAATGTCATAAAAATACACACAAACGTTTTTCAGCAGCATCATATATATTGTTCCTTGTGGTAGTATTCTATAAAAATGGAGAAAGATTAAGTAGTGGCAGTTGTAACCGATGCTTGCTTCAAATATCCTACAGGAACGTATGGAAAATAGCTGAAATGGAATTAGCTGCTTTATGTAGTGCTTACACTTACACTCTTTCTATTCATTTGCTAAGCTTTTACACATAATCATAAAGTACTCTATTCAATACAATTTAAAGCCAAATTATAACTGGTATGACATACAAGCATGTATATACACCGCGTTCCAAATTATTATGCAAATTCTATTTAAGTGTCACAAAGATGAAATATTTTGTTTTTCAGTTTAACTCATGGATGGCATTTTGTGTCAGGGCTCTTTTGATCACTGAAAACAATCTCGGACACCTGTGATAATTAGATTGGCCGGTGAGCCCAATTTAAGGAAAAACTACTAAAGGAGGGTGTTCCACATTATTAAGCAGAGCACCATTTTCAAGCAATATGGGGAAGAAAAAGGATCTCTCTGCTGCCGAAAAGAGTGAAATAGTTCAATGCCTTGGACGAGGTATGAAAACATTAGATATTTCACGAAAACTTAAGCGTGATCATCGCCCTATTAAGAGATTTGTGGCTGATTCAGAGCACAGACAGGTTCGTGCAGATAAAGGCACATTGAGGAAGATTTCTGCCAGATCCATGCATCGGATCAAGAAAGCAGCTGCTAAAATACCATTACATAGCAGCAAACAGATATTTGAAGCTGCTGGTGCCTCTGGAGTCCCACGGACATCAAGGTGTAGAGTCCTCCAGAGTCTTGCAACTGTGCATAAACCTTCGATTCGGCCACCACTAACCAATGCTCACAAGCAGAAACGGCTGCATTGGGCAGAAAAATACATGAAGACTAATTTTCAAACAGTCCTGTTCACTGATGAGTGCCATGCAACCCTGGATGGTCCAGATGGGTAGAGTAGTGGATGGTTGGTGGACGGCCACCCAGTTCCAACAAGGCTGCGATGTCAGCAAGGCGGTGGTGGAGTCATGTTTTGGGCCAGAATCATGGGAACAGAGCGGGTCAGCCCCTTTAGAGCCCCCAAAGGTGTAAAGATGACCTCTGCAAAGTATGTGGAGTTTATGACTGACCACTTTCTTCCCTGGTACAGAAGGAAGAACTATGCTTTCCATAATAAAATCATCTTCATGCATGACAATGCACCATCTCATGCTGCAAAGAATACCTCTGCATCAATGGCTGTTATGGGGATAAAAGGAGAGAAAGTCATGGTGTGGCCTCTATCCTCCCCTGACCTCAATCCTATTGAGAACCTTTGGAGCATCCTCAAGCAAAAGATCTATGAGGGTGGGAGGAAGTTTACATCCAAACAGCAGCTCTGGGAGGCTATTCTGACATCTTGCAAACAAATTCAAGCAGAAACTGTCCAAAAACTCACAAGTTCAATGGATGCAAGACTTGTGAAGCTGCTATCAAATAAGGGGTCCTATGTTACAATGACCTGTTAAAATGTTTAAAAAGTTAAAATGTTGTTAAAAGTTTGATTGAAATAGCTTTTAATTTCAGTAAATATGCTGCAAACACAACAAATGACAATTTTCAGTTCTTTACAACCTATAAAGTGTTTTGAAACTTACTGTGTGTAATAATTTGGAACAGTGCATTGTAAGTGTTTTATGTATAAAAAAAATACTGTTATCATTAGGAGGTTTGTTCAATAAAATTTGAATTGTACTCTTAATAGTTGATAACATGAGAATTATGCTGACTGTTATTTACATCAATTATTTAGGTAAAGGAGAAAACTATAATTTGCATAATAATTTGGAACATGGTGTAGATAGTCATTCACTGTACTATCATAAACCCCTCCTTGTTGGTCCTTGACTAAGCGTAAAGGGTAAGTGCACCCCCAACCTAAACTAATCCCCCTTCTCTGTCCCAAATACTTACCTACATTTTTTTGGACATGGCCCACCATGGTGTTGTCACTTTTCATTGACATCATATTGCTGCACAAGTAATCCTTATAGACTTCTATAAGGCCATCTCCTGAGTCAGAAAGCTCTCAGTGCAGGAAGGGGGAATAGGCAGCTAGGCAGAACTTCCTGTGAACATGTATTTCCTTTAACCTTTTCACTGATAGGGCCATTTTTGTGCTATTTACACACATATTAACAAATAATATTAGGCCCAAAAATTAGTTCAAACCCCCAAATGGTATTTATTTTCTGGAAGCAGAGACCCTGGAAAATAAAACAGTTGTAGTTCCAATATTTTTATGTCATATGATATTACTGCAACAGTTTATCAAGTGAAAATTTTGAGTATGAAATACACTTATGTTAATTTTTAGTACATACAAACCCAATATATTACCCAACCTTAAAATTGTGTGTGTGTCTATGAAAAGTCAACAAACTTCAGTACTGAGAATTTTCCATAAGCTATGCTTTAAAAGCTCTTGGTAGCCGAATTTAGATTTAACCTTGATTAACGGCCATAGAAATTTTGCTGTCACTTTAACATGCATGGTGGTATGTAACATATGTAGTGCTTTCGTGTGTAGGCCCCACCGGCATAAGCTTTTACATACGTATATGCGTGTTCGTTGGGTCGGGGGTTATTAAGTGCTTGGGTTTAATGTTATTTTTTCCACTTAACTTTTAGACACTTGGGGGGAGATTTAAAACTGGTGCATTCAGAATCTGGTGCAACTCTGCATGGTAACCAATCATCTTCCAGCTTCAACATGTTCAATTAAAGTGTTACTAAACCCACAACAGTAAAATGAGTCTGTATATAAAGTAAAGCATGCTTGTTATACTCGCTATGGAACCTAACGGGTTAATCCTCTGCATTGTGTAAAAATGCTGTTTGATCCTGTCTTCTCTGATCCTCCCCTTCTTCCAGTGTCCCTCGCTTATCTCCTGATAAGATATATCGTGTGGAGTCAATCTGCACATGCTCTGTTCGGTGTGTATTGCTACAGAGGTTTTTTTTTTTCTTGGGAAAGTGCATGTTATCAGCACAGGACCAATCAGCCCTGTCCAGACAGAGGTAAGGAGTTCTGCATCCTCCTAGAGCAGAATGAAAACTCCTCCTACAATGTTTAACCAGTGCTCTGTTGGACACTGATAGAATTCACAAGACTGCTGATGGGAAAAGGTATTTAGTAGTTTATATTATTGAGTCAGGTTTGGGGGTCCACAACCAAGACCTTTCAGATGAGATAGTGAGTCCAAATTGATAAAGAAAGGTGCATTTATTACACTGCAGTGGAGATAATATAGCATACAGAAGTTCACCTCATATAAGATAGACCTAAGTAATCAATATATATCTAACTCCTAAATTTTAAACTGATACATATATAGTCATAAAGTCCAGGCGTGATTATATAAGATCCAGGTGTGTTCGTATAGTTTTAGTCCAATCAAATCCTTATATGCTTAACAGCAAGCTCAGAGTTACTGTAAGTGGGGGTTAACATCATATGACTAGTACAAAATAGATACCTGTGGTCATCCGCCATGACAGTTGCTGGTTCAAACTGGTTTGACCACAAGATGCTTTTCTTAACCTTGAAACAGGAAGATAGCCGGCTAGATGCTTATGTTACAGGCACAAACCTACTAGGTCTAAGCAGTACTGAAACAAAGATTTAGCAGAATGTTAGAAGAGATGTAGGGGATGGGAAAAAAAAAACAGAGATAAGACACAGCAAAAGCTGTGAAACATCTTGTAAAAGATGTTTACAAGAACATTCATTATTAGACCCCCTATATTTCTACTCAATTCCCTCCTCTTGACCCCCCGCCCAGGGGTCACCACTATATTCCCTACCTAATATGAAACCAGAAGGTCCACAGTGCAACTTCACTACTAAGTGGGGTAAAGTTTCTTCTTAGGATGTATGTGGATACTGTAGATTTTACCCATTTACATCACCATCTTGGCATCATATTAAATCTACTAGGTTAACTATCTGGTAACACTCTGTTTCTTTCCTTGGGGTAATCTTCCTCAGTTTTAACTGTCATTGTAGTAATCTTTTGTATTCCACATTTAGTACACCTGGAAAACAAATAGGCAAGCAATCCTACAACTATGATTCCTATGAGCAACAGAACTTTTATTCATTAGTGAAAAATCTTAACAGAATTAATGTACCACAGACTAAACAACCCCAGAGGGCAGTTACAGCATGTATATATTTCCTTTGTACTTTGAAACTTTAAACTTATAATCTTTGAGCAGCTAGCAAATAACTTTTGTGGTCTCACACTTCTGCTTTTTATTTCTCTAGTTTAAATAGATGGAAAAGTACAGGATATTAAGAGAGGGGGGGTGAGTTCTGTATGTGTAACTGAGGGTAGATATGAGGAACTGCAACGACGGACTAAAGGTTACAGCCAGTTCTCTGCAGCAAAAAAAACTTGAGCAGAAAGAAAGCATCACTTAGCATACCTTCTATATAGATCACTGAGCCCAGGGGAACTCTTAGGGCATGGAAGGGACCAGGGGCGGATTGACCATTCAAGCACTCGGGCACTTCCCGAGGGCCCGGGGTCAGTAGGGGGCCCCATGAAATGCCCCTGGTACCTTTTTATAGTCTTTTTTTTGGGTGTGCTTTGAGTGTGGGTGAGGACACAGGGGCCCCATGATCCCCTATTGCCCGGGGGCCCCATGAGTTGTCAGTCCACCCCTGGAAGGGACTAATGGTTGGTACTCCCACATGGCCATTACATGAGCTGCAGCCTTCCTCTCTACAGTGCAAATTGAATAATTTGTTTCATTGTATTCATTGTATACGCAAGTGTCAGTTACTGTGCCTTTCCATTTATAATGAGAATGCCATAATAACATTCTAGTGGTTACGGACCCTACTCTAGTAGTCTTGATACACGGGTCACATGATTTGTCCTCTACAGCCTTGACTACTAAAATCAAGAAAAGGCATAACAACAGTTTACTCATCTTTTGAGATTGGCTGTATTTTCTTGCAATAGCTGGCATGTATCCAAGTCTGTTTTCCTTCTAATTTTACACCTGTGGCAGTTTTCATGAGTACTTGATAGGGTCCTTCAAACTTTGGTCCCAAGGGTACCTTTACATGTTCTTTTACTAGGACCCAATCACCTGGCTGTAAATAATGCATTCCAGTGTCTTGATCTGAATCTGGAATGGAATCAAAAACAAGCTTGTGTGTCGCAGTTAATAGCTTGTGTAAGTCAATTACATAAGAAACAAGGTCATTATGCATTACAGCAGTCTGATGTGGAAAATACAACCCTATATTAGGTGGGCCTCCAAATAAAATCTCATAGGGGCTCAGGTTCTCTGTCTTATAAGTAGGTGTGATCCTGATGCTGTAAAGAGCCAGAGGCAGCAGTTTTGGTCACTGCTTCTTTACTGATCCTTCCCCCTTTTCCTGCATTAGTTTAACTTACCTATTCTTAATGACTCCATTATATCTACTTTCCCTGAACTCTCAGGATGATATGGGACATGAAAGGCCTGTTCAGTCACCAAGTCCTTGCATATGATTTGCATCATCTGTCCGGTGAAATGTGTTCCACAGTCACTCTCTATGGTTTCAGGGACTCCAAAATAGCATATCACTTCTGAAAGGAGTTTCCTTGCTGTTGTCTTGGCATTTGCTCTGGCCACTGGCCAGGCCTCTACCCAGAATGAGAACATGTCCACACACACCAAAACATATTGGTATTTGCTCAGCCTTGCTCTTTCCAAGATTTCACTTGGTGCATGTGTTGTGTAGACACAATGAGAACATGTCCACACTCACCAAAACATATTGGTATTGGCCCAATTTTGGTAATTGCATGTAGTCAATCTGAAGTCTTTGGAAGGGGAATAGTGGCTTGGCCAAATGTCTTTGTGTCACTCTAGTTGGTTTTCCTGGGTTATATTTAGCACAAGTTATGCATTCCTCAACAAAGTTCTGACATGTATTCCTAGAATATTGAATGAACCGTCCGAACTTTTCAATGTTTCTCTCCATTGCGTTAGGGCCTACATGACTTGGACCATGGGCTTGTTGCATGATCATCTTCTCTGTTTGAGGCGGGACACATATTGCATTTTTCTATGCACAACAATCCATCTTGGTTTTTCTTTGCTCCATCCCTTTCCATGATCTCATACCAACCATCGGGTGCAGACTCTTCCAATTTCCTAATCAATTCTTTTGCCTTCTTTATTCACTCTTTTTCCTTCTAAAGTCTTGTGTGAGCTTCTTCTTTGGCAAAGTCAGTGATTAGGGTCATACTAATCTTCCGCTGAAAGTGGTGAATGTAGCAATTGGGTCTCAATAACTTCCTCTAATGTTGTCACCACATATGCTGTTGTTGGGACTCAATCCTAGTATAGGCGTGAACCGTCTACAAACAGGATCAGATCAGGATTTTCAAGCAGAGTGTCCTTTACTGGGGAGATTTGCTGCATTTCTTCTCCCATGAGTTCTAAGTAGTTGTGATCACCCTCCTCTTCGAGGTATTCGTCCCTTTCTGGGAGAAAACTGGCAGGATTGATTGTAGTACATCGCTTCACTTCTATTTCCCCTGATTCAAGCAGGATTGCTTCATATTTGCTCAGCCTTGGCTCTTTCCAAGATTTCACTTGCTGCATGTCTTGTGTAGACTGTCAGAGGTTGATTCATCCTTACAATGGCAACCTTTTCAACTAATAACGCTGTGGATGCAACAGCTCTTACACAAGTTGGTGTTCCTTGCAGGATTGGGTCCAGTTGTATGCTTTCATAGGCCACTATGTGTGTTCCTGATGGTGACCTCTGAATAAGGACTCAGTTGCCTGTGGCTCCCTTGACAGAACAATATGGCTGAAAGGGTTTGTTTTGGTCAGGCAATTTGAGGGCAGATGTGGCTTGGATATCAGCCTTCAACTGATTGAAGTGATCCTCCATCTCTTTTTTCCATTCAAAGGGGATAGTCAGAGCAGTATACAGAGATTTCTATTTGGTATTTAGCATCTGGTATCCATTGTCTCACATATGACACCATCCCAATGAACTCTCTGAGCTGCTTGTGATTTTTCGGCAGAGACATTTTAGTTATTGTCTGTTTTCTTTCAATGTCAATATGTTTGGTTCCAGGGCCTAGACGGTGACCAAGGAACTTCACATGTGGTCTGCACCATTGTACCTTTTCCTTTGACACCTTACAAATCTGTTCACTGAGATATTTCAACAGGGAAAGAGAGTCTTGTTCACAATGTTCTTTTGTGTCTGCAAACAGTAAGATGTCATCAGTGTACACTTTGATCACTGTGACTTCACGGGCTGGTTGCCATCCGTTTAGAATAGTCATCATGGCTTTTGAGAATTCACTTGGGGAGGAGACCATTCCTTGGAAATTCTTGCCCAGGTGTACATTTCTCCTTCAAACAGGAAAGCATAGAGTTTTTGGCTTTCTTCCTCCAGACCCACACTAAAGAATGCGTTTGACAGATCTATTACTGTATACACCTCTGTTCTTGTAGGTATATCATTTAGTGGGGCACTGGGATTTGGGACAACCGAAGTGTCCTCTTCGATCTGATTGATAGCTCTCAAATCATGTACCATCTGGTATATGGGCTTTTCTCCTTTTTTGATTTTCTTCTTTACAGGAAACAATGGCGTTTGTGCTCTACTTTCTGTTTTCTTTATGACACCTGCTTCAAGCAGTTCCTTTATTTGCACTCTTATACCTATGAGTTGATCTGGTGATAGTGGATATTGTGGTAAACGTGGGATTTGGGCTCCTTCTTTTATTTTAACTTTTACTGGAGGGACTTGTAGCAGCCCTACATCATATTTTCCCTTGGCCCAGAGAGTATCAGGTATTTGAGCAACAATTGCAGGTGGAATACTGCCTTCAACTTGTTCCTCTAGTTCCATGGCTATCAATTCACATACAATTTCCTCCTCTAATTTCCCAACATGTACTTCTGCTCTGTTGGGTGTGTACTGTATACAGGCTTGCAAGTTACTCAGCAGATCCCTTCCTAGAAGATTGCATGGTACAGTATCAGAGACAAGCAACTTATAAAAAATGTTGTGGCTTGCAATTCCTATTCATATAGGGGGCGTTTCTTTGAGAGGAGTGAACTTTCTTCCTACCCCAATTGCTTGTGGGCCAGATTTGAGGGGGATGTTTTTTGGTAGGCGGGACCTTTGAATTATAGGTCGGGCAGAGCCAGAGTCAACTAAACATGAAATTTCCTGGTCTGTTAATTGTGGAAAGCGTAATATTACAAAAGCATCTTTACTGTCTGTCTCAGAGATACACAAGTTGGACCATGTGCACTCAGAAAGTTCAGGAGACATTGATAGTCATTTATCACCTTCTCCCTCTTTCTTCTGCCTGTGTTTCAATACTGCCAGTTTGAATACTGACCTGTCCTGTTATATATGTTATTTAAATAAACTTTTGATATACTACACTATGGGCATTCTCCCGTTTTTTACCCCTTATTGAGGGGTTATCAGACTGGCAGACACAGCTATATCTGGAGGAGGGAGCCCTCACCTGGCCGTCTTTAATCCTGATCTTAAGGAGGTCCTGTGAGCCTAGCAGATCACCGCCTGATGATACCTCGTCCTGAGGGAGTTCGACACTTGTGTTTTTAACACACAAATGCGCATTTCCTATGCGCGGTCGGTGAGTGCGCATTTCTGTCATTTCTACTGGATCCTTCTAGCTGTGTACACCATAGTATTGATCGAGATATCTTATGAACTTTTGACAACGAACTTCTAAGAACGAACTTTTTTGATATGCTTTAGCGCTGCACTTTATTCATCTATTTATACAGTCAGAGGAGGTTGTGATCCCCTCTTGTGCCATTAGCTGCTTACTTTTCATTGATATTTTCTTTTTATTTAATGAGCGCTCACTTTATTTTATATTTTATGTGTGTTTCAATACTGCTACAGACTTCTCTTAGCAAAGTCCATTCATATCCCATCCACTCTGGTTTTGTTGCCATTAAACGTTTCCTTGTTATTTCTTTCAGTCCCATCACAACAGCATTCTTACAACCTATGGCAGTGATGTTAGTGCAATCTGTCACATCTACACCCACAGTTTCTGCCATAGATTGAACACGCTTAAAGTAATCAAATACATCCTCAGTCTTTTCTTGTCTCACATCTAGCAAGCCACCAGATTTGTCCTGTGATTACCTTTCATTAATAATTCTACAAAATTCTGTCCATTTTCTTTCTAGCCCTTCTATTGTTTTATCTTCAGCCTGGAACAAAAAGTTTCCCCTGCCTGTGGGGCATATAGTGACATTGTGATTGTCATCTGCACTTTTCTGCGCGACCTTGTTCTGGTCAGCGGATCCAAGGACTATTCTCAATAATTGAGCAATATCTGCCCAACACAAATCTTGAGATTCTTTTAACCTGTTCATTTCCTGCATAAAGACAGCTTTATCTATTGATGGGTGTGTTCACTTCAGTTAGCTAAAGAATTAGAAAGCCAAACTGATTGTTTCCCATGACAAAATACAGTGTACACTGTAGAGGAATGGCATGCATGGGTGTTGTCCACAAAGAAAGCCTCTCCTGAACCTCATGCACAAAAAAGCCCACCTAGAATTTGCCAGGGCCCATGCGGAAAAAGAAGACTACTGAGACTCTGGAGTGAAAAGACCAACATAAATGTTTTTTGGAACTGATGGCTTCAAAACTGTATGGCATTGCAAAGGTGATGTGTACAAAGAAAAATGCATGGTGCCTGCAGTCTGTCCTTCTGTGGAAAATATATTATAAATATAAATCATTAATTGAGCAGTTCATATGGTGACTTGAAGTGACTTGGCAAGTCCCCCCAGACGACGTGCGTGCGAAACGCGTAGGAGGAGCCAGCAACGCCGTGACGTCACGCCGCCAGAGCATCTTGGAGCTCTGGCGGCCATCTTAGACTCTGGACGGTTAGTCCATGCTGCCGCTTGTTTATCTACCTATCTCATTCGTTTATGAATTCTTGGTTAACACAATAAAATAACTTACTTACTACACTATGGAGATGTCTCTGCTTTGACTCCCTTGGGGAGTATTAATCCACAGCCATCCACTTGACCACTGGAGAGGGAGCCTTCACAACCTTTATAGAGCAGTCCTTAGGCTATCGTCTGCGGGGAACTCTGGACCACCTGATGTCCTACTATTAGCATCCAGGACCATTGAAGGGGATATACAGGATTCCAGACATCACCCAGACTGGCAGATGACATCAGGAGAAATATATACATAAACGCTCATTAAATTATGCATTCTGGTGAGTGTGCATTCCTTCTGCACTATATCTCACAGCACCTTACCACTAGGAGGATATGGTTATATGAAAGCACCCGAAGTCACTTCAAGTCACCATTTGAACTGCTCAATTAATGATTTATATTTATAATATATTTTCTTCTAGCGCTGCACTTTTGATTTACATTGTTTTTAGAGGTTTTTTATGGTTACCTGGTGTACAGCTGCTATACTTTCTTTGTGTGTGCGCTCGCATATATTTTGTTCATTGTCCTTCTGTGGAGCTGCATTTCAAGGATGGTATCATGAATTCACAGATGTACTGCTCTATATTGAAAGAGAAGATGCTACCATCACTCCGTGCCCTTGGTTGTTGTGCACTTTTCCAACATGACAATGATCCAAAACACACATCTAAGGCCACTGTTGAATTTCTGAAGAAGAACAGGGTTTAAGAGATTCAGTGGCCAAGTATGTCTCCTGATCTGAACCAAATCGAACACCTGTGAGGAATTCTGAAGAGACAAGTTGAGCATCACTCTCCATCCAGCATCCAGGATCTAAAAGAGGTAATTCTTGATGAACAGAAAAAGATAGATGTTGCAATATGTAGCCAACTTGTTAATTCCATGCCTAGGAGACTTGGTGCTGTCCTTACAAATCATGGAGGTCATACAAAATACTAGATGTAGTAGTTTTTGTTGTGGGGTGTATTACATTTGCATCAACTAATTTGAGTAAAATTTAAGATTTTGTAATCTAAGTTAGATTATTAACCTTACTTTCATGTAATGAGCTAAACAAAATGTTCTATAAAACTCAGTTTTGTCAAAATGTTGGAAATTGTTCATGTGTTCATTGATATATATATATATATGATATAAAAAGTCTACACACCCCTGTTACAATGTCAGGTTTCTGTGATGTAAAAAAATTAGACAAAGATAAATCACTTCAGAACTTTTTCCACCGTTAATGTGACCTATAAACTGTACAACTCAATTGAAAAACAAGCTGAAATCTTTTAGGGGGGGGAGTAAACATAAATAACTAAAATAATGTAGTTGCATAAGTGTGCACACCCTCTTGTAACTGTGTTCAGAATTAAGCAATCACATTCAAAATCATGTTAAATAGGAGTCAGTATACACCTGCCACCATTTAAAGTGCCTTTGATTAACCCCAAATAAAGTTCAGCTGTTCTATTAGGTCTTTCCTGACATTTTCTTAGTTGCATCCTGTAACAAAAGCCATGGTCCGCAGAGAGCTTCCAAAGCATCAGAGGGATCTCATTGTTAAAATGTATCAGTCAGGAGAAGGGTACAAAAGAATTCCCAAGGCATTAGATATACCACAGAACACAGTGAAGATAGTCATCATCAAGTGGAGAAAATATGGCACAACAGTGACATTACCAAGAACTGGACGTCCCTCCAAAATTGATGAAAAGAAAACTGGTCTGGGAGGCTGCCAAGAGGCCAACAGCAACATTAAAGGAGCTGCAGGAATATCTAGCAAGTACTGACTGTGTGGTACATGTGACAACAATCTCCCGTATTCTTCATATGTCTGGGTTAATGGGGTAGAGTGGCAAGACGGAAGCCTTTTTTTTTACGAAGAAAAACATCCAAGCCCAGATAAATTTTGCAAAAACACATCTGAAGTCTCCCAAAAGCATGTTGGAAAATGTGTTCTGGTCTGATGAAAACAAGGTTGCACTTTTAGGCTATAATTCCAAAAGATATGTTTGGCACAAAAACAACACTGCACATCACCAAAAGAACACCATACCCACAGTGAAGCATGGTGGTGGCAGCATCATGCTTTGGGGCTGTTTTTCTTCAGCTGGAACTGGGGCCTTAGTCAAGGTAGAGGGAATCATGAACAGTTCCAAACACCAGTCAATATTGGCACAAAACCTTCAGGCTTCTGCTAGAAACCTAAACATGGAGAGGAACTTTATCTTTCAGCATGACAACGACCCAAAGCATACATCCAAATCAACAAAAGAATTGCTTCACCAGAAGAAGATTAAAGTTTTGGAATGGCCCAACCAGAGCCCAGGCCTGAATCCAATCGAAAATCTGTGGGGTGATCTGAAGAGGGCTGTGCACAGGAGATGCTCTCGCAATCTGACAGATTTGGAGCGTTTTTGCAAGGAAGAGTGGGCAAATATTGCCAAGTCAAGATGTTGCATGCTGATAGACTCATACCCAAAAAGACTGAGTGCTGGAATAAAATCAAAAGGTGCTTCAATAAAGTATTAGTTTTATGGGTGTGCACACGTATGCAAACGTATTATTTTAGTTTTTTATCTTTACTTCCCTCCACCTAAAAGATTTCAGTTTGTTGTTCAACTAAGTTTTACAGTTTATAGGTTACATTAAAGGTGGAAAAAGTTCTGAAGTGATTTATCTTTGTCAAATTTTTTTTACATCACAGAAACCTGACATTTTAACAGGGGTGTGTAGACTTTTTAAATGCACTGTATGCAGTCCCCAGGTTACAAACAAGATAGATTCTGTAGGTTTGTTCTGAAGTTGAATTTATATGTAAGTTGGAACAGGTACTTTTTTTAAGTGTAACTCCAGCCCAAATAATTATTTTTTAGTTTTGGATAGCATAGGGAAGGGTTAACTGGCCGTGCAATGATGTGGGATTGCTGACAGGTCTGCTGGACAGTAGGTGGCAGCATGCGGTGAGATGCAAGATGGCCACTTGGCAGTTTACGGGACTAGTGTTACGTCATGCTGCCGCTGTTCTTAAGTATTGAGTCGTATGTAAGTGGGATGTTTATAACTCTGGGACAGTATATATATATATATATATATATATATATATATATATATATATATATATATATATGACACACACGCACACTATATTGCCAAAAGTATTGAGACACCCTTCCAAATCATTGGATTCAGGTGTTCCAATCACCTCCATGGCCACAGGTGTATAAAATCAAGCACCTAGATATGCAGACTGCTTCTACAAACAAGAAGAAGAATATGTCGCTCTCAGGAGCTTAGTGAATTCAAGCGTGGTACCATGATAGGTTGCCACCTGTACACTAAGTCCATCTGTGAAATTTCCTTGCTAATAAATATCCCACGGTCAACTGTTAGTGGTAGTATAGCAAAGTGGAAGCAACTGGGAACAATAGAAACTCAGCCACAAAGTGGCAGGCCACATAAAATGGCAAACCGGGGTCAGCGCATGTCGTGAACAGAAGTCGCCAACTGTCTGCAGACTCAATAGCTAAAAACCTCCAAACTTCAGATTAGCTTTCAGATTAGCACAACAACAGTGCATAGAGAGCTTCATGGAATGGGTTTCTAAGGCCAAGCAGCTGCATCCAAGCCTTAAATCACCAAGTGCAATGAAAAGCTGGACTCTAGAGCAGTGGATACGTGTACTTTGGAGTGAGGAACCACGTTTCTCTGTCTGGCAATCTGATGGACATATCTGGATTTGGCAGTTCCCAGGAGAACAGTACTTTCCTGACTGCATTGTGCCAAGTGTAAAGTTTGGTGGAGAGGGGATTTTGGTGTGGGGTTGTTTTTCAAAGTTGGGCTTGGCCCCTTAGTTCCAGTGAAGGTAACTCTTAAGGGATCAGCACACCAAGACATTTTGGACAATTTCATGCTCCCAACTTTGTGTGAACAGTTTGGGGATGGCCCCTTCCTGTTCCAACATGAGCAAAGCAAGGTCCATAAAGACATGGATGAGTGAGTTTGGGGTGCAGGAACTGGACTGGCCTACACAGAGTCCTGACCTCAACCTGATAGAACACCTTTGGGATGAATTAGAGCGAAGACTGTGAGCCAGGCCTTCTCATCTGACATCAGTGCCTGACCTCACAAATGCGCTTCTGGAAGAATGGTCAAACACTCCCATAGACACACTCCTAAACCTTGTGGACAGCCTTCCCAGAAGAGTTGAAGCTGTTATAGCTGCAAAGGGTGGGCCAACTCAATACTGAACCCTACGAACTAAGACTGGGATGCCATTAAAGTTCATGTGCCTCTAAAGGCAGGCGCCGCAATACTTATGGCAATATAGTGTATATATATATATATATATATATATATATATATATATAAAATGTATATCTATCTACACTGCTCAAAAAATTAAAGGAACTCTTTGAAAACACATCAGATCTCTATGGGGAAAAATATCATGCTGGATATCTATACATACTGATATGGACTGGGTAATGTGTTAGGAGCGTAAGGATGTCCCATCGTTTGATGGAAATTAAAATAATCAAACTACAGAGGACTGAATTCAAAGACACCCCGAAAATCAAAGGGAAAAAATGATGCAGCAGGCTAGTCCATTTTGCTGAAATGGTACTCAGTAGTTTGTATGGCCCCCACGTGCGTGTATGCATGCCTGACAATGTTGGGGCATGCCACTAATGAGACGATGGATGGTGTCCTGGGGTATTTCCTCCCAGATCTGGACCAGGGCATCACTGAGCACCTGGACAGTCTGAGGAGCAACCTGACGGTGTCGGATGGACCAAAACATGATATCCCAGATGTGTTCTATTGGATTTAGGCGAGTGTGGGGGGCCATTCAATGGTATCAATTCCTTCATCCTCCAGGAACTGCCTGCATACTCTCGCCACATGAGGCCAGGCATTGTTGTGCACCAGGAGGAACCTAGGACCCACTGCACCAGCGTAGGGTCTGACAATGGGTCCAAGGATTTCATCCTGATACCTAATGGCAGTCAGAGTGCCATTGTCTAGCTTGTAGAGGTCTGTGTGTCCCTCCATGGAATTGCCTCTCCAGACCATCACTGACCCACCACCAAAATGGTCATGCTGAACAATGTTACAGGCAGCATAATGTTCTCCATGGCTTCTCCAGACTCTTTCATGTCTGTCACATGTGCTCAGGATGAACCTGCTGTCATCTGTGAAAAGCACAGGGTGCCAGTGGCAGACCTGCCAATTCCGGTGTTCAATGGCAAATGCCAATCGAGCTCTATTGTGCCAGCCAGTGAGCACAGGGCCCACTAGAGGATGTGGGCCCTCAGTTCACCCTCATGAAGTCTGTTTCTGATTGTTTGGTCAGAGACATTCACACCAGTGGTCTGCTGGAGGTCATTTTGTAGGGCTCTGGCAGTGCTCATCCTGTTCCTCCTTGCACAAAGGAGCAGATACCATCCTGCTGATGGGTTAAGGACCCTATATGGCTTTATTCAGCTCTTCTAGAGTAACTGCCTGTCTTCTGGAATCTCCTCCATTCTCTTGAGACTGTGCTGGGAGACACAGCAAACCTTCTGGCAATGGCACGTATTGATGTGCCATCCTGGAGGAGTTGGACTGGCTGTGCAACCTCTGTAGTATCGCCTCATGGTACCAGTAGTGACACTGACCCTAGCCAAATGCAAAACTAGTGAAAAACAGTCAGAAAGGATGAGTAGGGAAAAAATGTCAGTGACCTCCACCTGTACAACCATTCCTGTTTAAGAGGTCATCTCATTGTTGTCCATCTAGTGCACCTATTGTTAATTTCATTAACACCAAAGTAGCTGAATCTGATTAACAACCCCCTCTGCTACTTAACTCACCAGATCAATATCCCAGGAGTTTAATTGACTTGATGCTATAGTCTACTTAAAAAGTGTTCCTATAATTTTTTTGAGCAGTGTATATGAGGGGCATTCAATTCAAACCAGGACTTTTGAGTTTATATAATAAAATAACAAATTTCATGGAAAGGAAACTGCATTTATTTTTCATACTCCCCTGCTACATTTATCCCAATGTTTAATGCCTGGAATGCTTTGGCATAGAAAGATATGTCAGTACTCCTGAACCATCCTAGGACAGCCTGCTTCACTTCGTCATCGTGGTGTTCACTGTTCCCACAGAAAAATTTCACAACAGGTTATGCCTTGATTATCCAGGATCAGCCCCCCATTTTTTCTTTTTTATCTATATCGGTGTTATTAGCACATATTTTTGTTTGCTTGTTTAGTCAGATTGGTTTGATTTGATTCTATGATTATGTTGATCCTTTATTGTTGTTGTTTAGTAAGTCTCTAGTGTATAAATAATTGGCATGATACATAGTCATAAAATTTGTGTGTATACCATATAATATGCTTTTTCTTTTTTTTTACTCTTTTTGCTTTCTCTGGTCTTTGTGGTCTGCCTTGCTGGTCCCTTTTCACCTTCTCAGTTAGGCTGTATGCACCCCCCCAAGTGCGGACGTGGGGGAACGTCCGATCATTTCTGGTTGATTTCCCCTTATTGCCTCTCCCTCCCATTTTTGGCTTTCCTAGTGTGTGAAGTGAGGCGGACATCCACACTGCTTGTGTCCTCAATAATTGTGGTCCATCGCACATGCCCGCAACGTCTTTATGTCGCATGCCACGCAATGGCATCATTACACCAATCACCGTTGGGAGTAACAAGCCTGCTTACCTCTACACAAATGCACGTGTCCTCACCACGAGACGTTGCACGTGCCCAATATCATCCTTGGCTGGGTGGTCAGCATTTTTAGCATCATGAGGACGCTGGGGGAGCCATTTTTATGGGCGGGGTGCATGGCCGGCAGCCTTCTCCACAGCTGATACCATTAACATATGGTCTATTTAAACACCAGGACAACACTACCTCTTCCTCTGTCTGCTGGAACAGTTGCAACAATCCTCTGTCTGACTGAACAATTACTCCATGTAATCCACATTCTAGGTAAGTTAGAAGGTTTAATTTAGAGTCCTGCTCATGAGTCTTCATGTTTCTAATAGCTTTTTATCAAACTCTTATGGGGCCAATTTGGTCTTTTTTACTTTTATATTTAGATGTGTGAACTTGTACATAGCTCTTGGGTGTATCTATCCATTTTCTATTGAGAATTCTATTTTGGCTCTCAGGATACAGACCAACAGAGGTAATGTGTCCCTATGGACTTTACATTTTTTTTCAAAAATATATAAACATCTTATGAAGTTTCTGTCGTTATTTCTTTTTTGAATCACATAGATTGGTCTGTGGATGTTTGCTGCTGGCTGAGCGTATACCCTGTCCTGGCTCCCTGTGGGTTCTGGCCACCCAATTGGGGGTTTGGGTCCCCCAAGGCAAATTCTTTACTTACTAGACAGCAATGAAGGCTTTTTTACCACAGTTATAAATGTAAACTGTTCTTGATACTTATTCCATTCTGATTGTTGATCCTACTTATTAGTTTTTGTTTTATACTTGTATATATATATATTTATATTCATCTTTGTAGGCACTCCTGCAATCACCCTGATGAAGACTTGTCAATAGTTGAAACATGTGGGGAAAGCTATAATGGGAAATTTATGCTGTATTGTAATCTTCAACCACCTTCAGTTTAATGAATAAATGTTGTGTAAATTACATAGTGTACTGTTTGAATAGATGATGCACTATAATGTACAGTACACTTTGTATACAATGTCCTAGAGTCTTATATTCAAAGACTACAGTTTCTTGTTTTTAATTATAAATGTTTTTTATGGAACCATAATAAAACTTTCTTTTTTATTGGTACTCTGCATGGTAATTTTTCTTTGTTGCTACATTAAAATCCCAGGAAAGATTTTTTTGTCCTATTCTAATCCAGAATCAGGCATTCCATGTGCTGAATGTTCATAGGAATGACTGCTGTGGGCTGGGAACCACCATGGCTGGGATTTTCACTGATGGTTGTATGGCCATCTTTGAAACATTTACACCATTCAAATGTCTTACTGCGGTTGAGCGTCTCATCACCGTACTGTGCGTAAAGTCTTCTGTAGATATCCGTGGGTTTTACACCTTCGTTCACAAGAAATTTCATCACCACACGCTGTTCCATGCACGCACTAACACTATTGTCTGTCATCTTGATTAACAATCTCTGGACTGGCCCATGACACGTGCACTGCCTATCAGTAATAAGACACACTTACCACTTACTACTGTGTGTAGTGTCTCCACCCTCGCATTCCTTTTTATACCTATAGAAATTAAAAATGCTTTCAGAAATAGCAGTGTTAATAGTTTATTTTTATCAATGAACAAAATGGAAAGTAAATGAACAGAAGAGAAATCCAGACCAAAATAATATTTGGTGTAACCACCCTTTGCCTTCAAAACAGCATAACTTGTTCTAGGTACACTTGCACATAGTAGGTTGTTCCAAACATCTTGGAAAACTAACCACAGATCTTCTGTGGATGTAGGCTGCCTCAAATCCTTCTGTCTCTTCATGTAATCCCAGACAGACACGATGATGCTGAGATCATGGCTCTGTGGAGGCCAAACCATCACTTCCAGGACTCCTTGTCCTTCTTTACGCTGAAGACAATTATTGATGACATTGGCTGTTTGTTTGGGATCATTGTGTTAGAGATTCTACATATAGCAGTACAGAACAGACAGTGCACATCCACATGCATTTATCTGCTACTTTACCACTAACAGGAAAGAGGAACTTTATTATAGAAAAAAGTCATAGACTTTATCATAGATGCAGCTACAAACATATAAACATCATCTACTGGTTGACGAATGTCTCTACTGAATATGGATGTAGTTGTTGCACATAATACATGAATACTGTATTCCAACACATTGTCCTGTTGTTGAATACATTTTGTGCAAATCACACACCTCCCTGATTGTATGGCATGATGGATAAGTATCTGCCTGTATTTCTCAGCATTGAGGACATAATTGATCCTAACCAAATCTCCAACTCCATTTGCAGAAATGCTGCCTCAAACTTGCAAGGAACCTTTACTATGCTTCACTGTGCCCTGCAGGCACTCATTGTACCACTCTCCAGCCCTTCAGTGAACAAACTGCCTCCTAATACAGCCAAATATTTCAAATACTGACTTATCAGTTCAGAGCACCTGTTACCATTTTTCTGCACCTCAGTTCATATGTTTTCATTCATGGTTGAGTCACTTAACCTGGTTTCCGCATCTAAATATAACTCAAATTTAAGTGGGTTTCAGATCAGCCCTGGAGTCAGATACATGCTGTGGGATTAGTCAATTAAAAATACTGTATGTAAGTATCTTCACAGTGGTAACAATAGTGTTACTGAGTTAGAGTGTTGTCATGCATGAAAATTGGCCAAAATCTATACAATACTGTCTCTCTGCATGGAGCACAATATTCATGTAAGTAGCTGGTTTTGAATTGATTTTCCTTTTGATAGCATTATTATTTCTGCACTGTCCAGTGGAATTCCTTGGCCAATTTCTATAGCTGTAAATAAAGGGGAATGCCTGTGGAATAGTGTCAGAAATAATTGGATTATATGAACGGTTGCAGCATGCCACAGTATTGAATTAACGCCAGAAAGCACCACTGCATCCAGGGTAGGGGGTTTCCAAAGACAAGCCTCGAAGAAAAATGTTCCAGTATGAAAATAGCACAGGCATCTCATGTTGCCCAACAACCATTGCTCCAACTCTTCACTTGTCCAGGTGAGCATCCGATGAGCAAGTAAACTGGCCCCATACACATTTATAAGTTTCTAGGAATTTAGGATAGTTGGGTTTGTGGGGGTTCTTTTGCCAATTGAAACACAAGTGTAGTGGCAGGTGAATGTCAATAGCCTAGGCCACACGTATTTATTGGAGTACATTCTTGTCTTGTTAAAGTTTTGTTTGGCAAGCTATTTACCCCTCCCTCCTTGTATTTTACTCTCTTGTCTATTAGTTGTATTTGGCTGCAGATGTTCTGCAATAATTTGCTTTCCAATAGTGGATTTAATGAGACATTTGATAAAGATTTATATAGGACTTTAGCTCTAAAGCAGCAGGTTGTTCTCGGTAGCCCTGTGGTCAATTCCATTTGGTGCTGCTTAACTGTTTGAAGGGGATTCATTAAAAATATTTTAGCATAATAAACACCCTTCCCTTCTTCCTTTTCGAATAATGGTCTATAAACATATTTTAGGCTCAATTCACAAAGCACACCAGAATAAGGATCCTTTTTTGCATGAAAGTAAGTTTTATCAAATGAATCCAATGGGATTTAAAAATGACTGTCAGAAATCCTCATCATTGTTGCTGTTAATTTTGCTGGACAACATTAAAGTGCAACTTCACTCTCTCAATCAACTGACTATATTTAATCCTTATGCTACCAACACTAGTAAATAGATAAAGTATATCATATTTACTTGTTCTAAACGGTTTTTGTTTTTTGCATTTTAGTTACTTCCTAGTTTTCATGTCAAGGCAAATGATGTCATACATCCCAGGAGTCTTCAGGATGGGAGGAGGGTTTTTTTTTCAGTAATTTTGGTTTGTGGTGCTCAGATACAGTGTAGTTCCACTTTAACATGAAAATGGCCAAGACCAGACCTTTTCTGACACTGTTTGTTCAAAATCAGTATTTTTGCTAGAAAATTACTTAAAATCCCCCAAACACTATATATTTTTTAAAGCAGAGGCCCTAGAGAATAAAACAGTCGACGTTACAATTTTTTTTTGTCACACTGTATTTGCGCAGCAGTTTTTCAAATACAGTTTATCTTGCAAAAAATACTTTTTTGAATTTGAATGAACAAAAACTGAATATAATACCCAATTGTTTGGGAAATTATAAAAGCTGATATCATGCCAAGTAAATAGATACCAAACATGTCACAATTTTTAATTACGCACTCCTGTGCTACAGTGAAAAACTACGTAAATATTATTCTCCATAACTGACAGGTTAAAAGCCTTTACAGGTAAACAATTTAGATTTACACAGGAGGTCTGGTGCTAGAATTACTGTCCTTGATCTGATGTTCACAGTGATACCCCACATGTATGATGCGATAGCTATATACCAGGGGTATTGAATTAAAATTCAAGGAGATCCAGTCACTAAAATTTTCTTCTGGCCGAGGTCCGACTAGGGTGTGCCCATTAGTGTGCCCCCTTAAATAGCGTGTCGCCATCAGAGTGCAACTTTACATCAGGTATCCCCATCACAGTGCCACCTTACACTCAAAGTACCCCTTTCCATCATATTTCCCCATCAGAGTGCCCCTTTCCATCCCATGTGCTAATCAGAGTGCCCCTTTCCATCACATGTGCCCATCAGAGTGCCCCTTCCACAGTATGTACCCATTTGTGCCCCCTTAACATAAAATGGGCTCGTCGGATTGCCCCTTAACATAAAATCTTCCTGTCAGAGTGCCCCTTAATATAAAATAAGGGGCACTCTGATGAGCACATTTATATTAAGGGGCACTCTGATGGAAACATTTTATGTTGTGCCCATCAGAGTGCACCTTAACATTAAATATGCCCATAAGTATGACCCTTTAACATTACATGTGCCCATCAGAGTGCCCCTTAATATAAATGTACCCATCAGAGTGCCCCTGTAAGACTACACCCTACCTTCAGGGCAGACAGGAACTGTGCTGGGATCCTTGCTGAAGGATGCTTGTGTACAGGCAGGGAGAGGAAGCCAGAGAGACAATGAGCTGCAAAGGCCAAGATGCACACGTGACGTCATCGGTTGCCTTGAAGCTCACCCTGCTCAATGGTGGATCTGTCATTGTGGGCTGGTGGTCCGGAAGGGCGAGGTGCTGGGGCTGTTCTCTTACCGCTGCTATATACCCATGCATGCAGGATCGATGCATGCATTCATTTTGCACATGAGCATGGGGGGACAGGGCACTTTAATTTTTTAACCACATCCTTCTCGCTTAAGCCAAATGAAGGCTACAGCGCAGTTGTCCAGTTCTGGGAGGGCATCATATGACGTCCGCCCAGAACACGCCCATCAATCTCCATGATCGCTGTGTCCTACGGCCACAGCTGATCACATGATGAGATAAGGTTCCAATCACAGTGGCCTTTTACCACATGATCAGCTGTGTCCAATGACACAGCAGATCACTGAGTAAATGCAGCTGCTGGTTATCTGCAGCACTTTCCTCATTCTGTCACAGCATGAGGAAAGTACTGTCGATAACCGGCAGCTGTCACAGAGCAGATCGGCACTGATGATCAGTGCCCTGTAGTGCCTCCAGTCAGCGCTGCATCATCAGTGCCTCCTCATCAATGCCCACCAGTGCCGCCTCATCAGTGCTGCCTATCCATGTCACCTGATCAGTGTTGCCTACCAGTGCCCATCAGTGCTGCCTCATCAACGCACATCAGTGAAGGAGTCAAATTACTTGTTTGCAAACTTTGTTTATAGTGCAAAAAAATAAAACACCCAGTGGTGACTAATACCATCAAAAGAAAGCTCTATGCGTGTGCAAAGTTGTCAAAGTGTGACAGCGCTGAAAGCTGAAAATTGTCCTGGACACAAAAGGGGTAAAAGTGCCTGGTATTGAAGTGGTTAATTTTCCATTTATTTTTTGTTTACACTGTCTCTCGGTATTGAAGTGGCTAATTTTTCATTATTTATTTTTTTGTTTGCACTGTCTCTCCAAAAAAATGTTTTGATCACTTTTGTTATTACAGGGAATGTAAATATGATAGCAATCAGCAGTGACAGGTACTCTTTACTGAGAGAACTAGGGTCTATTACCGCCAGAGAATTTCTGGAACTGCCTCAGCCACTGGTCAGGAGTGCCAGCTAGGCCTTCCCTTTCTGCCCTCCTCCGTTCATAAAAGTTGTACTATCGCCTTCCACAATGAATTGTGGAGGCTGATTTTTTATTCATCCACCCATCCTACATTCATAGAAGACCTTTTCTTGCTGGAAACTATAGTACAGCTTCTTTAAATAGAGGAGGGGTGGCAGAAAGAGCGGGCATAGTTGGCAGTCTTGACAAGTGTCTATGACAGGTCCAGAAGATCACAGCGGTGGGAGTATATGGGGAGGGGAGACAATTTAAACAGAGAGTAGCCAATAGCAGTAGGGACACTTAATCATTACATTTACTGCAAGTATCATCCCTTGTGCCAATTTAAAAAATGACAATTACCAAACTTAAGCATTACCTTTTTTTAGTAAAATAAAGGTTGGTAAAAAAAAAAGCCAATGGTCCTATCTGTAAACAATACACACTATATCGATTTAAGCTAGGTATTTATCCAGATATGTTCAAGGAATACATTTTTCTTTTTTTTTTTACTTAAGTGATCAGTGTAACTAAAGTCAGTCTGTATGTTGCTGAGCAACAGGATACACAACGGAATACCACTACATCTGACCATTGAAACCCCTTCTTATGATTGAACTTATAACATGCAGTAGGGAAGTTGAATGCTTTGAATGACAGCTCTCGACATGACGGTGAACTGTTTTCTTACAAACAAAAAGTGTACGGCTACAAAAAAACTATAGTCAGTGCTGAACCCCAGTGACAGCAGACATTTCATGATTACCAAAGTTCAAGTAAGAGTGAGGCCTGATGGCCATTTCTTTATGCTGCAATTCTCTTACTGGAAAGCAATACCGTGTTTTCTCCACACTTCGGTGAGATATACATCAACCAGAAGGTTATATAGGATTTGCTTGCTCTATCTTATGTCACACAGATTCTCCCTACACTAACTGCATAGAACAGGTTAAACACAAAAAAAATAATTTTTTTTTTCTCTAACCCCCAAAAGGGTTCAGTTTGGTATTTGTTTGCAGTCTACAAGAATAAAAGTAGGCATCATACTGATTTCTATAGACAACAAGAGCTGTCCCTTATACGTTTGGGCATGAGCACTAGTCGATATGATGAACAGTGAGACCATTGGGAGAGAACTAAATATTTGTTGCTATGATGTACCTACACTGTATGCCTAATCAGTTAGGTAACTGCCAGGACCAGCTGTCAGTTTGACAGTCAAAGTCTTAAGGGTGCTCAACCTATTGAAGAGTGAGGGCTAATTAAGTGATTTGGCAATCGGCTGTGGGCAACAATGAAATTAAATGGTTCAGAATCTCAAATTTTGTATTTTGAACATAATAATGCGTAATGAATATTTTCTTCTGGCAGGTGCTCAATGAAGGCAGAAGGGAGAGGAGGAGAAACTGGCTTTCAGTGGTTGAAGGAGAAAAATGGAGGGGATTGGTTCCTGTAAATGCCATCTCTGCTGCCCCTTGTGTCCAAATGCAAATCAGGATGTGACAGGGAGGCCGCACGAGCTCCCTGACGCTACACTTGTGGTTGGGGGTGTGTGGTAAAAACACGTCTCAACTATGTGGTTTTACCACTTTCTAAACCACAAATATAAAGAAACCCTTACTGCCCTGAGCCCCCTTCTAAGGCTGCTTTCACACTGATGCACTGCTATTTACCTGCACTGCAGGTGCAATGCACCTGCAGCTTTCCTGTGGGTTAGCTGCACTTTGCCATAGACTTCTATTATATCTTGCAGGTGTGGTGTGCTTTCAGAAAGTGCCCACAGGATATAATAGAAGTCCATGGCTCAGTATAGCTACCCTGCAGGAAATCCTCAGTTGCACTGTGCTGCACCCGCAGATCAGTGTGAAAGCAGCCTAATAGTAGTTAACCCTTTTATAGGTGCTAATATTCTCATTGCAAAAGCGCAGCATATGTGTTTAATACACTGACCTTCTTTTCCTTTTCCAGCTTCTGCTGGAATTGCAAAAGTCCCAGGCAAAGTGCAGATGGTATCACTCCACCTGGGACAGCAGCCACGCTACAGAGAAAGTATTGACCTTTGCAGCTCCTGCTCTCTCCGCGGCCCTCTACTTCATCCACTGCCGGCACCAGCTCAATGCACTCTGAAGCTCTGGGAAGGCAAGTCCAGATCGCAATCAATGGGTTGCCGACCCTGAGCATGTGCATGTCTGGTTTGAGGTCAGAGGACCACATCAGAGGACTCCGTGGGCCACAGGTTGAGCAACCCTGTCTTGAGATCTTGATTTTTTTTTTTTTTTTTAAAGTAGACATGCTGTAGCAGTTCTCTCGGCACAGATTACTTTATAGTGGTTGTAAAGGTTGAAGGTTTTTTTCAATCCAGCATTGTGCCCGGGAGCAGCTGATCTGCTCTCTCTCTCTTCCTCCTCATTGAACTCAGTGAGAGCTCCTACTGCTGTCAATCAAATCCAGTGACAAGGGAGCTGGGGGCAGGGTCGAGACACACAGAGAGCAGCTGAGGATTGAGCCTGCTAGGAGGTGGATTCCTGAACAACAGGAATGTGTTATTTAAAAAAAAAAAAAAAAATTTACAATCACTTTAACACAATGGTTGTCAACTAGAAAATTATAGAGGGTCTCAAGTATGGTCCCTGACACTTTCAGGGGGCTAAGCAACAGCACCGCATTTTCACACCGCAAAGCTCAAAATATTTCATCTGCATTTCTTTGTGTATTGCAAAGCGCACTGAAGAGGTTGGAGTACCTAAACCTCCGAGCATTGGTGTCAGTATTATTAACATACACACATTGGTGGTCAGTGGCAGTGAAAGTTAACCCCCATGCCTCCCCTGCATTGGTGGTCAGGGGCAGTGAACTTTAATTCCCACCCACCCTACATGGTGGTTCATCAGTGAAATTTAGCCCCACCCACCCTGCATTGATAGTCAGTGAAAGTTAACCCCCCAATCCTCTCCCTGGTAATGGTATTCATGGCAGTGAAAATTAACCCCCTACAGCATATTGGTGGTCATGACAGTAAAAAAAGTGTTAACCCCCTCTATATCTGTGGTCATGGCAGTGAAAATGTTAACCCCCTCACTTACCATACTCATCTCTCCCTAGGTTGGGACTTTACTTGTCCTGTGTGGGAAATAACTTCGCCCACAGTACAGTCTCTCCTTCAGTGTTGGGTTCTGGAACACAGAACATTCCAGCGCCAGGTGCCCCACTGCCACTTTCTGACTGATGCCCAATAGTATGCAGGCCATGTAGCAGGACGGTGGGCTGCATGCTTTAACAGGTGTGTTAACATGTGCTTGTTAAAATGTAAATAAAATGGATACCTTGCAAAGACTCATACCACAGCCACAAGGGGACCATGCATGAGCATCCAGAAGCTGTTTAACCACTTGCTCTCCTGAGGATTTACTCCCCCCTTCCAGGCCAGCCAGGACATTTGTGTTACGGCGCTGCGTTACTTTAACTGACAATTGCGCAGTCATGCAACGCTGCACCCAAATTAAAGTCCTTTTTTTCTCACAAATGTAGCTTTCTTTCAGTGGTATTTGATCGCCTGTGCGGTTTTTATTTTTTGCGCTATAAAAAAAAAGGCCGACAATTTTGAGAAAGAAAAACAGTATTTTTGACTATTGGCTATTAAACCTGTCCAGTAAAATGAAGAAAAAAAAAATCTAATTTAGTCATAAATGTATACCAAAATGTATTCTGCTACATGTCTTTGCTAAAAAAAAAAAAATCCCAATACATGGAAATAAATTGGTTTACGTGAAAGTTATAGCATTTACGAATGGCGGTATACATACTGGGATTTTTAATTTTTTTTTTTACTAGTAATGGCAGCAATCAGCGACTTATAAAGGGACTGCAGCAGACATTCTGACACTGGGGGGGGGACGGACGGACTTGTTGTCACTGACATACCCAGTGACATCAGTACAGTGATCAGTGTTAAAAGCACTAACTGTACTAATGGCACTGGGCAGGAATGGGTTAACATGAGGGGCAATCAAAGGGTTAACTGTGTGCAGGGAGTGTTTTACTAGGGGGCGGGTGTCTGTGTGCTTAACTGTAATCACACTGCTCTGGATGGCTGTGCACAGCCAACCAGAGCAGTGTGTCCGAGCTGACAGGGAGAACTGTTAGTAAACAAAACAGTCCTCCTCCCAGTCTGAGATCTTCGTAAATCACCGGGCACCAGCGAGTAATTGCCGGCTGGGACCCAGTGATAAACAGCCGTGGCCGCAAATGGCAGCGCGGGTGGTGCGCACGTGCCCCCTACCCGGAGATGCAAAATTACGTATATATACACATGATTTTGGGCACCTGTACCACCCTGTAGTAGTATTTCTGCTATAGGGTGGTCGGGAAGCAGTTAAAACCTTCTCTGAGATGCACAGCTGCTGTGTACAACTACCCATTGACAGCAATTACAAGATGTGGCTGTGCGAGTGTATATGCCAATACTTGCATGTAACGGTGCATAGCTGTACAGCTGTAACTTGTAACTGCTGTCAGTGGGGTCCTGGGCAAGATTTACAGGAGGTTCTGGATGTCCCTGCATGCTGTAGGGCCCCTTCATGGTCGTGTGCATGAGCCCTACTACATATCTGGCAAGTGCAGGTAACCACAATGGGAGCATTTATCAAGAAAAATAGCTACACAATTGGTGGTAAATTGGGCTGCCTCTTGCTCAATAATGTTTCTGGACCTAGTTTACAGTGTATTAGGGACTTGTGTGTTTGTTATCCTGGGCAGCCACTGTGACAGTTTGCAAAAGTTTGTCTCATCTCCAGTGATAAATCTGTTACAGATTTTGGGGTCAGAATTCATTTTGTCTTAGTGCTACATCAGAGCAGATGACGGAGGAATCTATGACTAAAATTGTAATCTTGAAGTAAATTTGTCTCATTGCTTCTGTTGAGCAATGCTATGCTGGATCCTCCATTTTTTTTTTTTTTTTTACACAGTACAAACTAAGGCAAATCTGAAATTAAAATAATAAAAGTAAGTCCCGTTTAGCCAATTTACCCCTTTGTTTTGCCCAACTAGTCCGAATTAATGCTGAAGTTTAGATAAATAACTGGAATTCTGTACTTGCCTGTAAAATCCATTTCTTATAGTACATCACAGGACACAAAGCCACCATATTATTCTTTATTATGAGCCATCTATAGGTTGGATTGGACATTGGCAAAAAAAAAAAAAAGGACAGGAAGTCCACCCTATATAAACCCTCCCATACAGGAAATACCTCAGTTTTGTAACAAGCAATGACCACACACAGGGGAGAGATCTCTGTGTCACGTGAGGTACTCCAAGAAAAAGATTTTACAGGTAAGTACAAAAATCAGGTTTCCTTTATCGTACATCATGGGACACAGAGTCACCATATTATTCCATACTCATAGGGATGTCCCAAACCAATTTTCATGAGGGGAGGGAGAGACAGCCACCATTGACAGGCCAAAAAGAATCCTTACAGTAGCCTGAAATACTGTGCAGTAAAAAGCAGTCATCTCAGCAGCTCTAATATCCACCTGATAAACGCAAATATGGGAACAGAGAACCAGGCTGCAGCCTTGCAAATCTAAACCACTAAGTCCTGATGAAGGAAAGCCCAGAAGGCACCTAGAATAAACCATCACCAGAAAAAGTGGAGCCTTACCTTTCAAGCCATAAGCTTGAGACATAGGCTGACAAATTCAATGTGATATGGTCAACTCAGTAGCTGCCTGACTCCTTTTTGATCCTTTAGAAAGGATACAAAACAATCTGACTGCCTGATTGCAACAGTCAATTATGATACAACTTAACAGCCTCAACCACAACTAATGTGTATAGGGCCAATTGGCAACTGAGGCCTGGGTAAAAAAAAAAAAAAAAAAAAAAAGCAAAAAAGCAAAACAATGTTCTGATTAATCCGAAAAGGTTAAAACTACCCTGAACAAAAAAAGATGCTGATGTTTTGACAAAGTACTCTGTCAGTGTGAAATGCGTGAAGCATCCATCCCTCCCCCACTATTGCTTGTGTGGTGCTTATATGCTACTTTGACTAATACATTATCACTGAAGATTTATGGGTGTGCAGCCATCTGGAATGTATTACTTGCAGAACAAAAACAGAAGGTTGAGGTAGAAAAACCACCTTGTCATAATGGAGTACCCACAACAACTATCTGCAAAAAAAAACAAATCTGCCAACTCTGACACCCTTATTGCTAAAGTAAGTAAAACACAACCTTCTGAGACCCAAATTTGTTCAAATGGTGGTCTCTGTAAAACAAGCAATACCAAAACCTTATGGGGACTGGAGTGACCTGACCAGAGAAACCAAATGTGCTACTCTTTGGACACAGACATGCACTAACAAATGAAAGGCAATTGGCATTTGGAAACACTGCCAAGGCCGAATCTGTCCCTTGATGGTATCCAAGGCCAGTTTAAAAAAAAACAAACTCTGGATTGGAAAAAATCAAACTCAAAGCTCAGAACATACTTGCAAGGATGGAACTTCCTAGTCTCACACTGTCCAGAACACATAGGATTTAGAGGTCCTTTGGAAACATCTTCCTAGTGGTTTGCGCTTTAATATTGTAGGAAAGACTACATCAAACACCCGTTTATCCTTCACAATAATTCTAGTTTCAATGGCCAAGCTAATAAAGGCAGGAACTATAAAGAAGGATGACGGATTGGCCCATGTGCCAGGAGGTCCAACTAAGCTGTAGGAGACCAAGGATTATCCACCAACATGTCCACAATGTTAGAATACCATTTTCTCCTGAATCAACCTGTTGTGATCAGAATCATTAGTATTTCCTCCACATGAATTCTGGGCAACGGATGTGGAAGAAGCTCTATTGGATTGAAGCTATACGAGACAGAAATGGTCCAAAGATGTTACCAGAGCATCCAATGCATCATTTGATGACTGCAAAAGCTTGTGGGTCCCTGGTTCTTGAAAAATCTATTCAATTTGGCATTGAACATGGTTAAATTGAGATCTGGTGTGCCCCTCTACCCACAAAGTGCTCTGACCACTTCTGGGTTTAGTGAATACTCCTCTAGTGATAGGTGCAGGTGACTGAAAAAATCTGCCTATCAATCTTTCACTCACGTAAAGAGAACTGCAGACAGAGCGGAAACATGTAGCTTTGCTTACAACAAAATGAGATACACCCCTTCATGGGCAGCACGGCTACTGTTGCCCCCCTGAATGAACTGAAAAAAAAGGATAAATATACGGATAGGAAATGTCAGGAATGTGGAACTAGCTGTCAGGCTAGGACTTGCTGTTTGGGTAATGTGTGTGTGCATGGGGATAAGCATGGAAGACAGATTGCTCATACGCCCGCATGTATGAGCACACATGTACGAGCACACATGTACTGCTGACTGGCAGCCTATGTAAAAGAATCCTGCACTGGTCCTGTGTTGTATGGTCGTCAGACTTTTCCCCGTGATCCAGTCTTTATGTGCATCCATTAGCTGTTACAGACCAGGCTTCTGCTCTGGCCTTGCTCTTTGATATTCTTTACCTGCTCATGTCTGCTATCTGCCTCTGTTAATGACCCTGGCCTGGACTACTGACCACACTTGTGTCTCTACCTCACTGCTCAAATGTTGCTGACCTCTGCCTATTTCCAATTCTGTGTACATCACGGTATACGCCATCCACTGAATTTGGTGCTACCTCAGTATATCATCAGATGTACCTTTGCTCATCAAATACCAGCGCTTAAAAGTTCCTGCTCACAGCGGCTATACCTTGGCACTTGTGCCTTTCTTTCACCCCTGCAGTCCCTGTCACAGTCACTATCCAGTGCTGGTTGGATGGGAACTGTGCAAAAGGCCACCCTTGTCACTTCAGACTCCGCATACAGGTATGATACAGGAAAAAAATTCTCAGAATTTCAACCTGTACCCATGAGCCATTGCACAATATACCTAATCATCTGCTACCTTCCCTGCCACACTTCCAAAAAATTATGGGGAGACTTGGTTGGCATAGCATACCAGGACTAATACTGCTAAAGCCAAAGCCTGAAAGCAACAAAAATACTATTTTGAGGATAAAGAAAAAGAAGTAACAGGAATCCTTAAAGATGCACTCGTACCCTTCTTTCTTTGTGGTAAATGAGAACAACTCCCAGCTGAAAAAAATGTTTAGACATACATATCCAAACTGGCCCAAAGAGGTTCCCCATGAAAAGGAAACTATGCCAATAGCTTCTTACAGGGTAATTCTGCAGACCAGTATTCTTGGTTAAAGAATCTTGTGCATGTGCACAGACCTTGTCCTAAGTGCAAAACTTGCTGCATGGACCATCCATAGCAAACAAAAAGAGCCCCAGGGAATTCTTCTGTACCTTCACCAAGGTCAGCCTTGCTGTCTGCTGAGACAACCACCTAGACAGACACTTCATTACCCCCTTAAGGCTTTGGTATGCTTCAGGCTTGGTGACCCACTGGGTAGACCCAGTCTGGTCCTACAGCAGCTCAGAGCAAGCCAAAGGATGCCTTTAGTAACCCTTTTTACCATTCTCATCTGGATGGATACAAGACTGGAACGTCATCCAAGTGCTATACAAAACACTTATTAAAATAAGAGATTGCTGCATCCACCAAGGGTATACTGCCCTGCTTTATGAAATTACTCTTCCCCAAGTATAGCTGAGCAAATGCCTTGTTATGGGTACCCTGATCCGCATATACTAACTCCTTAAAATGAAAGTGTAGTGGAAAAAAGACTGGGACCTTGTGGCAGCTGCCACAAACCCAAAGATAGACCTTCAGATCAATGTGGACAATCTCCTCATTGTCCACTCACTCCTCCTCTAAACATTAAGAGTGAACCGGAAAAGGAGAACGTCCCCACCCTAGGCCATCTCACCCCATAAAAGTAAATTCCCTTAGGAGCTTAGGCCCTAATCCTGCTAAAGCGGCCGACAGATCCTCCTTTGCCATAATATGGTGTGCCAGAAGTGGCCATAATACTCTCTAGGGAAATGGGTTCAGAACACCTGGAAACCCCTAAACCCTCAGGGAAACCCATACCAGGGATCCATGTCTAGAATCATACATGACCTGACAGGGGTACTTGCAAATTCCCCCCCCCCCCACCTCTCCACCATCTGTAAGACATAAAATTTGCTGACTTAACAATGGAACCTATGTTAAGGTAACAATCCCTGTCAGCTAAGAGGACACTGTGAAGCAACAGTGTACAGGTAACTTTTGGAGATAACCTTCTCCCAGTGCTCCCCCTTACATGGTGAGCTTACATGACCCAGGTTCAGAACATTGGATCCCCATAGCTGTGAAGCCTGTCCTCTGTCCAAAAAACACAATAGGTTGCTGCTGCTATGGACCTTGCTGTTATACCTGCTGCCGTTACTATAACTAGTCTTTCCAGAAGCAACTATGGCCAATGCACATAACAGCCATCTCCAATGACTTTCTGGTGCCACACGCACATGCCATGCAGCTCATTGTGAAACGTGTGGAGGGCAGAGATCACTAGCTTGTCCCAGCTGCATCCCCATGGTGACAGAATAGCCCAGTATTAGCTTCTAAAAAAGTCTTGGTTAATACACAGTATCCATGCTTCCAAAACAAGGAGGCGAGCCCAATAAACACATTTTAAAGTGGAACAAAACGCCCTTATCCTTTTCAGCCAAGGAAGCTGCCATCTTTGCCTCTGTTTGACAGTTTGGTTGAGAACACAAGCAAATGTGACAGTTGGCATTCCAGGAATGTAACTTTTTTTTTTAAACTGTTAAGTCAACGGGTTAAGTTCCACTTTAATACCTGCAACAGACGCAGAGCTCTTCAGATTATACACCATAAAAACATTACCTACAGGAGTATTTGATATAGAGCAGGCAGGTCTGTCTAAACTCCAGCAGCTATCACTCACTCACTAAGCTAAATATCATAAAAACACACAGAGGCAAACAAGACTCTGTTCCAAAGCTGGAATAGGGAGGAGGAGGACACCACAGTCTGAGTACCAGCAGACTACCAAGGTATTTGCTATCTCATCACAGGGCCTATTACTTTAATGCTAGAGGTTCAATCTTCAAACACCATGGTGGGCAATATCTAACCAGACCTTCAAGGACTCGATCCCTCTTCCTCAGGGTCCACTGGCTTTGACCTGTATAGCCTCCCACTGGATATACCTTGTTCAGGTATTACTGCAAAGGGTTCTATATATGCAGGATTCAGCACTGAACAGTCACATTACAGGCCATCTCCATATCCAGACTTATATCTCAGCGGGGTCCTGGTACCATGTATTTTTGCATAATAGCTGTAGGAAATTACATTACATTGGAAATAATCTGGATAACACCAATCTCTTGATCCCAACTGGAACCATCTCAGCATCTGGTAGTGTTTGTGCAGAGCTGTACATCAGTGATCATCACCTTCAGACACTGGTGAAAAAACTGAGGTACTTCCTGTATGGAAAGGGTTATGTAGGGGAGGACTTCCTGTCTTGGCAGTGTTTAATCACCTATAGGTGGCACATAACCCTATGAGTATTGGATAATATGGAGGCTGTGTGTCACGTGATGTATGATAAAGAAAAATAGTTTTCTTCTTTTACATTAGTCACATTGTTTACCAGCAATGAAATATGCCCTACATTGAGAAGCTGGATCCTGAACAATCTCCACTGCAGGAATGCCCTGTCCTCTTCCTGTATCCAAGCTTCTGACACTGCAGGGTTTAATAGCTTTGGGCTCCAGGCTGAGCTGCTCTGAAAAGTTGCTTTCACTGCCTGTACTATAACCACTATATGTGGCAGAGAATCCTTTGACTCATCAGACTCTCCACCCCCCAAAATTCAGAGAACGTGTTACAGGCAGTGAAAAAAATTTCTTAATGGAGGATGAAGGAAGAGGGGGTGGGTCCTCAAAATTTGACTTTTTCACAGCAGCTCAACTATTAACCATCACTGTGCTGGAAGTTCAGAGACATGAAGAAGATGGAGAATCCCTGCAGTGAAGTTTTCTCCAGAGACCAACTTCCTACACGACATGGGATATACTTCATTAAATAATGTCACTAAAGCTGTTCAGAAAACAATAGAGTACTTTAAAGAAACACTAATATTAAAATTATCACGTCACTGTTAGAAGCAAATATTATTAAATGAAGCCCATTTTGTGCCCTCCCAATAAGCAATACAGACCCACAACTGAATCGTGAAAATGGCTCTGAAGATTAAGACTAGAGTTATACAGGAGATTTTTATTAGCTCAGGTGTGTTAAGAAAAACTGGAGATGAATGACTAAATCAATAAAAAAATAAATAAATAAATAGACTCCCAGCAGTGTAAGCTACACAAGTAGCATGCAGTAGTGATGAAGTACACACATTTGGAGTATTGAGTCATCATGCAAAATAAATTATTTCATGCTACTTCCATAATTTTCACCACAGGGAACCATTTGTTTCACTGGCTTAGCGATTCATCGCCAGTGATTTTAGTAGCTTGACTGTAGTAATATGTAGTTGTTGCCCTATTGGCTAAAGAAGCCTATATAATTCATTCATTCAAATCTTCTGAAAATATCCTGAAACCAAATGTACAACAGTCGGTATAAGCAGACAGCAAATAAAACGATCAGTTCACAAGATTTGGGGCAAGATCAACAGGTATTTTCTTAGAATCTATCAGATATAAAAAAATGCTTTCATTTGTACACTGTATGTATGACAGACCAAAAGGGACCAAATAGGAGAAGGGGCACACATACTGATCAGCAGCTAGTAATCATAGATAAGTGAAGTGGAAATCAGATATAGAAAATATGAATATTACAGATGTTAATGACAATGATATCCACAATGTGTAAACAATGATAGTGGCATTTATACAATAAAAATATGTAAAAAGAGATTTTATATATATATATATATATATATATATATATATAGTAAAAAATAAGGATTATGTATACATATTCCATCCCTTAAACAGTGACCTCCATTCCACCAACACCCTTACAGTGTCCTTTTATTTCATCTTGTGAGGTCCAAGTGACCCTTCATCATGTCCCTATACACATAAGCCATGTAAGTCTACATCATTCACTTAATCTTATATTGATCCTTTTCTCAAGAAAGCTCTTCTTGCTTCTTCTATGATTACTAGCTGCTGATCAGTATGTGCCCCTATTAGTAGCACTAGTGTGAGCATTAGACTCATCATCCATTCATCATGAAACATAGGTACGGATGGCTGTTTCATTGTGGATATATTCTAAGATCAGGATAGGATTGAACTTTCTTATGAAAATAGATCTTTTTGTCCCCATGGGATTGCTTTCTTTGTATATATACACACACATGTATATTTTATTTATATATACATTTTTTTATGGATTTCTTTTATGCCTTCCATGTGTTTTATGGTCCTTATATTATTCATCCTATGTGGTATCACTCAAATGATGTCTACATTTATGTTTACATTCTTATTTATGATGGCATGTAAGAACATTTCATGTGACGCCAGTCTCTGCCTCTGGTGTTACCAGGGACGACCCACATGTTTTTAAAATCTGCATTAGTTAACATATATAATAGGTACAGACTCATGAAACCTCGAAACACGTTAGATGTTGGAAGTCCAGGGTTCAATTTTTTGGACTTACAGTTGTGTTCAAAATAATAGCAGTCAGACATCACTAACCTGATCAATCACTGTTTTTGGTAGAAATGATATTTCTACATGGTAAATAATTTACTAGCAGGTGTAGTAGAGTAATAGAAATCCAACAGACCCAACAGTCATGATATGCATGCTGCTGATTCTGTGTAATTGAATCACTAATTGAAAGGGGCATGTTCAAAATAATAGCAGTGTGGAGTTCTATTAGTGAGGTCATTCATTCTTTAAAAAACAGGTGGCAATTATTGCCCTTATTTAAGGAAGGAAGGCAGCAAATGCTGTACATGCTGGTTACAGTGCATTTCTCTCTGAAATTCTGAGGAAAATGGGTCATTCCAAACATTGTTCAGAAGAACAGCGTACCTTGATTAAAAAGTTGATTGGAGAGGGGAAAACAAATAAAGAAGTGCAGAAAATGATAGGTTGCTCAGCTAAAATGATCGCAAATGCTTTAAAATGGCAACCAAAACCTGAAAGACGTGGAAGAAAGCGAAAAACTACCATTCAAATGGATAGAAGAATAGCCAAAATGGCAAGGACTCAGCCAACAATCAGCTCCAGGAAGATCAAAGAAGCTCTAAAATTACCTGTGAGTACTGTTACAATTAGAAGACACCTATGTGAAGCCAAGCTATCTGCAAGAAGCCCCCGCAAAGTCCCACTGTTGAAAAAAAAAAAGACGTGCTCCAGAGGTTACAATTTGCCAAAGAGCACATTGACTGGCCTAAAGAGAAATGGTGCAACATTTTGTGGACTGATGAAAGTAAGATTGTTCTTTTTGGGTCTAGTGGCCGGTGACAGTTTGTCAGACGACCCCCAAACACTGAATTCAAGCCACAGTACACTGTGAAGACAGTGAAGCATGGTTGCGCAAGCATCATGATATGAGGATGTTTCTCATACTACGGTGTTGGGCCTATTTATCGCATACCAGGGATCATGGATCAGTTTGAATACATCAGTATACTTGAAGAGGTCATGCTGCCTCATGCTGAAGAGGAAATGCCCTTGAAATGGGTGTTCCAACAAGACAACGACCCCAAACACACCAGTAAACGTGCAACATCTTGGTTCCAGACCAACAAGATTGACGTTATGGAGTGGCCAGCCCAATCCCCGGATCTTAATGATGACGTAGCCCCTCCCCCACGCGTTACGCCTCCAATCACGTGGCTTCATCAGGATTGGAGGCGTAACGCGTGAATCACGTGATTGGAGGCGTAACGCGTAGGGGAGGGGCTACGTCATCACTCGGAGAGGAGCTGCACAACACGATAGATGGCAGGTGTATGACTCAGAGGCCAGCAGAGGATTTCCAATGAGATATTGTGTTATTTAAACCTGTGCAATGTGAGTTTAATACTTGGATGGTGGGAATAAAATGTTTTAAAAGGTAAAGCACTATGTCCTCTATTTCTTCCTGCATGCGGAGTAACACAAGGAGAGGATAATTAGAAGGTCTGAGATAACAAAAGGAGTGTGTAATCCCTGAGGGGATAATCAGCCACAGGAGGATACATCCATTACTCCTAAAGGAAGGATCTCCCAATTTTACCAGCAAAAGTATATGTCCAGCAGGTTCCAGGGAAAGTGAACCGAAAGCGTGTATAGCCTAATTGCAGGCATCAAAGCAGGTGAGCGCACATCTTCACTATTTGAAGGATTCACAAAAGTCACAAATTGAAGAACAACAAGCACCAAGTCACTATATATAAACAATTGTTTATTCAATGGGACTATTATTTTGGTGATATTTGGATTCATACTAATCACTACTAATTATTTATGAGCATTTGGTTATTTTTATTTATGGGGGATCATTTAAATGCATTTTAGTTGAGGGTTATTAGTTGGTTTATATTATCTTTATTATATTAAATGAGGGTATTCTGAATATAAATGAAATTGAGGGTATTAGTAAGCACATCATGTTACTAATAGATGATTTATGAGCACTTGGCAAAATAATTTTTTTAGAGGAGTATTTCATGTGGAATTATTTTGATATTTTTTTGGAGGAGATTGATTAGTTGCAATTATCTATTTTCTTTGGTATGTATACACTTTTATTAGTTATTTGTATCAACATTTGAATTAATTTAATGGTAATAATTTAAATATTATTTATTGAGAAGTATTTAGGAGCGCAACATATATTTGTAGATATTTCCAACACAGTTGTAGTTATGTGTTTCATGTTTGGGATCCTCTAGTAATTATCACACCTGTGGCTCGCAAGTCACTCTGATTCACCTATACAGATGTACAGCAGTTCTCAGAAACAGTGCTTATACAACTAAATATTAATTAAGTGATTCAAAGGAAAGCAAAATCTTCAAACATTTTTCAGTTTATATAGTGAATGTTTGAGTTTGTAAAGAAGAATACAAACACTGCTATTTTTTTGAACAATCTAATATTCACTTTTCTTCAATTTATTTTAGAGGAACAACACAAATTTGATATATTTTTCTTCATGTTTTGATTTGGAATAGAATGTGTAGTGTTCCCAATGCATTTGTGCGTATGGAAATAAAAGCTATTAGAAGGATTTTGAGCTTTATTCACTTTTTTCAACACACTGCTATTATTTTGAACACAACTGTATATGCAATGTGGATTGGATACTGCTGTTTAGAGTGATGTGCCTTTGACCGGTTTGCCTATTGTGAGTACGATACTTACTTTTTATCCTTCCAATAAATATTTTTTACGATAATGCACTAGGCCGGTGCGCCCTCTGTTTTTCTTTGTATCTGATGCTTGATGTATGCCACCGCAATAGTATTCTTCGACTAAATCCAGATGACCCTCCAGAAGGATTGGTCCAATGCTGCAGAGATATCCAAATTGCTTGAATCCCCAAGATGTTTACTGGAAGAGGAGATTCCTTCAAAGACCCTGCACCGACAAGGTGCCCAGAACTCTGGACCACCAAACTAGAGGCAACCTGGTTCTCACCGTCAACTGAGTTGGTCTGTTCAGGGCCCAGACTAACTTGTCTAAAGCTTCTCCTGTGGAAGGAAAAACTCTTTCCCAAAATATGTGCAGGACCATACCCAGGTATACCAAACAATAAGTCATTTCCCCAATGGGGATGCCACAAGGCTAGTACTAGAGCCAGCTCCTTGGTAAATACCCAAGGCACAGGCTAAAGGCTGAAAGGTTGGGCCACACATTGGTAGTGTGGGAAACCCACAGCAATAAAATTATTAAATTATTGTGGAGGAAAGATGGGGGGATATGTTGGTATCCTCTATGTCCACAGAAGCCAGAAAGTCTCCCTGGTAAAGTGATGTGATGACAAAGCTGGTAGATTAGTATTCAACAAATTTTTTGCATCAGTCTCTCTCACCAAAGTGATAAACACTGCAAAGAAACAAATTGTGCTGCACTTGGTTTTACTATATATATATATATATATATATATATATATATATATATATACACACACACACACACACACACATATACACACACATAAATACGCAGAAATAATCCAAAATACAAACTACCACATATTGTATATTACCACAAATGAACAACAAAACATAAATAAAAATATCAATTTGTGAAAAATGTCCATCTGTGATCATCTGTCGATCCAACTGCAATGCTTTCAATGCAGGAAAGGGAAACTGTATTCTCCAAAAGAAGAGGACCTCCACTGAACCCCAAAAGGTATTCGCGCACTTTAAGGGCTCATGTACACGGGGCATTTGGAAAACTCTTCTGAACGATGGAAACTGACTGCTGGAAAAAGTAGTTTAAAAAACGTCAGTTTAGCCGCGTTTGCATTTAGAAGCTTATTTAAAAGATAACCTCTGGAGACCTTCCCAAATGCCCAGGGTCAACGCTGCCGTCTACCAGTAGATTTTGGAGCACTTTGTGCTTCCTTCCGCAGAAGAGCTTTATGGGGATGCGGAATTCATTTTCCAGTAGGACTTGGCACCTGTCCACACTGCCAAAAGCACCAAAACCTGGTTCAATGACCGTGGGATTACTGTGCTTGATTGGCCAGCAAACTTGCCTGACCTGAACCTTGCCAAGAGAAAGATGAGAGACATGAGATCGAACAATGCAGAAGAGCTGTAGGCTGCTATAGAAGCATCCTGGTCTTCCATAACACCTAAGCAGTGCCACAGGCCGATAGCTTCCATGCCACGCCGCATTGAGGCAGTAATTGCTGCAAGAGGGGCCCAAACCAAGTACTGAGTACATATGCATGCTTATACTTTTCAGAGGTCCTATATTGTTCTATGTACAATCCTTGTTTTATTGATTGCATGTAATATTCTAATTTTCTGAGATTGTGGATTTAGGGTTTTCATGAGCTGTAAGCCATAATCATCACAATTATGACAAATCACGGCTTGAATTAACTAGCTTTGCATGTAATGAGTCCATCTCATATATTAGTTTCACCTTTTAAGTTGCATTACTGAAATAAATTAACTTTTGCACGATATTCTAATTTTTCGAGTTTCACCTGTAATATCTTGCAGTGAGGAAGCTTCACTTTTCATGAAGGTTTAACTGGAGATTTAATTTAAAACGGTAGTAAAATCTGCTTTATGACTTGTAACTACAGGTATGCCTACCTGTAGGTACAGTGAAATCTCCTAAATGTGTACAGTTTAGGAGAGATTCACATTTGTAGAGGCCTGTGACATCACCAACACGTGCACTGTGCTCTGCATGGGAGGAATACTGGAGTTTGAGTCTATTGAGAGAGATGTGCCATGACCATGACTCTAGCGTGCAAGCGCAGGAATTACATCATCGTGGCCTGGCCAGTCAAACGGTTGGAACCCTTAAACCCACAAGGAAGAGGTGAAGATAGAAGAGCTGACATTTATTTTGATTAACTAAGGATGTTATTAAATACAGTAATGCCAAACATATTGGCTCCCCTGCACTTCTGTCAGGTAATGCACCATCCTCAGCCAAAAAGTAGTTGCAATTACAAATATTTAGGCATTCTCTTTATTTTGTTTGTATTAGTATGACACAAAAAAGTAGAGAAACAAAAAGCCAAGTCTGACACATTCCACCCAAAACTCCAAAAATGGACTGGACAAAATTATTGCCACCTTCTCAAAATTGTAAGAAATAATTGCATTTCAAGTTTGTGATGCTCCTGTAATTTGCAATTAAACTCACGTGTATCAATTAACAAGTGCAGACAAAATAGAAATCACACCAGCAACCAGTTAAAATGGCGAGAAATGGATTGTGTCTCTGTGTGCCACGGAGCATGGAGATGAGAAAGAGCAGAAAAGAATTATCTGAGGATTTGAGAACAAAAATTGTGAAAAGCATGGACAAACTCAAGGTTAGAAGTCCATTTCCAAAGATCTTAATGTTCCTGCGCCCACTGTGCACAACATTGTCAAGAAGTTTACAGCCCATGGCACTGTAGCTAGTCTCCCTGGACGTGGATGACAAAGAAAAACTTGATCAAAGATTGCCATGAAGGATTGTTCAAATGGTGGCTAAAGAACCTCAATCAACTTTCAAAATCAAGCTGACCTTCAGGCACAGGGTACAACTGTGTCAGCCCGCACTATACGCCGCCATCAGAATTAATAGGGATACTATGGTAGGAGACCAAAGGAGAACCCCACTGCTGACACAGAAACATGGAGTTTGCCAAAACTAACCTGAGGAAGCAAAAATCCTTTTGGGAGAATGTGCTGTGGACAGACGAATCAAAAGTACACCTTTTTGGTAAGGCCCATCATTCTGTTTTCAGAAAAAAGCAATGAGGACTTTATAGAATACATCATTGATGGTTACAGGAAAGAATTGATTTCAGATAATTTTTCCAAGGGGTGTGCTACCAAATATTAAATTGAGGGTGCCAATAATTTTGTCCAGACCATTTTTGGAGTTTTGGGTGGAATGTGACAGATTTGGCTTTTTGTTTCTCCACTTTTTTGTGTCATATCAATACAAACAAAAGAAATAAACATGAGAATGCCTAAACCTTTGTAATTGCAACAATTTTCTGGGTGAAGTGGTGCATTATCTGACAGAAAAGCAGGGGTGCCAATATTTTTGCAATGACTGTACATACAAGAAGAATCCTCAATGGTCTCTGGCAATATTGGCATTTTATTAGATCACAAAAGTACAAAATCATCACGTCACACAGCATAAAGTGGTTGTAAAGGCTCAAGGGTTTTTAACTTCATGCAAAAAAACTTCTGTGTGCAGCAGTACCCCCACCCCCCCACCCCCCAATACTTATCTGAGCCCCATTGAGATCCAGTGATCTGCACGACAGCCTTGACTGTCCCGAGTCTCTGCCTCCTCATTGGCTGAGACAGCAAGCAGGAGTCATTGGCTCCGGCTGCTGTCACTCACAGCCAATCAGCCATTGAGGAGAGAGAGGGGGCGGGGCCAAGCTACCACTCTGTGTGTGAATGGATACACTGAGCCACGGGTGCCCCCATATCAAGCTGCTTGCTATGGGGGCACTCGACAGAAAGGAGGAGCCAGGAGAGCCTGCGGGGAACCCCAGAAGAGGAGGATCTGGGCTGCTCTGTGCAAAACCACTACACAGAGCAGGTAAGCATACCATGTTTGTTATTTTACAAAAAAAAAAAAAAAAATTAACCTTTAGTATCGCTTTAAGGGCTCTTTCACGTGGATGGCACTGTCTACCACCCTTCTGAGTGCTTTTCAGAAGGCTTTAGAACCGCAGCTGCCAGGCTGAAATACCATGCCACAAAACATGAGCCAAGCCTTCGGGCGTGTTTGACAGGCAGTGCCACCTATCTTACTCTGCAAGCCAAGTTAAAATTGCTGCAGTCGCAAAGCATCACAGCATGTTATAGACCAATCTGGCTGCAATGGTAGAATTTAGGTGGGAGGAAAAATTGCAGCTCAGCTGCCTGAAAGGAGTCTTAGTGCTTACTCATAACTAAAGAAATCAATCACCCATCCAGTCACATTCAGAATCAAGCAATGATCCTTCTTACAAAAAAAAAAGGATTGTCACCTCAGTGACTAAGCAAACTAAGCAGGAAGATTTGGTAATCTACTAGCCAGCAACCATGGCTACCTGACTGCTCTTTCATGTCTATGAATACCTGTCATGCTAACTCAAGTTATTTGTACCGCAGTTATAACTCTTCTTCCCTAATTTTAATCTGTTGTATAAACCACTGTTTCTCAAACCGTGACTGGCTTTCAAATTAGCAATTGCATACAAACATCAGTAGAAGCTACAAACTGCGGCCAATTAAAGTAGCAGTGTGAGTTGCCAATCATAATGGCACTATTCCTTCTACAAGGACTAAGTGGGGGAGTGCTAAAGAAGTAGAATATAATTCTGCATGGTGAAGGAGAAGGTGACTCCACACACTGTATGTGTAATTCTTGTATACAAGGAATTCTTCCAAACGTCAGTAAAGGTAGAATAAAAAGACACCACCTTTTTATGATTTTCAGTTTTATATAGTTGTATTTTGACTTATTTGAAATACAATGCAAAAGATGCAACAGCTATATTTATTGCCAACCTCAACTTTAGTATTTGTGATAACAAAAATACATTCATGTTCCTGTTGCCATCTGTCACAAGTATGCCAGCCCTTGGTGAAAAGAAATTAAAAAAAAAAACAAAAAAAAAAAAAAAACACAATCTCAGCTTTAGCCAATGTTTGCAGTTTTAGTCAGTCTGCACTCAGTATAGATTTTTTTATTTTTTTTTTTTACCTTTCCCCAGTAGTAGAAATTAATGATACATGCATCTAAAATCACCTTAGCTCCCCTTCACAGCAAAGCGACATTGCATGCAATTCAAAAATTTCAAAGTTCAAAATCACAGTTCAAAATCACATGACAAGTTGCACCCTGTTGGTGCCTATTGAACCGTTCAAATTGGTGCGACTTTGTGGTCCATTGATTTTGAAACAAGGTTCCTGCACTATTTTTTGTGATTACATGTGCAACCCGCATAGACATCTGTGTATGAAGTTGCCCAGACGTTAGACAAGCCACATATGAAATTGCACTGACCTCCAGCTTTGAAATCTAGCTACATCAAGTGAAGTAGCGTGATTTCAAAGCCGCATTCAGTGTGAACCAGGGCTTAGTGTGTATAGTGAAAAAAAATCATCTGTCTGTTTAATTCAACATCACTGCCTGGTCTCTAGAGGTACTGGTGACATTTTTTTCACCCTGGGAAAGCTAGGTCACCAGTGCCTACCAGGGAAATCTCATGTATACACTGTAAGATCTTGCAAGATTGTGTGAAATCTCACAAGATCTCCTGGCAAAGACCTTTTCTTCCTCAGATGATGCTCTAGTGTGCATGCATGGCATTTTCCTGCATGTTATCCGAGGAAATGCCATTTTAAAAAATGGCCACCAAGAGAAAAGCGCTGGGGAGAAGAAAAAAAAAAAAACAATGCAAGAAAAGCCTGCAAAAAATAATTATTTTAATTTTGTATTTTCAAATATTTTGCAAGGTGCCTTTACTTTGTGACATTCTAGGTGAGGGTCCACTTTAAGTTATCCTGCAGAAAAACAAGAGAAGGACTGATTGCAGTGATAGCGGAAATAACATTTTTTGCTTTTCAGATATGTTTCCTTTTCGACTGCAATGAAAAACAGGGAACCCAGCAGGAACAGAACTATATGTTGTAAACCTGAACTATACTACACTTTCCTATCTATTCTCCTCTATAAAGGAAGAAAGATTAAATATATGAAAAACAGAACAAAGTTCATATACACATACCTTTTCTGTTAATCAGACCAATTAAATAATCTGAAAATAGTTACTTTGGTTTAAATGGAATCTATCATGTAAAACTGAATCCCAAGCAGATTGTTGAATACACAATTAAAATAGGTATATGGAAGCTGCTTGACCCAATTTGCATTTCTGCCCATCAAGTCCTGAGACTAGAAAAAAAAAACTAATCACACAGCACAATCATTATGTTGACCTGACTTTTCTCTTCTTCAGTTAAATAAATCATTGGTCACCTCCTTCTCCTCAGCTTGTGTCTGGACAGTGAAGCAATAGACTCAGATTGAGGAGGTCATTTCTCTCCTCCTGTCAACATGTTCTCTGCTATCGCAAAATCACACCTGAATGGCTGCATTTAAAAATACATTTAATGGATACATTACCGCATTAACAAAACACAAATCCACCCTCCTTCAGAAGAAGAGACATTATACTTGCCTCTTTGGTGGGCAGTCCCTCAAATATTCACGGTTTTCAGGAGATAAGCTGGATAAAGTATTTTTAGCATCCAAAAAAACGTCCAGATGTGCTGAATGTCTTGTCCTCCACTGCACATCCATCGACTCCCCCCCCCCCCCCCACCATTACAGGAAACAACAGTGACAGAATCTCTAACATCACACTCTATATGCATCAACAGGGCACATATCAGCATTACCAAAATGACCTTTTCTCCCATGGCTGGGGATAAGAGTTTAAAAAAAAAAAAATTCTCCCCCCACTGAGCTGATTTCTTATACACTATATTGCCAAAAGTATTTGGATACCCCTCCAAATGATTAGATTCAGGTGTTCCAAGCACCTAGGCATGCAGACTGCTTCTACAAACATTTGTGAAATACTGGGTCGCTCTCAGGAGCTCAGTGAAATCTAGAGTGGTACTGTGATAGGTTGTCACCTGTGCAATAAGTCCATCTGTGAAATTTCCTTGCTACTAAATATTCCGCAGTCAACTGTTAGTGATATTATAACAAAGTGGAAGCAACTGGGAACAACAGCAACTCTGCTACAAAGTGGTAGACCACGCAAAATGAAAGCGGGGTCAGTGTATGCTGTCGAGCACAGTGTGCATAAGTTGCCAACTATCTGCAGATAAAGGCCTCCAAACTTCGTGTGGTCTTCAGATTAGCACAACAGCGTGTAGAGAGCTTCATGGAATGGGTTTCCATGGCTGAGCAGCTGCATCCAGGCCTTACATCACCAAGTGCAATGCAAAGTGTCGGATGCAGTGGTGTAAAGCACGCCACCACTGGACTCTAGAGCAGTGGAGATGTGTTCTCTAGAGTGACAAATCACACTTATCTGTCTGGCAATCTAATGGACGTGTCTGGGTTGGGCAGTTGCCAAGATAATGATACTTGCCTGACTGCATTGTGCCAAGAGTAAAGTTTGGTGGAGGGGAGATTATGGTGTGGGGTTGTCTTGCAGGGACTGGCCTTGGCCCCTTAGTTCCAGTGAAGGGAACTCTGAAGTCGTCAGCATACCAAGACATTTTGGACAATTTCAGGCTCCCAAATTTGTTGGAACAGTTTGGGGATGGCACAAAGCAAGGTCCATAAAGACATAGATGAGTGAGTTTGGGGTGGAGGAACTTGACTGGCCTGGACAGAGTCCTGACCTCAACCTGATAGAACACCTTTGGGATGAATTAGAGTGGAGACTGCGAGCCAGGTCTTCTCGTCTGACATCTGTGCCTGACCTCACAAATTTACTTCTGGAAGAATGGTCAAACACTCCCATAGACACACTCCTAATCTGTGTGGATAGAGTTGAAGCTGTTATAGCTGCAAAGGGTGGGCCAACTCAATACTGAACCCTATGGACTAAGACTGGGGTGCAATTAAAGTTCAAGTGCGTGTAAAAGCAAGCGTCCCAATACTTTTGGCAATTTAGTGTACGTTGAAAAGGCACCTTGAATAATTCATTACGCTGCACATATAAACCACCACCTAGACATTGTTCTTTTTAAACATCACAATATCTTTTTAGTAGTTTCTTTGTATAATAAATTGTATTTGTAGTTGAGGGCTCAAACATTTAACATTTAATTAACAAATTGTGAATGGTTTTGTTTCACTTCTTTAGAATAGCAGCAATTTAAATACAAGTTATATTTAGTAATACATACCTTCTACTCTGAATCATGGCTTCTTAAAGCTGGTATGCAAGGGCCAAATATCGTCTGGTTCAACAGAATCCGTCTGACATTTGGCCCATTTACACACCAGCCACTCCAACAGAAGCCGGTCTAAACACCCGGCTTCTGTCGAACAGATATGCTAGAACAGCTTTTCCCAACCAGGATGCCGAGGTGCCTTCAGGTATCTTCAGGGGTGCCTTAGCAAAATGCCTGAAGATTGCCCAAAAATTGTAGACAAGCCAGCAGGTGGATCAAGCCTGCCTTATAGTTAAACAAAGCCAAAGGTTTTCATTGTGCACCATTACAACTTCCTAGCTGCTGCTGACAAAAAAACAAAAAAAAACAAAACAATGATGTCAACAGTTGATAAAACCCATATGGAAGAAAAAAAATATATATATAATAATAATAACAATAATATATATATATATATCTCTATCTATCTATATATATATATATATATATATATATATATATACACACACACACATATATACACTGTATGTACTTTTTATATATATTACAAAATATATGAAACTTTTAAATATATTCTTCAGATTTTTTAATTTTAACATTTTTACATAGATTTGTAAATTCATTCCAAAAATGTAGATTTGTATGTGTAAAGACATACAGTATATTTGAAAATGTATTTTTAAAAATATTTTTCATATATTTTGTAATATATATACAGTGTGTGTACAGTGGGGCAAAAAAAGTATTTATTCAGCCACCAATTGTGCAAGTTCTCCCACTTAAAAAGATGAGAGAGGCCTGTAATTGGCATCATAGGTAGACCTCAACTATGAGAGACAAAATGAGAAAAAAAATCCAGACAATCACATTGGCTGATTTGGAAAGAATTTATTTGCAAATTATGGTGGAAAATAAGTATTTGGTCAATATCAAAAGTTCATCTCAATACTTTGTTATATATCCTTTGTTGGCAATGACAGAGGTCAGACGGTTCCTGTAAGTCTTCACAAGGTTGGCACACACTGTTGCTGGTATGTTGGCCCATTCCTCCATGCAGATCTCCTCTAGAGCAGTGATGTTTTGGGGCTGTCGCTGGGCAACACGGACTTTCAACTCCCTCCAAAGATTTTCTATGAGGTTGAGATCTGGAGACTGGCTAGGCCACTCCAGGACCTTGAAATGCTTCTTACGAAGCCACTCCTTCGTTGCCCGGGCGGTATGTTTGGAATCATTGTCATGTTGGAAGACCCAGCCACGTTTCATCTTCAATGCCCTTGCTGATGGAAGGAGGTTTGCACTCAAAATCTCATGATACATGGCCCCATTCATTCTGTCCTGTACATGGATCAGTCGTCCTGGTCCCTTTGTGGAGAAACAGCCCCAAAGCATGATGTTGCCACCCCCATGCTTCACAGTAGGTATGGTGTTCTTTGGATGCAACTCAGCATTCTCTCTCCTCCAAACACGACGAGTTGTGTTTCTACCAAACAGTTCTATTTTGGTTTCATCTGACCATATGACATTCTCCCAATCCTCTTCTGGATCATCCAAATGCTCTCTAGCAAACGTCAGACGGGCCCGGACATGTACTGGCTTAAGCAGGGGGACACGTCTGGCACTTCAGGATCTGAGTACCTGGCGGCGTAGTGTGTTACTGATGGTAGCCTTTGTTACGTTGGTCCCAGCTTTCTGCAGGTCATTCACTAGGTCCCCCGTGTGGTCCTGGGATTTTTGCTCACCTTTCTTGTGATCATTTTGACCCCACGGGGTGAGATCTTGCGTGGAGCCCCAGATCGAGGGAGATTATCAGTGGTCTTGTATGTCTTCCATTTTCTAATTAATGTTCCCACAGTTGATTTGTTCACACCAAGCTGCTTGCCTATTGCAGATTCAGTCTTCCCAGCCTGGTGCAGGTCTACAATTTTGTTTCTGGTGTCCTTCGACAGCTCTTTGGTCTTCACCATAGTGAAGTTTGGAGTGTGACTGTTTGAGGTTGTGGACAGGTGTCTTTTATACTGATAACAAGTTCAAACAGGTGCCATTGATACAGGTAATGAGTGCAGGACAGAGGAGCCTCTTAAAGAAGAAGGTACAGGTCTGTGAGAGCCAGAAATCTTGCTTGTTTGTAGGTGACCAAATACTTATTTTCCACCATAATTTGCAAATAAATTCTTTCCAAATCAGCCAATGTGATTGTCTGGATTTTTTTTCTCATTTTGTCTCTCATAGTTGAGGTCTACCCATGATGCCAATTACAGGCCTCTCTCATCTTTTTAAGTGGGAGAACTTGCACAATTGGTGGCTGACTAAATACTTTTTTGCCCCACTTTATGTATGTATATATATATATATATATATATATATATATATAGAATATGGCCAAAATTGTAGTATTTCAAACATATGGCAATATATTTGGGAGGAATATTTTTAACATATATTTTTCTTCCATGTGGGGAAGGACATCGGGGGCCCTGCACAGCATCCTTGTTTGCCCCTCCCCATCAGCACTAGGGTCAAATTAGCTGAGTGAGAGAAACTGAGGGAGAAGAGAAACACTGGAATACTAGTCAGCACCAGTGCGCAAAGGTGTATTTCCTTGGAAGAATAAATACCCTCGACATTGAGTCCCACATGTGCAAATGTTGCTGCGCCCTGCAAAACTATTGGTTTCCTTTTTTTAAATTTTGTAATGGGTGCCTCAAGATTGTGCAGAATTTTAGAGGGTGCCTCGAAATTGTGTAGAACTTTAAAGGGTGCCTTAACTGAAAAAAGGCTGAGAAACACTGTGTCAGAAAACCAGCATCTGATCGGCACTGGCTCAGAGTGCTGACCAGTGTGTCCTCACGGGGGGGGGGGGGGGGGCGGCCGGTCGAATCAGAAGAATTGCAGTCCCCTTGGCAGAACACACTATCTTAACGGAGAAGACTTTTTTCGTTCAGCCCGTCTGGTTGCATGAAGAAAACGTATTGTGTACACCTAACATTAGGGTGCAGACTAAAATAGACAGGAAATAAAAGACATGAAAAAGCTGTAGTCATGATTCTGTAAGCTTGTTTATTATCAGAATATTACCATATGTCCCATGCTCCCATCCCACATCCTCAATGTGAGATGTCAAAGAAATATTCCAATCCAGAATCATAAAAATTTAGGAGCTATAATTCATAAAATAACTAAGTCATAAACATACATTTGGATAATTATATAGTTTACACACCCATCCACAATCATTAAAACACAGAGTATGAATGTTAATATGGCCTTACTTGAAAATAATACTCCCAAATCTTGTCTTAAACCAATGTTAAGAGTACATTACTCATGTACAATAGGAATATATCTGGAAGAATTTTCTTTTTTTCTCCTTTTTTTTTTTCTTTAAATACAAATACATACAGAAAAGGATGCAGAAAACTCCCTTTAATGGGAACACAGCTTAAAAAGAGCTGTGATTAACCTGTCCTAAAAGTGCAAAGGCGCATCCCTAGACTGCTTCCTGATCCAGCAATGTCAATGAGGAAGAACAACAGAGCTTTCTACAAAGAGTTAGTGTAAAACAGCAATGGTATGTGGACAAAAGCACCATCATTGCTATACAACTGGCTGGTAATGAAGGGGCAAAGCTGGTAGAGATATCTGTGCCCAGAAAAAAACATACATATGAAGCTTTGTTCATTTGTGCTGGTGCTATGAATGGATTCATATGTAGTGATTGCAGGCTCGCATTTACTGTCTGAACATGCTGCATCTTCATGCTGGCACCAGAGTTAAACGATTGTCTACATAAAACATAGTCCACATGGTGTAAGGTGTGGTTGATCGGTGATCTATGGAAGGAAGTCTTGTTTAGAGCAGCAAAAAATCCGTCAGTAATTGGCACAGAACACTGATTAGTAGTGAAGACCAGCACAAAGCACCCTCCACTAGCGAGAAGATGCAAGCTTCCCAATCTCCAACACTTTGGTCATGCAGGAAGTTTTAGGAGAGCTTTCAGAGGAAGAGTCTGGCAGTCTCAGTAAGGTGGCAGTACAGCTGGAAAACACAGCAAGCTAATGTTCTGAAGCTCTGGTCCTTACATGCAAGGAAAACGGGAAAATAGGGGAGCGGGGGCTTGTGTATACATAAAGATCTCAGCACTGTCAGTGCAAATACAGAGGCAGACACACAGGCAACATTATTACTGGCCCGAAATATTATTTGTTTTACTGGTGTCTGCCCCAAGTGTGCATTGCTAGCTCAGTAGTGTTTTTGGCAACCTGCATTAATGTTTTTGGAGAACAAGAATCTAAACACCATATGGTGCATAACTATCATTTATTTATGGCTTATTTCCTCATGTAGATGAGGAAACATGAAGAAGACCATTACCGACATGATGCTGGCCATTTGTCAGGTTCAGAAAAGATCAGCAATTTTCCTTCTTCACATCCTACGTACAAATTTAGCAGAAATAGCTTAAGAGGATGCTTTAATCATTTCTGTCTTTGTAGCTATATAACACTATCAGCAAATAATCCAAATTTGCCTTACATAAAAAGTTGGCTATTTTGTTCCTGCTGCGTCTTGTAAGCCAAATAATGTGTACCCTGTGTACCTACATATATATATATATATATATATATATATATATATATATATATTTAGTATATGTGATGATCATGAGATAGGGAAGGCCTGGCTGTCTTCATCTGCAGGGGGTGCCCTAGGTATAAGTATTTGTGAGATGGTTAGTGGGCGGCAGGCAGATCCCTCCATTCAGCTGGAATCTCATGGACCAGAGCTCAGGTGTCTTCAGGTTCAACCTTTGTCTGTAGGAAGCATTGTGATATCTGTGGACAGAAATAGAAAATATAATTATTAAATGGGTAAAATGATACAAGCTGCTCAAAATATTAAAAATGCATACATTAAAGCGCATACCTATTTAAGCACAAACTCAAACAGCTGTGAGAGTATATTCCTGTCTGCATGGCTCCTAAATTATCTGACCTTACAAAAAAAAAAAAGTAATTGAGAGAATAAATGAAGGCCTTTGGCAGTGAAGCAAAAGAAAGGTGAGTACTGTATGTGCTGCTAAATAAAGTAATAATTAAAGTATAATTAAAACTTCATGCCAATTGATCTCTTTTTAATCCTATATATTACCCTCATGGTATAGTTTGTGCAACGTTTACCTTTTGCTCTTTAAGACAGGATTTTTTTTCTGTTAATTAATCTGCTGCATCCCACATTTGTCTCCAATGCACTATACTGGCAGAGTTGAGTAACAGCCACACCCCTCATCACAGGCTTCCTCAAGAGATTTGTACTGCAAAGAAGGGGTGGGTTTCAGGCCAGATCTGTTTTCCGAGAGGCAATTCCTAAATGAAGTGGGTCTAAAAGGTGACCATACACTTTACAACAAGATTGTATAGTCAGACTGTTTAGTATACAGACTATTTTTTTTTTTTTTTTTACTTTTCAGTATATATGTTTGTGTGATTTGTCACATTACAAAGCTCAGGCCGCACACCTTATACTCATTCAAAGACATGGACTTCAGCACAGGCCACGCCCTCTGACTAATTTCTGACTAATTTAACCAAACAGGTTAAGGGAAAAATAAATGATCTCATTACAATGGCAACTGAATGTGGGTGGGATATATTAGGCAACAAGTGAACGTGTTCCCTGAAGTTTATGTGTTAAAAGCAGAACAAATGGGCAAGTGCAAGGGTTTGAGTAACTTTAACAAGGGCCAAACTGTAATGGCTAGTCAACTGTGTCAGAGCAACTCCTAAACTGCAGCTCTTTTGGGATTGTTCCAAAACTGCAGTGGTCAGGACCTACCATAAATGGTCCAAGGAAAGAGAACCAACAACAGGGTCACAGGCAGCTAATCTCATTGATGCATGTGGGGAGCGAAGGCTGGCCCATGTAGTTCAGTCCAATAGAGGAACTACTGTAGCTCAAATTGCTGTAAAAGTTAATGCTGGTTCCAACAGAACACACAGTGCATCACAGTTTGTTGTGTATGGGGCTGAAAACTTGTCAAAGTGCCCATGATGGCCCGTATCCACAGCCACTCAGAACTGGACAATGAAGCAATGGAAGAAGGTGGCCTGATCTGTTGAAATCTGGAATGGTTTGAGAAACAATAAGTTTGAGATGTTGACTTGGTCTCCAAATTCTCCAGATCTCAATCCAAACGAGCATCTGTGGGATATGCTGGAAAAACAAATCTGATCCATGGAGAACCCACATTTCAACCTACAGGATCTGCTAAAGATGGCTTGATGACAGATACCACAGCATACCTTAAGACAGGGGTCCTCAAACTTTTTAAACAGGGGGCCAAGTTCACTGTCCCTCAGACCGCTGGAGGGCTGGACTATAGTTTAACCACTTGCCGCCCAGCCACCGCATAAAAAAGGTGGCAGGGCGGCACTCGTAGGCAAAAGCACGTTTTAAAACAGCTGCCTTCAAAACCGGTAGGGGGTGCGCGCAAGGCGCGCGCCCGCCCTACCTTTCCCACAGGTGTCAGCAGCGGGTGTTGGCTGACGGGTCACGGCCGGTTTTTACCGTCCGCTTTCCCGCGATTGCCGGTGATCGCTGACACAGAGCAGGGCTGCATTGTTTACACACAGCCCTGTTCTGTGTCAGTTCTCTGACAGCTTGTGTGAAGCTGCAGAGTTTCTCTCCCTTTGATCAGCTCCCCCCTCCCTCCCCCTGTCCAGTACACACCCCCGCCCCCTAGTAAAACACTCCCCTTACACAGCAAATTCTAAAAATGTTAACCCCTTCCTCCCCAGTGACATTAGTACAGTTTCAGTGGTTTTTTTTCACTGATCACTGTATTGGTGTCACTGGGGATGTCAGTGACCCCAAGTCAGTTCCTCCCCAGTGTCAAAATGTCCGCCGCAGTCCCGCAGTCCTGCCATAAGTCGCTGGTTGCCACCATAGGTCGCTGATCGGCGCCATTATTAGTATAAATAAAAATTTAAAATTCCAGTATCTTTCCCGCCATTTGTAAACGCTATAACTTTCACGTAAACGAATTAATTTACACGTATTGGGATTTTTTTTAGCAAAGACATGTCCCAGAATGCATTTTGGCAGAAATTTATGACTAAATTTGATTTTTGCATTTTTTTTTACTGGACATGTTTTATAGCAAAAAGTCCAAAATATTGTTTTTTTTTCCTCAAAATTTGTCAGTCTTTTTTTTTATAGCGCAAAAAATAAAAACCGCACAGGTGATCAAATACCACCGAAAGAAAGCTCAATTTGTGGGGAAAAAAAGGATGTAAATTTCATTTATGTACCATGTTGCATGACCGCGCAATTGTCCGTTAAACTAGCGCAGGGCTGTATAGCAGAAAAATGGCGTAAATTGCAGTATTTATACCATAGTTTGTAGTTATACCACACAAAGCAATCAATATACACTTATTGGGATTTTTTTTACCAAAAACATGTAGCAGAATACATTTTGGCCTAAATTTATAACCAACTTTGAGTTTACTATATATTTTTTATAGCTGAAAGTAAAAAAATCTTATTTTTCTTCAAAATTTTTGGCCTTTTTTTGTTTATAGCGTGAAAAATAAAAAGCGCACAGGTGATCAAATTACACCGAAAGAAAGCTCTATTTGTGTGAAAAAAAGGACGTAAATTTCGTTTGGATGCAGCATTGCATGACCGCGAAATTATCAGTTGAATTAGTGCAGCGCCGAGTAGCAAAAAGAGGCCTGGTCATTAAGGGGGGTAAATCCTCAGGAGCTCAAGTGGTTAAAAAAACCAAAAAATTATGAACAAATACGGACACAGTACAGGAGATGACCAGAGACTGCGGACATACAACGGCGGCGGGAGTACTGGGCCGGCCGCTTCATAATACGCACAGACATTTCCCCCCAAGTGTGTCTTATGGAGCAAAATAGTGCCCCATCATTGGTGTCAGTGGGAGGAATAGTGCCCCATCATTGGTGTCAGCGGGAGGAATAGTGTCCCATCATTGGTGTCAGCGGGAAGAATAATGCCCCATCTTTGGTGTCAGTGGGAGGAATAGTACATCATTGGTGTCAGTGGGGGGGAATAGTGCCCCGTCATTGGTGTCAGTGGGAGGAGGGTATAGTGTCCAAACATTGGTGTCAGTGGGGGGGGAATAGTGCCCCGGCATTGGTGTCAGTGGGGGGGGGGATAGTGTCCCAACATTGGTGTCAGTGGGAGGAATAGTACCCCATCATTGTTGTCAGTGGGGGGGTGGAATAGTGCCCCATCGTTGGTGTCAGTGGGGGGGAGGAATAGTGCCCCATTGTTGATGTCAGTGGGGGGGGAGGAATAGTGCCCCATCGTTGGTGTCAGTGGGGGGAGGACTAGTGCCCCATCGTTGGTGTCAGTGGGGGGAGGACTAGTGCCCCATCGTTGGTGTCAGTGGGGGGAGGACTAGTGCCCCATCGTTGGTGTCAGTGGGGGGAGGACTAGTGCCCCATCGTTGGTGTCAGTGGGGGGAGGACTAGTGCCCCATCGTTGGTGTCAGTGGGGGGAGGACTAGTGCCCCATCGTTGGTGTCAGTGGGGGGAGGACTAGTGCCCCATCGTTGGTGTCAGTGGGGGGAGGACTAGTGCCCCATCGTTGGTGTCAGTGGGGGGAGGACTAGTGCCCCATAGTTGGTGTCAGTGGGGGGGAGGACTAGTGCCCAATCGTTGGTGTCAGTAAGGGGGGACTAGTACCCAATCATTGGTGTCAGTGGGGGGGAGGACTACTACCCAATCATTGGTGTCAGTGGGGGGAGGACTAGTACCCAATCATTGGTGTCAGTGGGAGGAATAATGCCCCATCATTAGTATCAGTGACACCAATGATAGGGCACTATTCCTCCCACTGACACCAATGATACTTAACTTGCTGACCCCTGTTCTAGCATGGTGCTGCTGCAGCCAGCATACCTGGTTGCAGCAACACCATCTGCACGGCACACTTACCTGTCAGCTGTCCTTCACTACGGCCTCTACCTCACTCGATGGTTGCGGGGCCGCTCGGCTCCGCCTCCTCGCAGGCGATTGGCGGTCTGTGTGTCTTTTCTGAGCTACAGTTCTGGCACCGAATCACCGGTGAGGAGGCGGAGCTGAGTGGCAGCGCGAACATTTAGTGAGGGAGTGGCCGGAGTGAATGAAGGAGCAGCGCTTCCTGGACTGGAATGTTGTGGGACTGGGACACGGAGCCAGGTAAGATACAGCAGCCCACTGCCCGCCCCTGTACTTCGTGTCACTTCCTCATGGCAAATATGCCCCTGCCGGCGGGCCGGATAAATGTCCTCAGCGGGCCGCATGTGGCCCACGGGCCGTAGTTTTAGGGCCCCTGCCTTAAGAGGTCTAGTGAAGTCCATACCTCGATGGGTATTGGTAGATGGTCATAATGTTATGGCTGATCAGTGTAAATCCAATTTGATTATACTGATTTAGGGTGCTGCATGTTATTGATGGGCACTTTCCCACTTGAATTACTTTAAGTGGCACATAAGGGTGTGTTTTAGGCTGTAAGCATGGGATGTTGAAGATCAGAGATGGGTGCCTCCTACCGTGCAATTTTTCTCTGCATAATGATATCCCCAAGTTAAATGTAATCATTGCCAGACCAAGTTTACAAAAGGCCTCATAATCCTATCCTATACATACATGTATAAAAAACATTAATAAAGCAGTCACAATGTGTGTTATCCTAGTAATAGACCTGCACAGCAAATTAATGAAGGTTCATCCACTGATTGCATAATACACCAAGGCTACAATATACAGGTGAAACCCGAAAAATTAGAATATCGTGCAAAAGTTCATTTATTTCAGTAATGCAACTTAAAAGGTGAAACTAATATATGAGATAGACTCATTACATGCAAAGCAAGATAGTTCAAGCCGTGATTTGTCATAATTGTGATGATTATGGCTTACAGCTCATGAAAACCCCAAATCCACAATCTCAGAAAATTAGAATATTGTGAAAAGGTGCAATATTCTAGGCTCAAAGTGTCCCACTCTAATCAGCTAATTAAGCCATAACACCTGCAAAGGGTTCCTGAGCCTTTAAATGGTCTCTCAGTCTGGTTCAGTAGGAATCACAATCATGGGAAAGACTGCTGACCTGACAGTTGTGCAGAAAACCATCATTGACACCCTCCATAAGGAGGGAAAGCCTCAAAAGGTAATTGCAAAAGAAGTTGGATGTTCCCAAAGTGCTGTATCAAAGCACATTAATAGAAAGTTATGTGGAAGGGAAAAGTGTGGAAGAAAAAGGTGCACAAGCACGCCTGGAGAGGATTGTCAGGAAAAGGCCATTCAAAAGTGCTGGGGACTTTCACAAGGAGTGGACTGAGGCTGGAGTCAGTGCATCAAGAGCCACCACACACAGACAGATCCTGGACACGGGCTTCAAATGTCGTATTCCTCTTGTCAAGCCGCTCCTGAACAACAAACAACGTCAGAAACGTCTTACCTGGGCTAAAGAAAAACAGACCTGGTCTGTTGCTCAGTGGTCCAAAGTCCTCTTTTCTGATGAGAGCAAGTTTTGCATCTCATTTGGAAACCAAGGACCCAGAGAATGGAGGAAGAATGGAGACGCACACACTGCAAGATGCTTGAAGTCCAGTGTGAAGTTTCCACAGTCTGTGTTGATTTGGGGAGCCATGTCATCTGCTGGTGTTAGTCCACTGTGCTTCATTAAGTCCAGTGTCAACGCAACAGTCTACCAGGAGATTTTGGTGCACTTCATGCTTCCTTCCGCAGACGACCTTTATGGGGATGCGGACTTCATTTTCCAGCAGGACTTGGCACCTGCCCACACTACCAAAAGCACCAAAACCTGGTTCAATGACCATCGGATTACTGTGCTTGATTGGCCAGCAAACTCGCCTGACCTGAACCCCATAGAGAATCTATGGGGCATTGCCAAGAGAAAGATGGGAGACATGAGACCGAACAATGCAGAAGAGCTGTAGGCTGCTATTGAAGCATCCTGGTCTTCCATAACACCTCAGCAGTGCCACAGGCTGATAGCTTCCATGCCACGCCGCATTGAGGCAGTAATTGCTGCAAAAGGGGCCCAAACCAAGTACTGCGTACATATGCATGCGTATACTTTTCAGAGGTCCGATATTGTTCTATGTACAATCCTTGTTTTATTGATTGCATGTAATATTCTAATTTTCTGAGATTGTGGATTTGGGGTTTTCATGAGCTGTAAGCCATAATCATCACAATTATGACAAATCACGGCTTGAACTATCTTGCTTTGCATGTAATGAGTCTAGCTCATATATTAGTTTCACCTTTTAAGTTGCATTACTGAAATAAATGAACTTTTGCACGATATTCTAATTTTTCGAGTTTCACCTGTACAATATAGGTATGTTGATGTAGTTAAATATCAACACAAGTTTAAAGTACAACTATCTCTCACAAAGAAAAGACCACTATGCTGCACCCAGAGAGCAATATCACATGATAGATTCCCAAGCAGTGATATTTTCTCCTAATAAAAAATAAATTCACAGAAAACGCATTCCTTACTGAGCTGGAGACTGCTGCATTACATACATCGTAAAGTAGAACTAAGGGCAAAACTTTTTTTCATTTTGGATAGAGTAAGGACAATCAGGGGAGAATGAAAACTCTTACAAGCTTTAATCAGCGCTTTGCTGGAAACTGATAAAAGTCACAAGAATGCTCTAACCGCTGATGAGAAAAGGTATTTAGTAGTTTATATTTACTAAAACAATTGCATTTCTATGTTCTGTGTACTGAGGGTGTAATAGTGAAGGCAGAGTCCTGGGTTTAGTAACACTTTCAACGTTTTTGGGGAGTACACAGTATAGTTGCAGTGCTGTTATAATGAATATTAGATTGAATATCATATAATGTGCATTCTAATATGGCTCCTTCTAATTCTAATTGGATGCTTCCCATCTTGGATATACTGCCTTTTGGCTGGCTAGTCATATTCCTCATTCTCTATATTGAGCAATTGCAATTTGTTTCCTCTGTCTATGGTTAAGGTAGGTTTTATACGTTATGTAAGGACATGGTTTCTCTGTGACTAGATGCCTATATCCCCCTAGTTTGCTGACCCATGGCTTTTCTTATTGAGGTTTAACTCAGTTTGCAGATTCATTGACTTTTTTTTTCTTTCGTTTTTCTTTTTCCTCTTTTGTCCTTCCCTCTGGAAATCTCATTGTCATCTTGTGAATTAGTTGAGTATCTTTATATGAATTGAGTTTGTATTAATTGTAGCAACATTTAAATTTCTGTGTTAATTTACGAATTGTATTGTTTTATCAGATACAACATTATAACAATTAACAATACAAAGTGGATCCTGAGAAAGCTCTTTTTGGCTGAAACGCGTCTATTCATCTGGCCTTCGTTTGCATCATATGATCTTTGTGTCTATACTATAGCTGACGTTGCATGATTCTTAGTTGTAGACATATCTTTTACATTTGTAAATATATTTATTATTATTTTTTACATTGTTTTGCAATTACTTTTGGCACCTAAAAATCCCAATTTTAAACAATGCCTCTCTTGAGGTTGATTGTGGTATCATCATTGTTGATAATTATTGGTTTCTTTTGGGGATTGTGCCATTTGCCTTATAAGTGAGAAGATCTCCAACCTATTATCCATCGCACTGTGTCCAATCACAGCATGGGCCAGCAGGGGGTACATGCATGTGCACCCCAAACCTAGAAGACAGTCTGCAATGCATTTTTACCTTAGCTGAGCCTCCACCTGCCGCCTCTTGCAGTACATTTACGGTGAGCGGGTGGCAAGTGGTTAAAAATTAGGAAAAATGGTCTGGCTATGAAGTTCTTTGAGGACTCTCAGGTGCAAACCATCTGGTCTAGGTGATTTATTCACATTAAGTTTTTCTGGTTATTTTTGAGCACTGATCCCTGTCAGCCACACATACACATTCAATATAATATTAATAGAATTACTGTCTTGTTTATTATATTTCTCCTTTTTTTTCATATAAGCTGAGGAGAAGAATGTATTTAATACAGCTGCCTTCTCCCTGGCAGTTGTGACCAAATTCCCCTAATCATCTTTTAAGGGGCCAATAAGTTCTGACCTCACCTTTTTATTAATATATTTGAAAAACTGAATGGGATTTTGTTTACTCATCTCAGCATCGTGTTATCTACTTTACTTGCCCTGATCGCGCTCTTGAACTACTTATTTAACACAAGGGTAAGGATATCTATTTTCAGCCATTAGACTGTAATTTTAAAATCACATTAGATTCAACTGAAAATAACTGTCACTTTTTGGAAAGTAAGGATCTTTTTGCTGGGTTTTATCTTTGTGAATTAAAGGCTGGCCATACATTATACAATTTTTCTTTAGATTTACCAAAACCACATAATATGGAGGTCAAACCTATACACTTTCAATTCTTATGCAATCAGGAAGGCCCTTGCACCACACAGTTGAAGGTAAAACTAAAGGAAATTGACTAAGAAAATGACAATGTATGGCCAGCTTTAACCTAGAATAGCTTACTAGAACCCGACAATCAACTTTACAGTGCTCCAATGCCTCTCCATGGGAGTAGTCACAAATACCCTGCACACCTGGGTATGGGAGAGTATATAGCCTCCTACAAGGATGCAGTGGGCCAAACACGGTCACCAGAAGATGAGGACGTCTCCAACTCCATGTGACATCATACACCATCAAACAGAGTATACACAGTATAGGACTCTTGGTGGAACATTGTAGGGAACTATCAGAGAGTATGTTCATAGCCCTGAATTGAAAAAGTACCAACATCATTCTCAGGTAGGAGCTAAGGCTGGAAAGTGATTATTTGAGAACAAGCAATTTATTAGAATTAGCTTAAAATTGACTTTTTATGTAAACTACTGAAAAAAAGTTATAGATGATATTACTGCAGCTGCAGGTACCCACCCAGTATGTTTAGAATACCATATGAGTCAGTTCTATTGTAGAACTAAATATATGCAACAATTTAAAGGGAAGTTGTCCACCCACAGGAAAGATGTGGTCAATACAAGCCTATTAAATGCCTTAATACAACAAACAACAACAAAAATATATTTTATAATCATATCATATGGACACAATTTACCAGCAAGCATACTAAAAAAAGAATTTATGTATGTCATGTACTTGGCAAAGAAACAGAAAAATGTATATCTTGATCAGTGTGAAATTCCTCTTCCACTGGTAGTAAGGTATATGCCACTTCTAAGGTGTATGCCACCAGTAGTTATCTGTCATTGTGTATATGCTATTGCTTTCCAACCTAATTGGCATAGAGTGAAACTGTTAGAAACTCTGTCAGGTTTTTACTCCAGTTTGTGTCAATTCTCTTCACTTTCCTCTGACAGTAAACACTGTGAGAGGTGTCCTCAGTCTAATTAAAGTGTTTCTCTGCTCACATGACCTTAGCAATTTCAATTAAACACCTTTCATTAGCCCAAAATGATGTAAACAGCCTAAAAGACCTATAGTTGTAGTCTTGGTACAAATTAGAATTCTAAAAGGAAAGTTTTTCTTACACAAAAACAAAGCCACACCACCCGAACACAGCACTAAGGTATAGTTTATTGATGAGAGTTCGCACCTATGCTTGCCCTGGATCCAACTGAGCTGCAGGCCCTGATCAACCTTACACTAGAAGTGCTATGTGATACAATACAGAAAATTTGTCAGACAAATTGCTGATATTGGGGTTTATTTACTAAAGGAATAAAGTTGTCTATTGCAAAATAATAGTTTTGATTTTATTCTCTTGTCAGATTATCATTTTATTAAATCATCAGTTTCCAGCATTCTTTGCTTGCTAAATTTAGGCTCCATTAAAGCAAGCAACGTTCCCAGTTTAGAGCATTGCTCATGTTCCTATCACACAGGGAGATTTACAAATTGCTGTGAGTGTGGCCTGATTCTTCACCTTTCTAAGACTGAACAATGCAATCACCGCACGCACACTGATGTACTGCAGTGGGTTCCAGCACTAGAGTAAAGCCTATTACACGTGATCAGAAAATACTGCTTTGTAAGAGTTCACACGATTATATGATCTAAGGAGAATTTTCGCAACTTTTAGTGACCTCTTCATTTTCGATATGAGACTAGCATGGAGAAAAAAAACAAAACAATCATTCGTCTGATATTCTCATTGTGTGTACGAGGCTTAAAAGAGAAGTTGAATTTTTTTTTTTTTCATCATACTTGCCTAGTTGGATAAAGCATTGGTCTGCTGCTTCAGGTGTCCCCCTCCAGCTCTACGTCTAAAAACTAAGTGATCAAAGACTGCTGATCGCTCAGTTCTCAGTGCTCCATAAGCAGAGAGCTGGTGACTGTCAGTCACTGCTCTCTGCTCTGCACTTCCCAGCGCTAACTGGAGCACTGGGCTGTGAAGGGGGTGGGAGCAGCTGGCTCAGGCTCTCAGCGGATCACTGAGAGGCTTAGTCAGGTGCCGGTCCAGTGATCTGGGTGGAGCTTTCCGCAGCCAGGATCGGCTGAGTGACGTCAGCCGACAGTGGACTTTAGCTGGCTGACAACAGATCATAGGAGTGAAGAAAGAACTGCACTCCTGTGATCCACAGAAGTACAGACAAATGAGCTTTGGCTTTACTTATCCTTCAGGGTATGTATAGCCACAAGTAAATATCTTCTTTCTTGTTCTACTCAGGTAGACACTGACAATTTTAAAAGGGACTCAGCCTCTAGAAAAGAAGATTTCTAAAAATGGATGTTGGGGATAAAGTACAGGTCACTAGATGTGCAGCAGACTCCAAGACCCAGCCAATACAGCTGCATCTGGGGCAGTTCTGACACCATCAGTAAACCTTAACATACAACCAAGGACTGAACAGTGTATGGATGGTGCATCTATCTCATCATTTATCTTAAACCAGTTGGCACATGATGATTGGTTTTTCAGGAACCAGCACTGTCACAGGAGTGGTGAGTACTTAGCCCAGTATAACACAGAGCTTCCTCTCTGTACTCTTACTAGATGAGCAAAGTGGTAGGGAACAGAATGAAAGGCATGTATGTGCAGCTAGGGAGGGTAGCAGTTGAGTTATAGTGTTTGTAAAGGCTCAGCTTTTGATTTTTTTTTTTTTAAATAATTGGCATTGTATACAGTATTTACCTGCTCTGTGCAATGATAATGCACAGAGCAGCCCTTAACCTTCTCATTGGGGGCCCCCAGTGGCACTCTAGACTCCTCCTCTTCACAGTGCATCACATTAGGAAGCTGCTTCTATGGCGGGCTCACTCATAGGGAGGTGCCCCTGACCTGTGTACCCATACCACAAGGCTATCCTGACTGACACCCTGGTGGCCAGACTCTTTTTTGGATGTAAGTTTATCCTTAAACTGTACGTGCTGTAAGTTTTGCTTATTAAAGATATACTACACTATCAGAAGCTTCTCTGGGTCTCATCTATTGCATGGGAGCCTGCTTTTGAAGGTTCCGTTTAGTTGGGAATGATGTGTGATCACCCCCTCCCCCGCTGATGATCTTTCTGGTGGATGACTTACGAATATACCTGGATTGATGACATCTGGTGGCCAACCTGCAGATGACATCCTCCTAATATCAAAAGTCCAGAGCACAAGGAGCGGGTCTTAATTGCTCCATGCGCATCTCTTGCGCTATCTGGTTAGTGCATTATTTGTACAATCACGAGATCACAAGAGTCACGATTATCTCTGAACATGGATTATTTGGACAATTGCACCTATCACTTTATCTCACCATGCGATATGGACTGAGTTCTTTCACATATGTTATTATGCTATTCATGTTCTGATTTTCCGCTTGTTCCTACTAACTTTATTAGCGCTGCATATCTTATTTACATGGGCTCACTCCTAAGCCAGGCTTTGTGTGTCTTTAGATACACACAGTGTGGCTCGGCCTCGCCCCCGCTCTCTGCTCAAAGAATTTGATAGACAACAACAGAAGCAAATGGCTCCCGCTGCTGCCTCTGGGTCCTGTGAGGAGAGAGAGACTGACCAGTGCTGCTGCAGATGGGCACAGCACTGGATAGACAGGACTCCGGTAAGTAAAAGGGAGGTGAGGCAGGGGGGATACTTCCACAGAAACATTTTTTACTTTAATGTAGGGAATGCATTAAGGGAAGAGTGCTCTGCCTTGAGAACCACGTTATTCTGATGCTTTGCCTTGCATGGGAAAGGAACAGGTCATCTTTAGGATTATTAGTAAAGGGTGCAAAAAGCTGCATAACTAGTAAAGTGTAACAATGTGCAAAATAAAAACAAGACATATAATGCACTCTGTCACAAACATAAACACGACAGGTTTTATTCTTTTTGGAATTCCCCCTGTAATATAAAGGTTTTGAATCTGCTAGAAGATCTGTTGACTTTTAACATTCCTCAGCAGGTGACAATGCTGTTTATTCTGCGGTAAAATCAAATAGCACAGCTGTCATTTGTAGACAGGGTAGTTTTAGATGGAAAAGTAGCTTTAGAAGGACTTTAAAGTGACATTAAAGGTTTGTTTTTTTTATAACAAACATGTAATACTTACCTGCTCTGTACAGTGGTTAAGCAGAGCAGCTCCAATCCTCCTCTTTTCGAGTCCCCCACCGGAGCTCCAGGCCACTCCCTCCTGCTTACTGCCCCCATAGCAAGCAGCTTGCTATGTGGACACCCAAGCAGGCTTGCTCTCGAGCCGCTGTTCTATGTGTCCATTCATACACGGAGCGTGGCTCGGCCCTGTCCCTGCTTTCTCCTCCATTGCTCACTGGCTGTGACTGACAGTAGCAGGATCTACTGGTTACCACTGCTGTCTAAGTCAATGAAGAGGGAGAGACCTGAGAGCTGAGGCTCTCATGCACATCACTGGATCTGATGGGGCTCAGGTAAGTTATAAGGTGGTCTTGGGGGGGTGCTGCTGCACACAAGGTTTTTTACCTGCCTGCATTAAATGCAGGCAGGTAATAAACCTTGAGCCTTTACAACCACTTTAGGTAAACATCAAACCAATTAACTTCTAACTCCAGCCAACACTTTATAAGAAGTTAAAATATTTTTTTCTCTTCTTCTGGAATTAAGGTTTAAATCACATAAATAGACGCTAACTATTGTAAGTCCCCTGGTAGCGTAATATGGTTTGTCTCAACCCCAGAGTTACTTTTAATGGAAAGCTTGGTCTGCATATAAAATGTGCAGAAATAGAAATGAAGACCTTTAAAATGAAGGACTTCACATAAAAAGCTATCATTACAGGAATTAACCTCACACAGTTACTGGGATACAATATTTTTCACTATAGAGGTGCTTTAATGGAAACATCACAGCAAACAAGTTTGAGGGTAAGCTAATCATGAAGCGTATAGTAAGTACACTATAATTTTGTCCTAAGACCATGAATTACTCAGCATTTGGTAACAAAATGATCTCTTTGAAAGCCAAAAGACAAAAGATAAAGAGGAAAAGATTCCTCTGGAGGAAATTAGAATACTTTGTCCTAGATCGAATGTAAATACTTGACAGAGATGCTTTCAAGCATAACATAAAAAAAATATTAAAACTGACAAAAGTCCAGCATTGATCTTCACTGCCTTACTAACAATTCTGGCCTATTCTTTCTTCCTTCTATTACATGCCCTCTTCATTGAACCCAGTTATCTGCCTATCACTGACAGAACTACCACTATTGCAGAAAATATGTCCATTAAAAGGCTAGATATGCAAGTGAGAGTTATAAAGGATAGAGTCTGAACTGCGGTATTACAAATTATAAACATATGATTTCTTATGTGCATACTGAGAAGTGTACATCACCACCACCCACACAGTGTTCGTACACTACACTGCCTTGCTGCCTGCGTTTCATCCATGTGAATAGTCCACACTGCTCACTGGGTGATTGTCAGTGCAGGCCCACACACGCTGCAGTAGAGATCCACTCTACTTAAGCCTAAATTTTCTGGTGGAAAGATGGACCCCCCTTATTCGATTTCCTGCCAATAGTCTATATACCCAATAATATGTACACAAATAAAAGAATAAACCACACACTGCTTCTAGATAAGAGTTAAAAAAAATACTACAGAAATCCAAACATTTTATGATTTGGATCAAGGGGGCTCAACCTGTGGCCCCTGGAGCCTTTGATGTGGCCGTCGACCTCAAACCAGGGAAGCACACTTCTAATATATTCTGTGGGTTTGGTGAACTTTCAAAAAATGCACCACACCTGTAAGATATAATAAAAATCTGTGGCAATGCGCAAGTAACCCACAGGAAAGCCTCAGGTGCACTGTGCTGCACCTGCGTTACCGGTAAACCGCACTGAATCAGTGTGAAAGCAGTCTTATAGGGGGCTTAGTATAGCAAGGGCTTGTTTGTATTTGTGGTTGGGGGGGGGGGGTAGTAAAACCCCATAGTTTAGAAGTTTTTAACACACACCCCCAACCACTTGCATCAGGGGTTGCAATAGTGACAGTGACCCTGTCCCATGCTTGTGAAGCCTCCCTGTCACATTCTGTTTGGACAGTAAGGGTGGTGGGGGAAGACATATACAGGAACCAGTCCTTTCCATTTTCCTCCTGCAAGCGCTGTAAGCCTGCTTCTTCTCCTCCTCTCCCTCCCACCTGCATTCAGCGGCTGCAGGAAGAAAACGTTCGTTATGTTATTCAAGATAAAAAAAATTTCTAAATTCTGAACCATTTCATTGTGGCCTGCGACCGGCTACCAAATCACCTGAATGGGCCTCACTCTTTAAAAGGTTGAGCACTCCAGACCTAGAAGATGTTATTTACTTTGATAAGCTGATGAAAATATGTATTTGATTCATCAATGTTATAAAACCTTTTTATGAAAAGTATGCGCTGTCCTTGATGTAGAAGATAAAAAAAGGCACAAAAAAAAAAAAAAAGCAAAAACAAAAAGGTGCAGTTAACTACTGGTCATATCATACCTGGATCTTCCTCCAGAAGGCCTGATGCAGCCAGTTTGTTTCGGAGTGCATGATAATAATTTTCAAGTCCCTGGAACAGATAACAGAACAATGTAAATAGATCAGGCTTAGGAAGAAAAGATTCTAGCACCTTAATAAATGTACTTTGACCAAAAGCATATAAATACGTTGTCCTCAAACCTTCATAAGTGCAAGAAAGCAGATGTAGGAAATGAGATGAGGAAATGTAATAACAATGGTACTGAGAAAAAGGTGTTAACACATTCTGATCACACAGCAGCTGCTTGATACCAAATTAAATCATTACCTGTATGTGTTAGAACACAGAACAAATTAATTGTCTCTATACATTATAGTACTGTGAATAAACGGTTTCTATAGGAACAAAATAATGTATACAGATATTTTCACCTATATACAACACAGTTATATTATTCAACTGAAGTCCTCCACATTTTCAAATGCAATTTTGTCAATTTGGCCATGTTTGTCATCCTACTGCATATATTATCAATATCACGGTCTACTTTTCTTGTGACCCAACCTCTAGCTAACCTTCTAAGCAAAAATCAGAGAAATTCTGTACTGGAATCACTGTGGGCAGGACCCAGGCGATCCCTGTCCATCTTCATTTGGGATGCCCTAAACGTTTTGATATTGAAAAATATTTGTTCCATATAGTCTTTCAGGTTAACTATACTTGGTATCATGTGACCTGCATCTTGGGATGCAGTATCTATCAAACTTGGCAAAAGATACTGATCTAACTATAGGTTTACATACAACACTGATATTGGCCAGAAAATATTGTCCATACATCCACCTAAGCAAAAATGGGTGAACTGTGTCACATGGGTTAGAAAGGTTTCTGTGCCTTCCCTAGGGGAACAACTACTAAATCTGAGAAAATCTGAGTGACTGGTTCAATTTCTCTGCTCTGGTACCAGTGAGACAATATTGATAAAGGAAAGAGTGGAAGTAGAGCACACTTGTCACTCTATGGCCTCACATCACGATAAATAAAAGTTAGCTTAGCTAAACCACGAATTTGGAGGTAAAAGGTTCTTAAATAGATTCCAGTTTAATTGTAATCATACCATGATATACAGAATACCTTTTGATACTAAGTACTTAGTGTAAAGGACATAGTATCTGTACAGGTCATGGTGAAAAATAGAATTTATTGACCTATGTACTTATCAAGAATGAAACCTATCTTCTGATCGAGTTGTTATTGTATATACCTTGGAAAATACATACATACAAGACTCAAAAGTAGAATGGAAAGGCAGTAGGGGCCAAATTGTATTGTTCGTTTTCTCAAAATTGCCTTTTTTATGCTATATTTAATATCGGATTAAAAAAATCATGCAGGTGGATATGCAATATGCATCTATAGTTGAGCAGAGAGAAACCATAAAATCTGAAAAAAAAATTGATTATGCACCTCCAGATTGAAATCTTTGCTTACAACAGTGCACTAGGTGTACCTGTGCTCAGACTATGGACAGTAAAGTATTTACGCATTCTCAACAAGCTGATAAAAGAACTTAAAACAAGCCATCTCTGACCTTTGTAGCTGCATGCACTGTGAAGTAAGTCATCCTCGAAGATCACAACAACAAAAAAAAAGCTCCACTCAGGTTTCAGTAGGTTTGTAAAAACATAGAAACACCTTCTATGTGTTTTCCATAGAAGACTGACAGGCTGCCAAAATCTGCTCTCCACAGAAAGTAAAGAAGAGAAGAGTTTTGGATTTAAGTGCCTGTAAAATCTGCAGATGAATTTCTCTGTTCCTATAGCTACAAAGGAGAATAAGGGCTCAATTTAAAGTGATTTTAAAGCTTGCTTAGAATATGATAATACTTAAATCAGCAAAGTCTGGACACAGGATTGCTTTAAGATAGGTAAAGAACTAACAGACATTCTTTAGCCACTTGACCTCCCTTACCCCCTTCATGCATTTTTGATATTTAGCACTGTGTTACTTTAACTACAAATTGCACGGTCATGCAACACTGTACCCCAAATGCAATTTATATTTTTTTCACACAAATAAAGCTTTTATTTGTTGGTAATTAATCATATTCATACCCCTTGAAATTTTCAACATTTTATCATGTTACAACCAAAAACGTAAATGTATTTTATTGTGATTTTATGTGATAGACCAACACAAAGCGGAACATAATTGTGAAGTGGAAGATAAAATGATAAATGGTTTTCAAAATTTTTTACAAATTAAATATCTAAAAAGTGTGGCGTGCATTTGTAATCAGCCCCCTTTACACCGATACCCCTAACTAAAATCTAGTGGAACCAGAAGTCACCTAATTAGTAAATAGAGTCCACCTGTGTGTAATTTAATCTCAGTATAAATACAGCTGTATTTTGAAACCCTCAGTGGTTCGTTAGAGAATATTAGTGAACAAACAACATCATGAAGGCCAAGGAAACCACCAGACAGGTCAGGGATAAAGTTGTGGAGAAGTTTAAAGAAGGGTTAGGTTATAAAAAAAAAATCCCACATTTTGAACATCTCACAAAGCACTGCTCAATCCTTCATCTGAAAATGGAAAGAGTATGGCACAACTGCAAACCTACCAAGACATGGCCGTCCACCTAAACTGACAGGCCAAGCAAGGACAGCATTAATCAGAGAGGCAGACAAGAGGCCCATGGTAACTCTGGAGAAGCTGCAGAGATCCTCAACTCAGGTGGGAGAATCTGTCTACAGGACAACTGTTAGTCGTGCACTCCACAAATCTGGCCTTTATGAAAGAGTGGCAAGAACAACGTCCTGTTTGCAATTTGCGAGAAGCCATGTGGGGGACAAAACAAACATGTGGAAGAAGGTGCTCTGGTCAGATGGGACAAAAATAGAACTTTTTGGCCTAAAAGCAAAACACTGTATGTGGCAGAAAACTAACACTGAACATCACCGTGAACACACCATCCAGACGTGAAACGTGGTTGCAACATAATGTGGGCATGCTTTTCTTTAGCAGGGACAGGGAAGCTGGTCAGAGTTGATGGGAAGATAGATGGAACCAAATACAGGGCAATCTTAGAAGAAAACCTGTTAGAGTCTGCAAAAGACTTGAGACTGGGGTGGAGGTTCACTTTCCAGCAGGACAATGAACCTAAGACATACAGCCAGAGCTACAATGGAATGGTTTAGATCAAAGCATATTCATGTGTTAGAATGGCCCAGTCAAAGTCCAGACCTAAATCAATTGTCAATATATGGCAAGACTTGAAATTTGCTGTTCACAGATGCTCTCCATCCAATCTCACAGAGCTTGAGCTATTTTGCAAAGAAGAATGGGCAAAAATGTCACTTTCTAGATATGCAAAGCTGGTAGAGACATCCCCAAAAAGACTTGCAGCTGTAATTGCAGCGAAAGGTGGTTCTACAAAGTATTGACTCAGGGGGGCTGAATACAAATGTATGCCACACTTTTTAAATACTTATTTGTAAAAAATGTTGCATACTTTTTCAAGGCACCTTAAACAAAAAAATAAATAAATAAAAATGTATTTTAGCCTCCCTGGTGGTCTGATCATGTCAATATTTTTGAATGGCAAAGCGGTACATTGTTTTGCATGGAAAATTGTTATTTTATATTGTAGGCTTGTAATTCTTAGGAATAATTCACTTAAAATTATCCAAACAAGAGTCTAGTAAACATCCTGAGTATGAAAGTTTGAAACACTAAATCATAAATTATAAAAAAAAAATTATAAATTTAATTCAATAATGTAATCAAACCAAAAACACTGAAATTTGAAATAGAGCACCCAGTTCACGCATCACTGAGCAAAGTCGCAGAATCGTTGCTGTTGTCACTTTCAGTGTCTGATGAGGAATTTCCCCACGAATCACTATCACTCAATTCTGCAAGTGATTCTAATTTACTATCGCTGTTTTCTAGCTGGTCTAAAACCGCTTTTGACCTAAAGGGAAACTTTTTGAATGCCATGGACGTTCTCAAGTTACCAGGCAGGAAGAAGAGTAAAAGTGCCAGGCAGGGCACTGGACAAAACACTCGGGACAAAACTGAGGTGATCTGATACAGCAATGTAATCCTAACAGATTACAATGTATTGTGTGTATGTCATGTTTTGTTTACTTTTTTTAATCTCCCGCTGGTTCTGCCCCCCCCCCCCCTCATTTGGCCAGAGAACACAGTGGGAGGACATTGGGAAATCGCAGGGACAAGGTAAATTACCCTACAGTGTAATCCTAAGTGTGGCTCAGGGTTACCGCTTTTGGTACTGAAAACTAACCCCAAGCCACACTCGGGATTACCGCAGCGGGGTTAATTGGTTTGTGTGAAAATGTTAGTGTCTACAAACTATGGTATATACACTGAAATGTATGCAGCTATGACGCTATACCGGTAATGGTGGTGATCAGAGACTTATAATGTGACTGATAGTGTGGTGGCCAATCTAGCGCTAACAAACACTTGCTGGGACGTACACTGACACCACTAGTGACCAGTAAATATACTGTACACTGTACTAATAATGACACTGGCTGGGAGGGATTAACATCAAGGGGCAATTAAGGACTTAACTGTGTGCTACCAAGTGTAATGTGTGCTGCTTTTACTAAGAAATCCAGCTGTTACTTGCTTTTCAGGGAGAAGAAACAGCCAGATCGCTGTTCTGTGTACAGAGTCCTGTGTGTTTGTTAACACAGGACTCTGTGCTGTGATTGGATACAGCCGATTAGCTGGTTTCCAATCACAGCACAGGAGAGCAGGGGAAGTGCGTATGCGTGCCCCGAATCCGGAAGACAGCTGGCAGCATATTTTTATGTTGACGTAGCCTGCATCTGCCACCCGCTCGCAGTACATTTACTGTGAGCAGGGAACAAGTGGTTAAAAATTGAAAGTCAGCAGCTACTAATGCTGTAGCTGCTGACTTTTAATATATGGACCCTTACCAGCCGAAGGATCCAGCGACTTCTTCAGTCTTCGGGTCCCCTGCGCCACCATCTCGACTGAGGGAAGCGGTCTGTGACATCCTGATGCTTCAGAACTAGCTCCCCACAGTGCATACACGAACCGTGCTGTGCTTTGTGTATGGAACCGCAGTCTCCTGGGATGGGTGACATATCCCAGGAGGTTCCGTGCACACGGAGGTGGGGGTTGGGCTGAAGTGGGAGCTAGAAATATGTATCTATAAAAAACGCTCTTCAATTAGCGTAACTTTTTCTTTTTTTCAAGTCTTTTGAAGAGAAATTCCACTTTAATGCAAGCTGGGAGCAAGTAAAAAAATAATCTGGTCATTATTAAAAAAAAGGTTAAACATAGCAGCCCTTAGAAATAAAAACATGTAAACCAATATGTTCAATTTATTTCTCCAGAGATTTGGCACTCTTACACTAGCAGTGTTATTTCTTCAGTTCGCCTTGAGCTGCTATAAGTCAGATTCAGTGCTCACCTTGAGCTGATGTAAGTCAGTCTCAATCTTTGTAATATAATGTAACATCCGTTTGAACGTCTCAGACGGTGGTGTAGGCTCAACAAGCTCCGCGATGGGTGCACTTAGCCTCTCGGTTGCAGAGGAAAAGCTGCTCTTTGATTGCTGGTCAGAAAATGTGCACCTGGTAGAAGACTCAGGACAGATGTAATCTTCATCCGTGGAACTTTCCTGTATGCTCTCATAACCATCCAGGATCAAGTACCGCCCTACATAAAGGATATAAAGTAAGTGGTCTTTATCCAAACCAAACAGTATTTCCCATTACCTCTAATATAAGCAAGCCTGTCACCTGATATCCGATATTGCATCTCGTCCAAGCCTCTCTCTTTACTGTATTCCTTAGAGTGCTCCTCGCTGTGAAGCTCTTGAGCATCAAAGTACTGTTCTATGCTCTCTTCCACAGATTCATCAGTCATCTCTGAGCTTAGCCTTCCATGCTCAGAGCATCTTTCTTCAGATTTCTGTCTTAAAGAGGATTGTCTATTAGAACAGCTCTCTCTGATTTTCTTTCGCTGGTTGTTTAGGCCCAAAGACACAGGCTGTCGGTCACTGTCTGCAGCGTGCTCCTGGGAACTCCGACTGCAGAAACGCTGGAAGTTTTCAGACTCCTCTTTCTGAAGGAGCTTAACTTGTTGCAATAGTAACTGTTTAAGTAATTCCACTAAAAATAAAGAATAAACTGAAATCAAAATAAAATTGGGGATAGCACAGAATCACTAGTGCATAGTTGTACACAAATCTGACATCAAAATAAGGCTGGGAATAGCACTACATCACGTGTACATAGCATATATACAAAGCACAATTCCAGCCCAAACTGGTTTTTTGTTTTGTTTTGAGACAACTTGTACTCATATGCAATGCATATTGAGAATTCCTCAAACAGCAGTTATGCACTTAAACTGAAAATGGCGAAATATTTATCTTCATGACGTATATGACAAGAATCCCCTTTGATCCTTACAGTTTCTGAGTGCATCCAAGGCCCAAGTGTGCTCCAAGTCTGCTGCGTTACAAGGGATGTTGCTGGAAGTCGATGTGGAAACTGGATGGTGAACAGTCATTTGTTGGGGCAGCAGAACGCCATCATCTCCAGCATGGGGAACAGACATGGGCAAAGTCGTGCCTTCAGTTTCTGGGTCCTTGTCTGTGGAAAAAGACACAGAAATAGCGAACGCACAGTTATTTTAAAGGAAAATGCATTGAAAATACACAAACTATCATAACACACAAAAGAGGCATTTAACAGTAGAGAGGAATACTGAAAGAACATCTAACTTGACATTACAGAGGAGAACCCACAAAATATCTGATGGTACTAGCCATAATCTGCCACATGACACACACTTTTAAAACACACTTCTCCATTAGTGGGTAACCTAAATCTGAACTAGGGTTGCCACCTCATCCCTATAAAGCCAAACACAAATTAATTACACAGGTCCTGTGGCAAATTTAATACAGATAAGCCACTAATGCATGCCATAGATGGTTCGTTTATCGCCCAAATTTTCGGCCAAAAAACAAAACATCGGTTGTTCTGTTGCCACCAATGATTACGAAAATCGTACGTTTTCCGTAAATTTTCCAGCATGATGGATAAAAGAAATGAGCAGGAACCGCGAAAACACTGTTCAACAAATTTTTATTTTTTGCCAGTTTTGGAAACAAAAGGATCCATTTCTTAATGAATTTCACATTCTGAGTTCAAATATAACAATGAAATTTGTCAATTGGCTCTAGTTTTTCTGTAAACGGAAAGTTTTCTACTATAGGCGTAATGACTACATAATGCACAATAATTATATAGATAGATGTCTTTCCACAAATATAAAGCAAGTGATATTGACTACATAACAAAGCCTAAATGGCATAATATATTGCATAGGATTACCAAGAAAAATTATAGCCATAAGCCAAGTTGAATCATTTTAATACTTAGGATTCTCACTAGTTTTGTCTTCAGTTTGTGTCGGTTTTGCTTCTCTTGGCTTTTCTCTTGTATTCGAGGAAAGACGTACGAACATCACTTGCTAGGAGATTCCACTGTTGTAGTCTTGACCCCAAAAGCTCTGCCTTGTTCTTGGGAAGATCCAGGTCTCGGATAAGATCGCTCAATTCCACTTGTGTAATGAGGTGTGGTTCAGTGGGTGTGGATGGAAGAAAGTCTGGGTCATGCGAGGTTGACAGTTGATGACTACACGCTTCAGGTTCTTCCTCACCTCACTCAACCACGAAGGATTCTGGTGCTTTAGGAATTGGTAGCCCCTCTCCATGAGGAACTGGACGTATTGCCGATGGAATATTTGGATAGTGCACAGATAACTTTGTCTTCTTATTTAGCCCTTTTGTTAGAGGCACCATACAAAAGTAACAATTACTAACATGATCTGTTGGCTCTCTCCAAATCATTGGCACAGCGAAAGGCATAGATGCCTTTTTTCCATTCAACCATTGCTCCAGTGCCGTCCCACAAGAATTGCAGCATATATGTGGTGCCCAGCTCTTGTCCTGGTCTCCTATCTTGCAGCCAAAATACAAGTTGTAGGCTTTCTTAATCATTCCTGTTATCCTCCTTTTTTGTGAGATAAAAGTTATTTCACCGCAGATATAGCAGAAATTATCTGCTTTATTCACACAAGTTCGAGGCATTACTGAGTAGCCTATATAAGCATAAAACGAAATGTAAAGACGCTGTCGAACTACAATCAGCTACAGATACTGAAGCTTTTATGCAGTGAAGTGATGCAATTAAAGGCTAATATTGGATCATCTCAGTATACATGCAATTTTCTATTGGTCACCAGTATCAATTGCGCAATATGCAGCTGAAGTTGCATCATAACTTTGAATGGCTTACGTCATTAGATGGGTGAATATATCATGGAAACTAGAGCCAATCAACATTTTTTAGGGTCATTTTCATTTTCAGCACCCCAAAATTATGTAAGATTAGCTAATTTTATGCCCAAAACTTTTTACCTGTTGAACAGTGAAATCGGCCAATGACATTGCCCCACTAATGCTGCGAATATCGGACAATTAGTGTTTCGGATGAAAATTCGGCCGATAAACGAACCATCTATGGCCTGCATAAGTGTGTTTAATTACCACTTAATCAGCCACAGAACCTGTGTAATTAATATGTGATCAGTTTTAAAGGGATGAGGTGGCAACCCTGATCTGAACTCCAGGGAAAAATCTAAATACACAGATGAATATATTGTTTAATGTAGCTTTTAACCTGCTTAAAGATTTGTATTTCTGTCTATGCAGTCCTGGGACACAGTCTGCATTTTACAATAAAATGCTAATGAGGCTCTGGTATTACAATGATTATTTACGTTCTAAGATTTTATGAAGAGGTATAAAAAAATATGACAATCATTCTTGCCTTTATGGAGCACTGCCTGGCATGAGTATATTGCTAATGAAAATGTTATACAGCTGTATATTTTTGAGGAATCCCTGGGGAAGCCTTTGTAGATGAACAGAACTACAGAGGCAGTTGTGAAAAAAACGTGAATGTAGTTATGCAATTAATTAAATTTACTCCACATATGTTTCAATTTAATTAGTCTAAGAACCTGAATTTGACTTTGTATCAGCATGTTGTAATGTCCTGCACAGCAGGGGGAGAGAAAAACAGCAACAGAAGCCATCTAGAGCGGGTGTGCTGTGTTGACAAGGAACATATACATAGGAGGTGAAAGCAGAGTAAGCAAAGATATTAGCTCCGCCGATTCTCTTTTACTGACCAATCACAGGCTGTGGGTGGGAAAGTAACCTAGCTGTACTACCTAACTACAGTAGAGCAAAGTCAGGTCACCAACCCAGCTGTGTTCTCTGGCAGGGCTGTGCAGATCTTAGGACTGGATGGACAGAAATACAAATCCTTAGGCAGGTAAACGAGTTCAAATACAAGTATTTCATCTATGTATTTAGCAGTTTGCCTGGAGTTCATCTTTGAGAAAAGAAAAAATGATAAAACTTTTACCAGCTCTCTACCATATTTCATTTGATTAGTAGAATATCTTACAAAATGTACACATTACTGCAAAATTAGGGAAAAAAAAAGAAAATCAAATCTCCTTTGGATTACATTAGGCTTACTCAGTAAAAGAAATTGTACAACTAATACAAATTTATAATTCATCAATCTTGCTTTATAAAAGTCGCCCTGTTTGTGTGCATTTTTATCTTAGGCTCTCCAATGCAATAACCTGCAGTACTGACAAGTGTATTCTGATGGTGGGAAGTCTACCTGCTGTCAGAATACAATAGCTCAGTGGGGAGGATTCCATCATCCACATCAAATGTGTGGATGGGGAAACAGAGTCAATTCTTTTCGTTCACCCTGCTGGTTGAATGCAAAAAAAAAAAAAAATGACTCATCTATGGGCTTCCTTAGTGTAGTTATATATTACCTATGCTGTTAGTGTGCCTTATCTTGTAATGAAGGGTTGGCATGTTGTGGCGCCAGTTTGTAGTGTCATGCCTGATCGATTTCCCTAAGTGCATAGATTTCTTTAGCAAGCCTGCCCTTATGCACCAAAGGGACAAGACAACTTCATGTTCTGGGTCACACAGTGTCCAGTGCATGCCTGCCATCTGTTCTGTATTGAATCACAATGTGGGAGTGCTAATGTAATGAAAAGTAAATTCTATCTTTATGGTTAGCTCTATGTGTCTGTCAATGCACTGCCTGCATATATCGGTGTTACATTTAATTACTGCATTACCACTGAACAGAGACCCAGAGATTGTGGGAAATGTAGTTTATTCAAAGGAAATGTCATTTCTCACACTAAAGACAGAGGACATGCATTAACCCGGGCAGAGCCATACCAAATACCTCATGTTCCTTCACAAACCAAAACTGCTGACAAAGGAATGCATACAGGGCAACAAATGACAATCAGAAACTACATGATCAATGAACATCCTATGCAGGTAGGAACGTGTACAATACTTGAAATACAATACAAGAAACACTTTAGTCAGAAACCTACATTCCCCATTAAAAAATGCAGCATTAAACAAAAACACGGACACATACGCATTAGAAGAAAAAGCAAAAAAATATACTTATGGCACCATAGGTGGAAAATGACATCACAGACCTTCCAGTAAAATGTTATGTGATTCAGAGAATCCCAAATGTCATAGCAAGCAGCTTGTACACCACACTACAGCATCTTCTTTTGAGATTTGGGATCCTCAGCATTCCCCAAGACGTGGTGTAAGATAAGTATATTTATTATGTTTTCTTCTAAAGCAGAATCCGTTATTATATTTTTGCCACGTTCCCCAAGACTTCCCAGATACAAAAACATCTATTGCATGTGCTGGAGATAAAATTGTATCCTGAATGGTCTTGGGCTGTTGAGCTGAATTGTTACCACTCACTAAACTCACCTGAACTAGGCACACCCTGTCCTTGTTGTTCATGGTCCCCCTTCTGTTTGTCTCCATTTTCGTGTTCCTCTCTGCAAAATTGAAAAAAAAAAAGGCAATGAAATATTCTCAGTGTGCAAAATCACATTACATATCATCGTATTTACCAAGAAACTGTCCTTGGCAGTTTTTTTAACATATAATTTAAAGAGTAAATGGTACAAATCATGAAAGTTTCATGAAGATTTGATTAATATTCTACAAATGCAAACAAAACTGTAGCATTCTAGGTACAAAAACAATCTGTGGTAACTGATAAAAATAAAGGTGTTTATCATAATGATTTTCTAGCTTAGTTTTCTTTCTTTACGAGTTTAGGAGAAATCTTATCAGTATAGAATCTTTAGTACACAAAGATGTTACAGTCTAAAAGGTATCTATATTCAAAATCCTAAGAGCTGCATTAAATAATTGCAAATATATAGAAATCTGTTGTCCATTAATTTACAATACTTGTGATACAAATCACTTATCAGACCTTCTCACAAAATTGTTTTGCTGGTGATTAGCCCCAAATGACCCAACCATCCATGTGGATTTACTCATTTTTTTGCCTGTTCCTCTTGCAACCATTTTATTTTGCAATTAAAATAAATGTAAAAAACCCCTGGAGAATACTTGCATGCTTCAATGTGTAGAGATAGTGCATGTGTTGCCGCACTGGAGCCCACCGGGGAATAGAGTAGAACCAAATAAGGGATAAGGTGCCAGGGCTCAGGATGGAGGAGGGCCTTGCTATCACTGTTAACCACCCGGATCCCTTTGTGGAAAAGCCAGATTTTGATGAGAATGCAGTTGAACCTTTTTGTGACCATAGTTTTTTGACTAACTTGATAACTACAGTCAGGTCCATAAAAATATTGGGACATGGACACAATTCTAACATTTTTGGCTCTATACACCACCACAATGGATTTGAAATGAAACAAACAAGATGTGCTTTAACTGCAGACTGTCAGCTTTAATTTGAGGGTATTTACATCCAAATCAGGTGAACGGTGTAGGAATTACAACAGTTTGCATATGTGCCTCCCACTTGTTAAGGGACCAAAAGTAATGGGACAGAATAACAATCATAAATCAAACTTTCACTTTTTAATACTTGGTTACAAATCCTTTGCAGTCAATTACAGCCTGAAGTCTGGAATGCATAGACATCACCAGACGCTGGGTTTCATCTCTGGTGATGCTCTGCCAGACCTCTACTGCAACTGTCTTCAGTTCCTGCTTGTTCTTGGGGCATTTTCCCTTCAGTTTTGTCTTCAGCAAGTGAAATGCATGCTCAATCGGATTCAGGTCAGGTGATTGACTTGGCCATTGCATAACATTCCACTTCTTTCCCTTAAAAAAACTCTTTGGCTGCTTTTGCAGTATGCTTTGGGTCATTGTCCATCTGCACTGTGAAGCGGTGTCCAATGAGTTCTGAAGCATTTGGCTGAATATGAGCAGATAATATTGCCCGAAACACTTCAGAATTCATCCTGATGCTTTTGTCAGCAGTCACATCATCAAAAAATACAAGAGAACCAGTTCCATTGGCAGCCATACATGCCCACGCCATGACACTACCACCACCATGCTTCACTGATGAGGTGGTATGCTTAGGATCATGAGCAGTTCCTTTCCTTCTCCATACTCTTCTCTTCCCATCACTCTGGTACAAGTTGATCTTGGTCTCATCTGTCCATAGGATGTTGTTCCAGAACTGTGAAGGCTTTTTTAGATGTCGTTTGCCAAACTCTAATCTGGCCTTCCTGTTTTTGAGGCTCACCAATGGTTTACATCTTGTGGTGAACCCTCTGTATTCACTCTGGTGAAGTCTTCTCTTGATTGTTGACTTTGACACACATACACCTACCTCCTGGAGAGTGTTCTTGATCTGGCCAACTGTTGTGAAGGGTATTTTCTTCACCAGGGAAAGAATTCTTCGGTCATCCACCACAGTTGTTTTCCGTGGTCTTCCGGGTCTTTTGGTGTTGCTGAGCTCACCGGTGCGTTCCTTCTTTTTAAGAATGTTCCAAACAGTTGTTTTGGCCACACCTAATGTTTTTGCTATCTCTCTGATGGGTTTGTTTTGTTTTTTCAGCCTAATGAGGGCCTGTTTCACTGATAGTGACAGTTCTTTGGATCTCATCTTGAGAGTTGACAGCAACAGATTCCAAATGCAAATAGCACACTTGAAATTAACTCTGGACCTTTTATCTGCTCATTGTAATTGGGATAACGAGGTAATAACACACACCTGGCCATGGAACAGCTGAGAAGCCAATTGTCGCATTACTTTTGGTCCCTTAACAAGTGGGAGGCACATATGCAAACTGTTGTAATTCCTACACCGTTCACCTGATTTGGATGTAAATACCCTCAAATTAAAGCTGACAGTCTTCAGTTAAAGCACATCTTGTTCGTTTCATTTCAAATCCATTGTGGTGGTGTATAGAGCCAAAAATGTTAGAATTGTGTCGATGTCCAAATATTTATGGACCTGACTGTATATTTTACCTTTGATATGGGCGTGAGAACTAGCAACAAGCACATTTATGCATCCCTAGTTTTCTGCTGCAAGGTTAATTCATGTTCTCATGGTAAGGGTCATTTTTCATGTAGACCTGGGGTGGAACTCTAGGCAAAGCACATCGCCACAAGCAATTTATTAGTGCCATCTGATATCTTTAAAGTCCTCTTCTTTGTATTTATCTGTTGAAACTTCCATTTCTCCAGTTGTGACTTCAATCTGAATTTGTAGTGTTGTCCACCTTTGGATCTGTGCCTTTTCAATCACAGAAATGACAACATCAAACGTTGCAGTATCGCCTACCATACAAACTTTGTCAGCTTTGAACTGTTTCTTCTCTCCTGACATAGGAGAGTCCTTACAGGATTCCCACTGCCCACAGAGTAATAACCATGTGAAAGGAATATGAGGTCATGTGGTAGAAAATAAGACTTATAAAATATTAACGTGATTGTAAACCCTCACCTTGTAAAGCAACCCATTCAGTTTAACCACTTTCCCTCCAGAGGATTTACTGCGCTGCGTTACTTTAACTGACAATTGTGCGGTCATGCACCGCTGCACCTAAATTAAATTTACGGCCCTTTTTTTCCCCAAGAATGTAGCTTTCTTTTGGTAGTATTTGATCGCATGTGCCTTTTTAAGCGCTATAAGCAAAAAAAGATCGATAATTTTGAGAAAAAAAACCAAAACAATATTTTGGACTTTTTGCTAGTAAGCATGTCCAGTAAAAAAAAAAAAAAAAATCACATTTTGGCATAAATTTAGGCCAAAGTGTATTCTGCTACATATCGTTGCTAAAAAAAAAAAAAAAATCCCAATACGTGTAAATTAATTGGTTTACGTGAACGTTATAGCGTTTACAATTGGCGGTATAGATACTTTTAGCGGGACTAGGGAGGGCATTCTGACACTGGGGGGGGAACTAACTTGGTGTCACTGACACTGGATCAGTGCTGAAAAAGCAGGAAGGGGTTATTGTGAAGGGCAATCAAAGGGTTAGCTGTGCACAGCCATTCTGAGCAGTGTGCCCGAGCTGACAGGGAGGAAGACTGTAAACAAAACAGTCTTCCTCTCCGTCGGTGATTGTTGGTAATCATCGGCCGGAACCCAGTGATTGACATCCGCGGCCGTGAATGGTGGTGTGGGTCCGCGGCCGGAAATGCGAAATCACGTGTATCTGTATATTATATATATATATATATATATATATATATATATATATATATATATATATATACATACATATACACACACACACACACACACACACACACCTTTTTACTCCCCCCCTTTTTTTTTAAAAAAAAGCGATTACATTCCCTCTGTTCTCAGCTGTACAATAGCTGGAGGAGAAGAAACAGCAGTACACTGATCTTCCTAGTGAAAGGCTGTGTAGGAGGGGAGGGGTCAGGACAAGGCTGATAATTACAGGAGAGCAGGCTGAGTTCCCAGCACAGCTAGTGAACGGACCACATCATGTTCTCATCAGTTTTTAGCAGAAAAGCAGGACTGGTAGGAACACCAAGGATTTCACACAAAGGAAGCAATACAAACAGAGCAGGATATTTTTTCATACAAGTACATGGTACAGCAGGCATTTGTAAAGAATATGAAATGTTGGGTTCACATATTCCTAAACATGAGATTGACTCAATTAAATCTTTAGTGCTGAAGTTTTATACTTTAACCCCTTAGTGACTGAGGGTAAAACAAATCTTAATGCCCGAGCACAATTTTGTGTTAGTAAACCGTACATATCATCACAACTACTTTTTACATCCAGGTGAACTATACAGTTTTTCTCAGCACAAATTGGGCTTTCATATCGTGGTAAATGGTAATTATATTGTCTGTTTTTTTTTTATCAAAGGAAAACTAGCCCAAAATAAAAAAAAAACAAAAAAAAAAAAATTCCAATCTTTTATTTTAAATTCAGATTTACCATCAAAGAACAACCAAAAATAAATTTTCCTGCTCCTGACGATTGCAGCGATACCACACACGTGTATGTTATTTGTACCTGTAGTAGAGCCAAGAAAACAGTGTGCATTTTGCGGATTTGTATCCTACCTAAACACACTGATGCCAATTAAAAAGAACATCACACAAAATATACTGACCCTGGGCTTTGACCCTGACCGATCCTAACACTAACCCTGGTACTGACCCAGATCAAACTGTGATCTAATTTTTTTCTCTTTTTTTAATGTTTTAAAATTATTAGGACCATTTCAGTGAGTCTGCATATCTGCGTATGATCGACAGGAAGGGGTTAAAAAGATGCACTGTAGCCATGAAAGGGTGAAAGGACACAAGTCTTTTAGGTTTGTTCACACAATAGAAACGTAGTCCAGATGCGTTCTGGATGCGTTTCTGCATGCGCGTTCTTGACGTGTTCCGGTGCATTTTTGATGTTTTCCGGTTCATCTTTTCCCCTCTCCTTTTCTTCAAATTAAATAGGGACTTGTGAATTCCAGTGCGTTTTACTGCGTTTCAGTAAAGTTCTGTGCAAGAAAAATACAGCTTGTTCTACTTTTTTTTTCTGCAACTGGAACTGCAAGCACTGATGTGAACTATGACATTGACAACCATATAACCTAACTTTCTGTGCATCTTGGATAGCACATGCAGTGTGAACTGGCCCTTAATATCTTCAGACACAGCAGACTCCACTTCCCCAAGCATGTATTATATGACTTTTTTTCTAATACTTACATTTTCCACGTGTGTTTAGGCCAGTCCTGTGACAACCAAGGTCCTTTTCATTCTAGCTGGGATGTGGAGAATGGTGCTGATATGACAACATCAGTGCCACTCACTGTATCATTATACTGTGTAGGCAGGACGCCATGGTGATACCAGCCTCAGAGAGTGGGGATGGAGACCATGACACCCTGCACTCAAAAGATGTTCTCAGTCTTCCTTGTTGACTGAAGCAAAGTATCATTCAACTCAGAAGACCAGGGACATCTAGAGAAGGAAAGGAAATATGTAGGCTTTAATTCTGAAAATGCAACTTGCTTGGCTGTCTATAGTGTCAATTTCTTAATCACCGACATGGAACAAGTAAGCATGTATGCAGCAAATTAAAGAAGATCTATAGTCACAGCATATACTTTTGTTTTAGAACATCAGACTTGTATTAGCAATACAAACAATAGTTATATTTGAGAATCCAAAACAGGCTTACTTGAAACATTTCCTTTCATGTTGGGATTGCTGCCTGCCTGCTAGCCATCTATTCCCACATCTTCCTGGATTCCCTGCATGCTTTGCAGCTTCTACTCAGCTAAAGGGTTTTTTTTTTGTATTTCTAAGGACTATATATCCCATGGTAAATTGCTGCCTGCATGCTGTAATTCCTTATACGGACTTCGCCTCCTTAAAAATTCCTCCGCTCAGCACATCTGTAGTTCAGAGGCAGGCTCTGTGAAATATGTGACACAGCAGTGCCTACTCACAGAGGTCAGCAATGACAAGTCATGTATTTCTCTGACAGTTTCCTCTAACAGGAAACGTATAGGAAACATACAGTGGTTTGCTATAGAATCTTTTCATTTCAATATATGCATTACTGCATAATTTAGACAGATATGCCATATGACTGTTATTTTATCAACTAAACAATTTCTAAAAAAATAAAATAAATGGTGATAAAAATTAACCAATTGTAGAAAATTGAGAAGTTAGTCAACTGTGATATAAAATAAACATGATGATGGTGAGGGTTCAACAAGAATGAATGGAGAAGTGAATGGACAAAATGAGCAGCTGCAATCTCTGGCCCCACATCTGTAGATTTCTATGGAGCCCTGACTGATGAAGATTTTTGGCTAGTTGATAACATGGCAAGAGGGCACACATACATGGTGAAAACATGAGCAGAAAGAGATTATTTTTGGCAATATAAATTAGGTTAAGGAACTTCCAATGCCAAAGAAATTTGCACATGAAAAAATTAAATTATTCTATAAATCTTTGTGCCAGGACACAATGTGCCAAATCATCAGCATCAAACATGGAGAAAGAAAAGGCAATCTGTTGTAGGCACTGTGTGGGCTTCCTAACAAGCCAAGTTCTTCTTGGTCTCTGCCTATAGAGCAATGATCAGTTAGGTTAATGAAAAAAAGGTCTAACCAGAGAAAATCAGGAAATGAGTTTCTCACTTTCTCTTCCTATTTCCCATGGCTTACCATAGAAATAAAAAATGTTTAAAGTGATTCTAAAACATTCTAAAACTGAACAGTATTTATTCCCCTTGCCTTCCCTCCAAAACGTTTTTGCCAGAGTTGGCCTTCAAATGATTTTTTAGGCTACTTTCACACTGAGGAGTTTAAGCGTTTTTGTGTTAAAACATGTATGTGAATGAATATCTATGTATGTTTTCACACTGAGGCCTTGCGCTTGCAGTGCAGTGTAAATATTCCTGCTTGCAGCATCTTTGGGGCATGTTTATGGAGTAGAAAAAAAAAAAAGCCCCAAAAACACTCTTTTCATTGAAATCAATAGAAAACGCCTCAAAAAAGCCTCTGAGAGGCATTTGTGGTGCAGTTTTTAAGTCAGTTCTCCTTTAAAAACACTCAGCACGGCAAAAGCGTGGTAAAATTGCCTATGTGTTTTTGCGGTGGATCAGTGTGTCTTAAAAACGGATTTATTTTCCCTGTTTCTCATGCTCATACTTACTCATGCGTAATCCCTGGTGGATCTAGAGGAATTGCAGGTCTGTGATCCTCCTCTCCTTTACATGAAGCCGCCATACTGGTTATTAGGTCCTGCCAACTGTTCAAGAAACAAAAAAGGAAAAAAATTCACAGGTTTTCTGACCCCTAATTATAAGGTAGCAAACGATTATTCCCATCCTAAAATGTAAGTACTTTTAAAAATAAACGAACAGATCAGTTGCATCACACGTGTACCACAGTTGCATGATTAGCCAGGTTAAACAAAAGAAAAAAAAGACGTTTAACCAAGGAAGAAAAAAAATATATAAAAAAAATAAAATCCCAAAACAAAAAAAATACTAAATTTAATCTCAGTAAGGAATGTGCAGGGCATATGCTCTCAGCACAGCATTGTTTACATTTTGGTATGCATACATGCGGCCTCTCGGCGTTAAGGTCCACCTGCCAAGAGGCCGCATATATGCTGGCAGGATGAGTTTAATCAAGTCCACCTAAATTTGCTAGTCTAACACTACCCTTTCCTCAGGCTGACAATGTTACTGTCCAAAGACGTCTGCTTTACCACTCCATTCAGAATGAAGACACCCTAAAAAGGATGTGTTACTGGCCAGATCAGCAGATAAAAAAAGGGGAAAAAAAACTAATGCAACCACCACATGTAAGGATAGGTAAGCTGTTACAAAATAAATATTTGGTTTGGGGCTTAATACAAATAAAAATCTTAACCTCAGAACTCAAAACCTACAAAGTAAAAAAACACATGGCCCCCTTTGATTTTGGCATTAGCCTTTAAATGAACTATCAAGTTTGATATATGGACTATTTACGCATTTATAAAAAGGTAATCACCACCCCGTGATGCTTTTTAAGGAAGAATAATTTCAGTTCAGCTAATCTTTACTTATACCAAAAGCGCTTCTATTCAAAAATACTAATCAGAGCAATATTAAGCTCAAAGGAAGAGAATTTTATGGCTGCTTTAGCAGATATAAACACACGTATATACACATACTATGTAGTTTGGGTGCATATACACATTATATTGTCAAAAGTATTAGGACACCTGCCTTTACACACACATGAACTTTAATGGCATCCCAGTCTTAGCTGCAAAGGGTGGGCCAACTCAATATTGAACCCTACAGACTATAACAGCTTCAGCTCTTCTGAGAAGGCTGTCCACAAGGTTCAGGAGAGTGTCTATGGGAATGTTTGACCATTGTTCCAGAAATGCATGTGTGAGGTCAGGCACTGATTCAGACGAGAAGGCCTGGCTCACAGTCTCCGTTCTAATTCATCCCAAAGGTGTTCTATCGGGTTGAGGTCAAGACTCTATGCAGGCCAGTCAAGTTCCTCCACCGCAAACTCACTCATCCATGTCTTTATGGACCTTGCTTTGTACACTGGTGCACCATCATGTTGGAACAGGAAGGGGCCATCCCCAAAATGTTCCCACAAAGTTGGGAGCATGACATTTTCCAAAATGTCTTGGAATGCTGACGCCTTAAAATTTCCCTTCACTGGAACTAAGGGGCCAAGTTCAACTCCTGAAAAACTACCCCACACCATAAACCCCCCCTCCACCAAACTTTGCACTTGGCACAATGCAGTCAGGCAAGTGTCATTCTCCTGGCAACTGCCCATCCCAGACATGTCCATCACATTGCCAGACAGAGAAGCGTGATTTGTCACTCCAGAGAACATGTCTCCACTGCGTCCTACGCTTTGCATTGCACTTGCTTATGTAAGGCTTGGATGCAGCTGCTCTGCCATGAAAACCCATTCCATGAAGCTCTCTATGCACTGTTGTTGTACTAATCTGAAGGCCACACGAAGTTTGGAGGTCTTTAGCTATTGAGTCTGCAGACAATTGGCGACTGTGCGTTTCAGCATGCACTGAACCCGCTCTTTCATTTTACGTGGCCTACCACTTTGTGGCCGAGTTGCTGTTTCCAAATGCTTCAACTTTGTTATATTCCACTGACAGTTGACCATGCAATATTTAGTAGCAAAGAAATTTCACAGATGGACTTATTGAACAGGTGGCAACCACGCTAGAATTCACTGAGCTCCTGAGAGCGACCCATTCTTTTACAAAATGTTTGTAGAAGCAGTCTGCATTCCTAGGGGCTTGATTTTATACACCTGTGGCCATGGAGGTGATTGGAACACCTGAATTCAATGACTTGGAGGGGTGTCCCAATACTTTTGGCAATATAGTGCATATTTACACACACAGTGGGGAAAATAATTATTTGATCTCCTGCTGCTTTGTTACATTTGCCCAATTACAAAGAAATGAGTAATGAGAGTCTAATTTTTTATCATACATGTATTTTAAATTATAGACACAGAATATCAACCAAGAATCCAGAAAAAAAACACAATACAAATGTTATAAATTGAGTTGCAGATCAGAAAGTAAAATAAGTATTTGATCCCCTACCAACAACAATTCTGGCTCTTATAGACTGGCTATGTGCTCGTGTGGTACACATTAGTCCTGTCAATTTAAGAAGGTGCTCATAACGACAATTCGTTATGTGCATAAAGGACACCTGCCAACATAATCTTTCTTGGGCACCACCATGGGCAAAACCAAAGAGCTTGCAAAGGAGGTCAGGGACAAGATTGTAGACCTGCACAAGGCTGGAATGGGCTACAAGACCATCAGCAAGAAACTTGGTGAAAAGGAGATAACTGTTGGAGCAATTATTTGCAAATGGAAGAAATACAAAATAACCATCAATTACCCTCGGTCTGGAGCTCCATGAAAGATTTCACCTCATGGGGTAAGGATGATCATGATAAAAGTGAGGGATCAGCCCAGACACTACATGGGAGGAGCTTGTGAATGATCTCAATGCAGTTGGGACCACAGTCACCAAACAAACCATTGGTAACACAATACGCCGCCACAGATTGAAATCCTGCAGCGCCCGCAAGGTTTCCCTCCTCAAGAAGACACATGCATAGGCCAGTCTGAAGTTTGCCAATGAACATCTAAATCACGACGTCTAGATGCACTGAGTTGCTGCCATGTGATTAGATGATTAGCAATTTGTGTTACCAAGAAATTGAACAGGTGTACCTGTACAGTGGCCGGTGAGTGTGCCTATATAATATATTTCACACACACTACTGTGCAAAAGTTTTAGGCAGGCTTGGGAAAAATGCAGTAAATTAAGAATGCTTTCAGAAATATAAGTGCTATTATTTTAATCTGACCAATCAACAAAATGAAAAGTAAATGAACAGAAGAGAAATCCAAATCAAAATTTGCTGTGACTACCTTCTCCCTTCAAAACAGCATCAATTTTTCTAGGTACACACATTGCTTGTGCACACATTTTTTGAAGGAACTTGGCAGGTAGGTTGTTCCAAACATCTTGGAGAACCACAGATCCTCTGTGGATGTAGGCTGCCTCAAATTCTTCTGTCTCTTCATGAAATCCCAGACAGACTCAATGTTGATATCAGGGCTCTGTGGGAGCTAAACCATCACTCCAGGATGCCTTGTTTTTCTTTATTCTGAAGATAGTTCTTAAAATTATACTAAAGTTTCAGATATTTAAAAAAACAAAACAGGTGACATACAAAGTGCGGCAGGGCCCTGCTCCCCCCCCCCTCACTGCTGCAGAATAAATTTGGGGCCAATCACACCTCTTCCTGATGGTATGGCATGGTGGATATCTGCCTGTATTTCTCAGCATTGAGGGCACCATTGATCCTGACCAAATCTCCAACTCCATATGTAGAAATGCAGCCCCAAACTTGCAAGGAACCTCCACCATGCTTCACTGCTGCTTGCAGACATGCACTGTACCACTCTCCAGCCTTTCGGCAAAAAACGTACTTCTGCTACAGTCAAACATTTCACATTTTGACTCATCAGTTCATTTTTCTACACCCCAGTTCCTATGGTTTCGTGCATAGTTGAGCGGCTCAGCCTTGCTTCCACGTCAGTTGCATGACTTTTTGGCCGCAATTCTTACATGAAGACCACTTCTGGACAGACTTCTCCCGACAGTAGATGGGTGTACTTGCATTCTACTGGTTTCCCCCAGTTCTGTGCTGATGGCATTGATGGACATCTTCTGGTGTCGAAGGGAAGCATGATGCACCTTTCATCTGCTGCATTAAGTTTCCTTGGCTGACCACTGTGTCTGCAGTCTCAAACTTTGTTTGTTTCTTTGGGCTTCTTCAAAAGAGCTTGAACAGCACATCTTGAAACCCCAATCTGCTTTGAAATCTTTGCTTGGGAGAGACCTTTCTGATGCAGTATAACTACCTTGTGTCTTGTTGCTGTGCTCAGTCTCGCCATGGTTTATGACATCTGAGATGAAACAGTCTTCCACAACCTCACTTTAGTTGCAGAGTTTGGCTGTTCCTCACCCATTTTTAAGCTTTCTACACAGCTGTTTCAGTTAATGACTGTTTCAACCTACATATGAAACTGATCATCAATAGCACCTGCTTGGTACAGTTGGTTAATCATACACCTTACTATAATCCTACAAAACATGACATGACAATACAAAGTGTGCAAGTGTTAGAATTGATGCTGGTTTGAAGCCAAAAGGTAGTCAACAAATATTGATTTAGATTTTTCCTCTGTTTGCTCACTTTGCATTTTGTACACTGATAAAAACAGTTAAATATATACTTTTGAAAGCATTGTTGCACACCTGCCTAAAACTTTTGCACAGCACTGTGTGTGTGTATATATATCTTTAAGTAAACATATGCTGCTACCTGGCTCTTTAAAGCCCATCTCCCTGAAAAAAAACAAAAAACAAAAAAAAATGGTTGAGCAGCCCTGAAAAAGGTAAAAAAAAAAAAGTGCATTTTTTTTTTATTTTTATTTTTTAGGAGCAGATTACGGGTGAAATCTTAGGCTCCTGCAGACTGCCAGTGTATCTGTCAGGCAGTTACACAATGAGAGGAAGACTCAATGAAATACCTAGAGCACTCACTAGCGCCCTGGTAGTTCATTGAGAACTACAAGCAGTCAACCGCAAAGGCTGTCAGTACTTGTAGTTCAATTCATTCACAGATCTCTTTTCAAACTGTGACAGCGGGCGCAGGAAGAAGATCTCCTCCCAGCTGTCACAATGGGAAGGGGGGGGGGGGGGGGAGTCAGAAAGAGGCTGCAGGAGTGGGAACATGTTAAATGTTCCACCCTAAAAATGGGTCGAATATGTAAGATGTTCGCAAAGGTGAACTTATCCTTTAAGTGGGTCCTATACATTGGAGATTCAGCTTGGTTTTATAAAGATTAGCTGCTAAATTAAGAATTGTAAACACATACACATTTTTCTCAGAGACTGTGCTGGCGATGAGCTCGTAAATTTGTGCCCCGTTGTCAGACATTGAAATTACGAAGAGTGCCTTGTTATCTATGAAAAAAGAAAAGCACACTGAAGGTACAGAAAAAAAAACAAATAAAAAAAACAACCCCCCCCCCCCCCAAAAAATATGCACATAGAAAAAACATTTGGGTTAGCCTTTTAACACTTCAATACAGAGAAACATTAGATATGCCTTGTTAACGATACATAAATACACACAACTATAAGGTGATGTACGGTTATGTACTTTAGTTATATTCACATATGTTCCGTGTTTTCATTCATTTACACTGCATGAGGGAACAACTAAAGGTCCAAATGTGTAATTGACAAGCTTTGCTACTGTAGCCACTGCTACATCATTATGAAATGTAACACTCCAGTTACTTCCAAACTCTCCAAGGAATTGAAGCCAATGGATAAACACAGTTTCCACCAATGTAGGTGAAAGCACATAATTTGTGTGAAAGCTGACTTTTCTTTATTTCAGGGGTTTGGACTGTCCTGTCATTAAAAAGGGCAGAAGATCAGAAAAAGTCATGAACCTCAAATTCTTGACACAAGTCAAAATTGGCTTTATATTTTTTGTTCTCTTTTCCTGCATTGCGAACCATTGTAGTGCCATCTTCATCTAAGGAGGGCTACATTTTTACTAAAGGTTGCAGAGTGATAAATCCAAAACAAAAGATTAATTACCCTATTCTAAGCAGACCAAATTAATGAAGTATGTTTTACCCCTTTCTACCTGCAATCTGTACATTAATGTTCTTCAGCATAATGTCCCATGCTGAGTATTAATATATACCAATCTGTGATCATGTTGCATCTGACAGCTGCCCTGCACATGTGATTCCCCTAACAGCAGCTAGCTCAGCTGTCAATGTGCTTAACCACTTCAGCCCCCAGCCATTTCCAGCACTGTTTACATTTTAAAATCATTATTTTTTTGCAAGAAAATATGTCTTAGAGCCCCCAAACATCATATATTTTTTAAAGGCCCTAGAGAATTGGTGGTTTTTGTATTATATTTATATCACATGGTATTTGCACAGCAGTTTTTCAAATGCAATTTTTGGAAAAAAATACACTTTTTTAAATTTTATTGCAAATAAAACCACAATACATAACCCAATTTTTTAGTAAAATATAAAAGATGAGGTTATGCTGAGCAAATTGTCATGCTTTAAAATTGTGCACGCCCGTGGAATGGTGACAAAATACGTAAATTTTACTATTCATTGGCGACGGTTTAAAAGCCTTTACAGGTTACCACTTTAGATTTAAAGAGGACGTCTAGTGCTAGAATTAGCCCATGATCTGACGATGCAGCGATACCTCACATGTGTAGGACGATTCCTGTTTGCATGTGTGCCGGATCGATGCATGCGTATGGGGGCACACTGATTTTCTTTTATTTATTTTACCGTTACTTTAAATTTTTCTTTTGATCACTTTTATTGCTATCGCAAAGAATGTACACATCCCCTATGACAGCAATAGACACATTTATTTTTTATGGAGGGATCTGGGGTATCTCTCTTCTGCATTTGAAAGCATTCAAAACATCAAGATCTGTGTTTTTGAATGCTTTCAGATTTTTAAAAATGGCACCGAAAGCTTCCAAGTGAACCAGAAGTGATTTCAGGTCATAACTCCCGGTTTACAATAAAGGAGAGGCGAACAAAGTAGATTTACGCTGCCCTGACTTTTCCTTTTTTAAAAAATGTTCTACACCAAAAACTGCATGGTGCTGTGGAACCAATCATTTGGCACGTGTGATAACGAAGGCAAATGCAGATGAGCGAGCTGCCATTAACAATTAATGGAACCTCCGTTTATCTGCTAATGGGAAGTGCATTTCCCTGTGTGTCAGGAAAGCACACGGTTTTGGGTGCTTTCCCAAAGAGCATATGTCTGAACCTAGCCTTACACAGAGAGCATAGCTGCAGCTGTTGTAGTGGTATACAAAGTGTAAACTGAATTTTATTTTATTTTTTCAGCTGTCAGCTTACAATAAAAAAAAATAAAAAATCTGATTAGGGTTTTCAGCAAAACAAAATAAAATACTGGACAACAAAGATTTTGCTTCCCCAAACACTTTTTGGTGTATTAGAGATTTTTTGGCTGGTAATCACAAAAATAACCTGTACTTTAACCTAACTCATAATGTTACAGTATGTAGAAATCAGATTTTGCAATACCTGTTGGTTATGCTGCACACATGAAAGAAACATACGAAAACAAGGAACTGATCCTGAAGCACATCCAGTACACCAAGTACAACTGGAATATCTGTGAAGATCTAAAACTAGTGGCTCTGCTGCTTGGAATGCAGCTTGGACACACCAAGTACTGTTATATATGCAAATGGCACAGCATTAGAGCTGTATTGTATTCAAAATAAATGGACATTCTGAAAGAGTTTAAATCCAGGACAGAAAAACAAAGCATGTGAACCATTTGTTGACCAGACAAAGATATTTTTGTTTTCGCGTCACAAAAACTTGGACTGATGAAAAATTTTTTGAGTGATGAACAATGAATGTGATGGTCTTAGTTACTTGAGATCAATATTTCCAAGAATAACTGATGTCGAGATTATGCAAGGCATTTTTGTTCATTCACAGATCAGATAGGTCTGTTACATCTGATATGATCTGTTAGTGAGGTGCGAGAAAATTACCTGAAAAATAACGAAGGATGTCACTGAATATTTTCTTGGCAACTACAGAACACCAAGCTACAGACAAACGTCTTACAGCATACAAGACCATATAGTGCAACATGTCACTGAAGATTTTCTGCATTCACATTTGGAATTCTTTTTCCGAAAGTATACAGTGGGGATCGAAAGTTTGGGCACCCCAGCTAAAATTTGTATTAATGTGCATAAAGAAGCCAAGGAAAGATGGAAAAATCTCCAAAAGGCATCAAATTACAGATTAGACATTCTTATAATATGTCAACAAAAGTTAGATTTTATTTCCATCATTTACATTTTCAAAATAACAGAAAACAAAAAAATGGCGTCTGCAAAAGTTTGGGCACCCTGCAGAATTTATAGCATGCACTGCCCCCTTTGCAAAGCTGAGACCTGCCAGTGTCATGGATTGTTCTCAATCATCGTCTGGGAAGACCAGGTTATATCAATCTCAAAGGTTTTAAATGCCCAGACTCATCTGACCTTGCCCCAACAATCAGCACCATGGGTTCTTCTAAGCAGTTGTCTAGAAAACTGAAACTGAAAATAGTTGACGCTCACAAAGCTGGAGAAGGCTATAAGAAGATAGCAAAGCATTTTCAGATGTCAATATCCTCTGTTCGGAATGTAATTAAATAATGGCAGTCATCAGGAACAGTGGAAGTTAAAGCAAGATCTGGAAGACCAAGAAACATATAAGACAGAACAGCTCGCAGGATTGTGAGAAAAACAATTCAAAATCCACGTTTGACTGCACGATCCCTCCAGAAAGATCTGGTAGACACTGGAGTTGCGGTACACTATTCCACTATAAAGAGATACTTGTACAAATATGGTCTTCATGGAAGAGTCATCAGAAGAAAACCTCTTCTACGTCCTCACCACAAAAATCATGGTTTGAACTTTGCAAATGACCATATAGACAAGCCTGATGCATTTTGGAAACAAGTTCTGTGGACCGATGAGGTTAAAATTGAACTTTTTGGCCGGAATGAGCAAAGGTACGTTTGGAGAAGAAGGGGCACAGAATTTAATGAAAAGAACCTCTGTCCAACTGTTAAGCATGGGGTTGGATCAATCATGCTTTGGGGTTGTGTTGCAGCCAGTGGCACAGGGAACATCTCACGAGTAGAAGGAAAAATGGATTCAATAAAATTTCAGCAAATTTTGGATGGTAACTTGATGCCATCTGTGAAAAAGCTGAAGTTAAAGAGAGGATGGCTTTTACAAATGGATAATGATCCTAAACACACCTCGAAATCCATGGGGGATTACATCAAGAGGCGTAAACTGAAGGTTTTGCCATGGCCTTCACAATCTCCTGACCTCAACATAATTGAAAATCTATGGATAGACCTTAAAAGAGCAGTGAGTGACAGACAGCCCAGAAATCTCAAAGAACTGGAAGACTTTTGGAAGGAAGAATGGGCAAAGATACCTCAAACAAGAATTGAAAGACTCTTGGCTGGCTACAAAAAGCTTTTACAAGCTGTGATACTTGCCAAAGGGGGCAGTACAAGATATTAACTCTGCAGGGTGCCCAAACTCTTGCAGATGCCATTTTTTTGTTTTCTGTTATTTTGAAAGTGTAAATGATGGAAATAAAATCTAACTTTTGTTGACATATTATAAGAATGTCTAATCTGTAATTTGATGCCTTTTGGAGATTTTTCCATCTTTCCTTGGCTTCTTTATGCACATTAATACAAATTTTTAGCTGGGGTGCCCAAACTTTCGATCCCTACTGTAGGTGCAGTCACTGATGAACATGGTGAAAGGATCCCTCAGGACATTATCACAGTAGAAACACTATTTCGGGACAACTAAAATCCATCAATTCTGGATGACTATGCTAGTGTGGAGTTCAAAGGGAGCAGATGGTGAGGAAGCGAGACAAGGCCTTTAGAGAGCAACACTAGTGTAAGTTTGCCCTTAGCCCTGTTGAACTCATGCAGCATGTCATAAACATAATGCAATTAAATACATTATATCCATTAAAAGTTCATTTTATATTTCTCAAGATATCTACGTGAGCCAGTGATGCCAATATTATGTATGTTTTAGCTTTGAGGAATGGGGTGTGCCCCCAAAATGTGTCAGCTTGCCCATATAGTGGTTCATCGGGTCAGGTCACATGATACCAGCAGTGGACCTTGTTCTGATGTAATACAATGCATGTATTTCTGCCACCTTTGCGAGTATGAATTTGACTTCTTGTTCATTTTAATAATAAATATTTTGGTAATTCACTAGTCATTTGCACCCTCCTGCTTTTTTCTACAGTTTTCCACAAGACTTCCCTATCTAAGGAAGGCTGCACCAACAAAGTATTCCAGTTGAAGAGTTTGAATCTGACTATCCACACTGCATGGTTATTGTGTACCAGTCCCCTGAGCGCCTGGAGTATTTGTCTGTGTTTGGGTCCATCATAATCACCAAAAGCTTTTCAGGAAGCAAAACTTGAAAAAAAATTGTTGTCCAGTGATGTCCACAAACACAGTGTAAACATTATTCAGGTAGGGATGTTAAGAGTTATAGTCTAGTTATCTAAAACATATTGATACTGGAAATTTGGCCTTGGCATCTAGATATCAATGACCTCAGATTATGAAAGAGTTAAAGAAGCTGTCCAAGAGTCATAGTACTTAACATCACAAAGCAGTTTTGCTTCATAGGCTTGTGTAGAAAAACACAGTTGGTGAAAAATATAACAACCCAATGGTACCCTTGTACAGTCACTACTGCTATCCTTCCATTATATAACAGATGAAGAACCGGACTGACCTGTTGCCACTTGTCGTACAAGCACGGTGTTAAGTTTGATCACAGGACTGAAAATGTGTTTGCTGTCTGAGGTGGTTGCCAGAATCTTACTGTGACATCTAAGGATCAATTTGTCATCCTGTTTTTGCAGCAAGACCAAAATATCCTCTAACAACAATGTATAGAGATCTGTAAAGAGGAAAGAGGCACTTGTAAGAGATAAAAGCATTTATTTAGATCTTCAGATGTGTGATGTGGAGCTGAAAATTTATCCTCATACCAGGTCTTAGAAGAACCTTGGCCAATATTTGGACAATGTAAATTACTGCTGAATGCACCACCTATATATTGTACACTGAAAAAATTTGGTAGTCTAACAAAATAAGTGAAAGCCAAATTCTAATTGATTGTTATGGGCCGATTGGTTGTAGCCAATAAGATGCAAGTAGCAACACAAACAGCCTTTTCAGGTGTTGCAGTGTTGAATACATCCACAGAGTTTAACCAGTTTCGCACAATACATAATGTAGTGATTATATATTTTATCACCTGAAAGCTATCATGTGGCAATCACATTTGTTTATAATGCATGATTAGGTTTGCTTTAGAAAATCGAGTATTCTTTGCTACATGCACTTTTTTCTATTCAACATTAAAATTGTTTCATTACAAACAATCACGTTCATTTTATGCTCGCTAAAATACCAACGCTTCCACGATTCTACCCACCAATGATCTTGTCTCGATTCACCTTCCAAGCCAAAGGCCCCTCATGAAACATCTTCCTTTTCGTCAAATCTAGATTCTGGAAACAAACACGTAGTCAACATCACCAACAAAGTTCAAAATGTGGATATATTTGATGGGCAGACAGAAGGAACGCACATACTGGTGGGAGACTGTATTACCCTAAACAGATATGAAGAAGAGCTTGTTTGTACATGTAAGTTATGACACATAGTAATATTGTAAAGTACACCAGAACATTTTTCAGAGAGAATGGCAAAAAGGTAACATTCCAAGATAAACCCAAGAGCAAAAAAATGATTAGTAATACCATATTATATTCATCTGGATTTTTTTCTTTTCACTTGGTGTCAGCCAAGAGAGCCCATTGCCAATAAGCACCAACGCTCTGGTTACCCCAGGAATTTTTCTTCTATATTTGTTAGAGCCTGACTGCCCTCAAAAGGAAGAGTGTGGCCTCTGAATACTAACATTGACCTGTAGTCCCACAAGGAATAGCTCTGCTGCGACTTGCAGTCCAACAAGGCAACTGCTACTGTTGCACCCTGTAGTCCCACTAAACAGAAGTGTCTCGCTGTGACCTGTAATCCCACCAGAGCCTACATTGACATCCTCATGTGGGGATCCAAGATGGCTACAGCCAGAGTGCTCTGCCTCATTTGTGACGTCACCAGCCACACTGCGTATGCATGCATTCTCAAGTAAATGCAGGGGTAGAAAAAAAAAAATTTCTGTCTCCTGAATTTGGTGTCCAGAGCCTCCTAGACTGGCCTTAACCTCCACTAATCTTATGTAGGGCTCAGAGGGGATCAGAAGGCCAGTACAGAAAGAACAGGGTAAGTACAAAAAAAAAAAAGATGATCTTTAGTGCCACCAGGGACCAGAGGTGTATGTGTTTGGGGGGTGAAGGGAGGACCCAGAACAAGGCTAAGGCCACCAGCAGGGACTATCCCAGGACACTCCCCATTCCATGGGACAGGAACCCTTAAGAGGTCCAATCTTCACCTATCACGGCAAGCAGTGTTACGAGGGCCTTCAAGGACCCAACTCCCCAGCTGGGAATCAGTGCCCTGGAACTGTATAACACCCTACCAGTTTGCATGGCAATATATCATTGTGCAGGGTCCAGTGTGAACCAGCAGAACTTCAGGGTATTTCCGCATGTCCGGGTACCATTCCTCTGCGCATAGAAAAGCCGGAGAAAAATGGAACTGGAAAAGCTAGTTTTCTAATCCCAGATGGAACTATTGAGTATATAGATATTTTTTCATGCAAAGACATGACCCATTATCAAAGACACTAGCAAAAAAAATTGAAGCTTTGCCTAACGGGGAGGAGTTAGGTCTAGGACGGGATTTCCTGCCTTTTTCCCCCCAGTGTCCAATCACCTTAAGGTGACAGCATAACCCTATCATAATGTAGATTCACACACCATGTGTACTGGGATGTATGATAAAGAAAGTATGTGTGGCTATCAAAAATGTATATTTATTAGTTTTATATTTATATTAATTTTTATGTTTTGCTTAAAGGTCTGTTTAGGAGCTCAGAGTAAAAAAAAAAAAAAAGCTCTTTATTAGCCGGAGTATTCATTAAGATCCAAAAGCATTTGTGGGGTTTCAAAAGCTATCATAGGGGCTTATTAATACTGAAATGAAGGCATATCTGGGCAATGAAATACACTATAAACTTTCTGGACCCTAAAGAATAGTATGGAACTTTCCTTTCTAGAATGCAAAGGTACGCCAATTAGGTATGCTTGTATTTAAGAGGAACGACAAGCTATCAGACAAATATTCCAGCTTATTATTAAACAGCCTTTTCTCAGCTGAAAGTTATCGGACTGACTCAAGGGGATCTCAAAGACAGAAAATCATTTGAACAATAGTTGTTGGTTAATGATGCAAGAATAAGTATTGTGAAACAATCATGTTATTTATATGGTGATCTTAGGGCAGTAGGTTTCAATTTGTTTGAACTGATATGGATAAAGCTATAGATTTTGATATACAGATTTAATATTATTCTACTTACTCTCAGCTCATCAATCATAGGGTACTCTCCTGGCTTGAGGTAGGACAAGTCAAGTCTTCGTTGGTAATCTTCTAACCTCTGCAATGATGAAAACACAGTATGAAGCTCTAGTTTGATCATTCCTGTGCTGTTAAAGTTAATCTTTAATAGCAGAGAAAACAAAAACTATTAAAGGCTTTCATATTTTTTTTTAAATAAAAAAACAGGTTTATACCAGTTTATACTAACCTACTCTGTGCATTTGAATTGCACAGAGCGGCCTGACCCTCCTCTTTTCATGTCCCCCACCAGCGGTCCTGGCTCCTCCTTTCTCAGTGTGCCACTGTGTCAATGGATACAGGCGTGTCTGATCCTGAGCCGCATTGCCTGTATCCACTGACACAGAAAGCGTGACTCGGCTCTGCCCCTGCTCCCTCGTCGCATGGTTTGACTGACAGCAGTGGGAACCAATGGCTCCTGTTGCTCTGAGCAAAGTCTGTGACAGCAGGGAGAAGAGGAGAGAGCCTCTACAGACAGGAACAGAGCTGGATCATTTGAGGACTCAGGTACGTATGAAAGGGAGGGGTTTGGGGGTTGAGGAGGAAATATTCTAACCTAAACATTATTTACCTCAATACAAGGGACACATTAAGGTAAAAAATGGTTAGGCTTTAGAACCACTTCTGGCATAAAAGTCAAATGAACAGAAAATATAGAACATATAACTGCAAGACAGCCAGAGAGAGTAAGATGTTGTTCGCACTAGTGCAATTTCTCCTGTGACTGCTGGCACGCTGCAAAGCACGGAAATGGAAATCATATTATTCTCTATGGTGCCCATTCACAGCAAACCAACACGGTGCAATGAAATTTTTGAAAAAGTGCAGGTGTTTCTTTTAGTCCAGCATAGTACATATTTTTGCTCCATAGACTTCAATGGGAGTACATGAAAAGTACATGTATATACATCAAAAATGGGCTTAGAAAATGCACTGCAAATGCATAATTATGCAGCGGCACTAATGTGACCCTAGTCTAAACACATGAGAATTTATAGAATGAAGTATGCTCTATTTAAATAAGAACAACATAAATGAGAGAAATTGAAGACAAAACTACCATTAAGGCAGCCCATAGATGAGTCAGGTTTTTTTTCTTTAAATTAGCGGGTTGAATGAATAAAACTGACTCCATTCCCCCATTAAGTTGGATGGGGAAATTTTCCCCACTGAGCTATTGTATTCTGACAGCAGGAAGACTACCCCACTATTAGAATACCCTGATCAATGTTGCAAGCTGCATGGAAAATCCAACAGGGAAGGTATACAGAAATCGACTGGCAGATTGTCTTCTGTACAACCACAGTATCCATACAGTGCCCTGAAAATGTATTCATACCCCTTGAAATTTTCCACATTTTGTCGTGTTACAAACAAAAACAGTAAAGTATTATATTGGGAGTTTATGTGATAGACCAACACAAAGTGGCAAATAATTGTAAAGTGGAAGGAAAAGGATAAATGGTTTTCACATTTTTTTTACAAATATTTTATCTGAAAAGTGTAGAGTGCATTTATATTCAGTCCTCTTTACTCTGATACCCCTAACAAAAATCTAGTGGAACCAATTGACTTCAGAAGTCACCTATTTAGTAGAGTCCACCTGTGTGTGTAATTTAACCACTTCAAGTCCAGACACTTTTACCCCCTTCCTGTCCAGGTCAATTTTCAGCTTTCAGCACTATCACATTTTGAATGACAATTGCGCTGTCATGCAACACTGTACCCATATGAATTTTTAGCATTTTATTGAGACAGATAAAACTTTATTTTAGTGGTATTTATTCACCACTTGGATTTGTATTTTTTTTGCTATATGAATGAAAGAGTCCAAAAATTTTTTAAAAAAGTGTTTTTCTTATAAAATTTTGCAAATAAATTGGTGCCCGGGTGGCGGCGCACATGCAGGGAGGGCCCATGTATGATTTCAGCTAATGACTTCCAGGACACCCAGTGGAAGCATTGTTGCAGCGGAGGCTTGTATCCAGAGGAGGGATCCTGGTTCAATGCTGTCTGTCAGATCCATTTAAAGGGGGTTTCCTGCAGATTCTTGTTCAACATATTTCACTTGAATTATGCGCATCTGGTGAGTGCGCATTTCTTACAATCTTCCGCACAGATAAAGCCACACAAATTTATTGGATATCACTTGTGCATTAGGACATATTTGGAGCACTGTATGCTGACCTGATTGTGTCAAGCCTTCACCATTTCATGAACACTTTTTTGTTATAAGACTGTTCACAGTTTCCCATACTTTTTTTGCGCCAATCATAGCGCTTCATTCACTTATATTGATTATCACTATTTATTAATGATTTATTAATATCATTGAGTATTATTTATACACATTATATATATATATATATATATATATATATATATATATATATATATATATATAAAGTTTCCACCTTACACTGTGTAATATTACAGTGCTGCACTGGTTTTTATCTGAATACAAATGCACGCCACACTTTTCACAGAATTGTAAAACATTTTGAAAAACATTTATCATTTTCCTTCCACTTCACAATTACGTGCCTCTGTGTTGGTCTATCACATAAAATCCCAATAAAAACACATTTACGGTTTTGGTAACATGACAAGGGGTATGAATACTTTTTCAAGCCATTGTATATGGACTGAATTTCTGCTGGTCCCTGCTGAACAGGCTTAAGACTCACCTGCTTGTTCTCAGCTTCTCGTACAGCTTGATTGACATGATTCAAAATACTCCGACAATGGTCTGCAGCCTTTTTTACCTTTCTCTTTTCTTCTGGTTGGTCTATTCAAAAATCAAAAAACCACAACTGGGATCTGAATATGTCACCACGCATGTTTACTATTTACATTGCAGCTGACTAGGAAGCTTAATAAAAAAATAAAATATCAAGTTCTCATTATAAATCATCTCTAGATCTAACTCCCTGTCCTGTACTAGACAGATGAGTCATTAGTAAGTAAAAGAGATGCATTTTGTGTTTCACTAATTAACAAACTTTGCCATGCAAACACTAAAAACATGTCAAAACTGTAGGCAAAGATTCATTTTCAGTTATGGTGCACCAACTTTTATTGGACTCTTGAAATAAAAATAAGACCAATTTCAGCATAGACATGCATTATTATATACAGCAATCCTGCATGATGTGCAAACTAAAATTTATATATATATATATATATATATATATATATACACACACACACACACATATATATACACACATATATATATATACATACACACACACACACACACACACACACACACACATACATACAGTGGATATAAAAAGGCTACACACCCCTGTTAAAGGTGCTTCTAACTATTAGTTTAAGGGTGTGCACACTTATGCAACCATATTTTAGTTTTTTTATTTTTACTTCCCTCCACCTAAAAGATTTCAGTTTGATGTTCAACTGAGTTGTACAGTTTAAAGCTCACATTAAAAGGTGGAAAAAGTTCTGAAATGATTTAGCTTTGTCTCACTTTTTTTACATGAAAGAAACCTGACATTTTAACAGGAGTGTGTAGACTTTTTATTTGGTGTTATATGTATTTTAGTTTGCACAGTAATGTACTTCATATGGACCAATTATCATTTGGGGATATATGAATTTTAGTTTGCAGATGTTTATTAACCAAATTTAAAGTTAACAGCTCACTTTTTTAATGTGTTGAAATTATACATTCTGGTATTCAGGAAGGTAGTAGCAGCAGTTGACTTTTTAACTTTTTCATTATATACATTATTGGGCTAAGCACAAAGATCTTTTTCTTTATACAATAGTGCATGATGACCTCAAAATATAAAAGGGTAGTCATTTTTTTTTTTAAAGATTTGGAGGTTCCCTCCGCTTCCTTGTCTATTTTCTAGCCTTATCGATATAGGCTCAATTCCCAAATTTATTCACTTCCATATTTGTTACATCCGCCATCTATAAAATCCCAATTCAAAAGACACCAGTGCTTTTCTGAGAACAGAATGACCAACAACCAATATGCATGAGTTACTGCTCTTCCACCAAGATGCCCACATACCCATCGAGTGACTATGGCAACATCTACTTTTTATGCTCCTGGTCTAGGGGTTGTATTATGATTATGCATCTTTGTATTTTCTAGTATATCTACCCAGATGGGTTTTCCTTGGTAGACTTTTTACCCAATTTTGTGTTACGCTGATGTAAAGTGAAATTGGCATTGGAAGTCTTGTATTTACATTCTCATTTTGAACACTCTGATAGGGCATTTTCATTTCCATGTCTGTATTTATACATTTGAAAACAAAAACTTAATTCTATAAAAACAATTTGGAGGTTCGCTTAAAAATCTAAACAATTATACAGTGGTACCAGTAATTACATTAAAAAGCCTTTAACTGTAAAGGTTAACCTCTTCACGCCGGCCGCACACAAATGTGCGGCCTCCCAGCGTCTGGGCCTAGACACCAAGAGGTCGCACATTTGCATTCTATTAAAAAAGGACATATGTGCCAAGAGCGCGTGCCCTGCACACTCCCAGCACACAGGTCCGGTACTCACAGAAAGGTCCCGATATCCTCTTTCAATCGGGACCTTTCCCGATCATGTGACCGTCGCGATGGCGCGTCACGGCGGTCACATGACTCTAAACCCCGCCCTACGGCTTCTGAAACCCTTAAAGGGCCGGGGGGCACCGGCGTGAAGGGGTTAAAATACATGGACAGCTGTAATGTTTTTGTTACAGAACAATAACACATACATCTGAACGTAACACTGTGCATTTTAGGTAGCAAAAAAATAAAAAGTGAGCACATTATAAAGTAACAACTTACAATAAAAAGCCTTCAAAAAAGTTTGCTACAAAATAAAACTTGTGTTTGTGTCTCTTTATGTGCATGTAGCACTACCCTCTTGAGGGCCGCTGTGTTTCTGGATCCCCCCAAGCTTCACACAGGCAGGCAACATGCATTTTCCACACTTGCATCCATAGTCAGTGAACAGTCCATGAGCTTTTTTTTTGTTATTTTATTAAGGGAAATCATTTGCATGGGGTAATAGGGATTACGGGACGCCCAACTTAGCTGACCCAAAGCACAGGGACAATATTTACAAAAAAAGATTCCGGACTGTTCTCCTTGAATGCGGTCAGTCTTTATGGATCAGTAGCAAAAGCCCCTTATGGGCTAGGGCAGTGGTGGGCAACCTTTTTTTTCAACTGAGCCAAATCTCGCCAAAACCACGATTGAAATTTATTTTGAGAGCCACATTTTTAAAACTGAAAATACATCTCCCATATAAGTAATTCACCCCCCATAGTAATTCATCCCCCATATAGTAATTCATCCCCCATATAGTAATTCATCCCCCATATAGTAATTCATCCCCCCTATAGTAATTCATCCCCCCTATAGTAATTCATCCCCCCTATTGTAATTCATCCCCCCTATTGTAATTCACCCCCCATATAGTAATTCATCCCCCCCTATAGTAATTCATCCCCCCCTATAGTAATTCATCCCCCATATAGTAATTCATCCCCCATATAGTAATTCATCCCCCATAGTAATTCATCCCCCATAGTAATTCATCCCCCATAGTAATTCATCCCCCCTATAGAAATTCATCCCCCATAGTAATTCTTCCCCCATATAGTAAGTCCCCCCTGTGTCAATTCACTTACCTTTGCTCCGCGCGTTCCTCTCGCCGTGTTCCCGCGCCGTTCTGGTCTTCAGGGCAGACTGTGAGAGGAGAGGAGTTCATCACGCTGCCCCGCCTACATCCTGACAGCTGCAGAGTCCTGACTTTTGGGGCGGCCGCCCGAGAGGAGGGAGGGGGGCGGCCGCCCGAGAGGAGGGAGGGGGGCGGCCGCCCGAGAGGAGGGAGGGGGGCGGCCGCCCGAGAGGAGGGAGGGGAGGGGAGCGGGCGGCCGCCCGAGAGGAGGGAGGGGAGGGGAGCGGGCGGCCGCCCGAGAGGAGGGAGGGGAGGGGAGCGGGCGGCCGCCCGAGAGGAGGGAGGGGAGCGGGCGCCCGGCACACAGAAGAGCCACATTTAAGTTTGTAAACAGCCGCATGTGGCTCGCGAGCCGCGGCTTGCCGACCACTGGGCTAGGGTCTCTCAGCCCCTCTGAAAGTTCGCACAGATTATTGCAAACTACATGAAGAAGTATCTCCTCTCCCCCGTAGAACTGCTCCCAGCTCCACAGCCTGCAGACACTACCAATCCCCCTGGCTGCTCTGAAGATCTCCCAGGACAAGGATAAAGGATTAAGCACAGCGCTGTCCTTTGAAAGCTTACTACATGTGGCAGTCTCTCCCCTTGTGAATCCTTGGGTGTGCTGATGTATTCACTCTGCCCTCCTTGTTCCCACTGCTCCCAAGCAATGATCCTGTTCATACCATAATGCTGAGCAGATCTTCCGGAGCCAGCCCGAGCCCAGCCCCCCCTTAGAACTAGTGGACCCCTCCCAGGCCACCAACAATCTCCCCAGCACTCCAACTTCCAACCAACTCTTCTGCTAGCATTGCTCTCATATTTATGAGTTAGCCTTACCATACTATGTATATAAAACACAAAAAAAACTCTACATGTCGCGCTCCCAATATACTAAAAATATCAATCAAATCAAAATAAACAATAAAACAAGTATATCAAAAATAACAAGATAACAACAACTTGATTAAATTAAGGCAATAATATAAAAAAAACTTTTTTACAAAGTGCTGTTTGTTTTTACACCATGAATATCTAGGAGAGGATTAAGGAGGAGATCCATAGTAGCTGAAGGAGGGAGAGATCCCTTCAGGGATCACGAGCAGACAAGGAGGCAAGTGCTGCAGAGCACTTAGGAGACACCCAACACCTATGTTATGCTGCAGCAAATCATAGCAGGTTCCATTTATGTGAACAAAAAGCGCAATAAGCCTGTTAGGCTCGTAAGGAGGTGAGCGCACATCTTTGCCATTGCAAGGATTCACAAAAAGTCACAATTATTGCATTTTGGATCACGCAATCACTTTTTTTGGGACTTTTTTTATATATATAATTTTTTCTTGTATTTTTTGAATGATCAAAGGGAGGTTTTTGTCTAATAACACATTTCTTTCTGGGGATTATTTTGAGATTCACTTTTTTTTATATTATTGCTATAATTTAATCAAGGTGTTAGCTAGTTATTTTGGATATATTTGTTTTATTGTTTATTTTGATTTGATTGATATTTGTAGTATATTGGGAGCGTGACATATAGAGTTTTTTTATGTTTTATATACACAATATGAGAATGTGATATTGTCAGCAATCCTTTTTCAACTCTTATTAGTGGCTCGCAAGTAATTAACAAATTTTATAGCCTTACCATACTACCAGGGCTGCCAAACCTGGGACTGGCCAGACGCCCATAAACATGCAAATTTAGGTCTCCACCCCTCCTGCCCACTGGCATTAAGAAGCATTATGAATGCTTATAGCAATGAATTTCAATGCTATAAACAAGCATTTAACTGAATGGAATCATTCATTCAGTTTGATTTGTTGTGATTATCGGTGATTGTCCACAGCTAATCATATGACATAGATGGGCTGAGATTGTCTCAATCTGTGCCATGTGATCACTGTGACCAATCATGGCATGAAAGGAAGCCATCCATTGTTTACAATTGTCATGTGACCTGCTGTGATTGGTCACAGGGTACTGGCAACGGTACACAGATCAGTCATTGGCTGTGTTCAATGCTCAAAGTCAGCAACAAATCTCAACGCAGTGTGGCTCCATAGGCGTGCGCGAGATGGCGATCTGGCAGGGCGCGATATGAAGGTTTAGGGGTTAAAGTGAAGCCTGGGTCATATCATTTATTTACAGAGTTCTGTGAATGTGAAAACTTCAAGTACCGACAGTCTTGATGGCTACGGACTTGAAGTTCTCAGTGAATTACCAGGGTGCTGTTGAGCACTCTAGATAGTGAATTAACACTTCCTCATCAGTGTAACTGCCTGTCCATATCGGGGTACGGGCAGACAGCCTGTGGGAACGTGGCATTCCACCCACAACCTGCTGATTGCGGGCAATGCTTTACAGGCTCCTAACAGAAAATAAAAAAATAATGCATTTTTTTTTTATTCAAAAAAAATGTGCATGTCTGTTTTTTTTGCAAAGGTAAACTTCTCCGAATATAACTTTAACAATCCCAAACTGGAGCTGGATTGGTGGAAAAAGACTTGAAGAAAGCGCTGCAAATGTTGTGTAAATGCTCCCTGTACACAATGCCCTTATACAACCTGAAAAGTGACTGAACAAGGTTAAATTGAGTCAAATAGTTTAACCCTAAGCATACATACAAACACACACAAATACAGAAACATGCATACAGAAAATACCAAAAAGAAGTTACAGCACTTGCATAGGCAAAAATTACTTCTTATTTTTTCTAAAATCTGAATTAAACTAAATACATAACAGAATATGGATATTGGATCATACCGGAATACTTGGCAATGTTATCCAAAAGTAAGGGATATTTAGTGAGCCTCTGCATCTCAGTAGGGATAATGTCCTTTAGCTGTAAGCGCCGGCACAAAGGATTACTCTCGGCATCCTGCAAGTACACATTTATCATTGTTAACAAGACTGATTACATGCACCATCAATTTATTTCAAACATCATTACAAACTACTTCTGTGAGAAAGCGCACAGTAAGAACAACTCATGTTACTGCAGTTACACTTCATGAGCAGCATATCACTCATGTTACCGAAGATACACAGGTCATGTAATCTCACATCTATTATGACACAGCCATATATTAGGTGGCTTACATGTGCTAATTTAATGCCATGTTGAATTAATTTCCCCTAGAGCGGTTTTCCATCTCAAAGCACCCTCCACCACACATGTTGCTGATCGGCAGGGGTGTCCAGCCTCACAACCTCTTTAATCACTTGCCCTCCTGAGGATTTACCTCCCCTTCATGACCAGGACATTTTTTGCGTTACGGAGCTGCATTACTTTAAATGACAATTGCGCAGTCATGCAACGCTGCACCCATATGAAATTTATGTCCTTTTTTTCCCACAAATTGAGCTTTTTTTCGGTGATATTTGATCACCTGTGCATTTTTTTATTTTTTGTGCTATAAGCAAAAAAAAGACTGACAATTTTGAGAAAAAAAAACAATATTTTGGACTTTTTGCTATTAAACATGTCCAGTAAAAAAATTTTAAAAAATGAAATTTCATCATAAATTTAGGCCAAAATGTATTCTGCGACATGTCTTTGCTGGAAAAAATCCCAATACGTGTAAATTAATTGGTTTATGTTTACAAATAGCGGTATAGATAATGGGCTTTTTTTTTTCTACTAGTAATGGTGGTGATCAGTGACTTTTAGCAGGACTGCGGCGGGCATTCTGACACTGGGGGGGGAACTAACTTGGTGTCACAGACATCTACAGGGACACCAATAGTGATCAGTGCTAAGAAGAAAAAAAAAAAAAGCACTGACATTGTGTGGCACTGGGCAGGAAGGGGTTAATGTGAGTGACGATCAAAGGGTTAACTGTATGCTGGGAGTGTTTTACTAGGGGTGGGGGTGGGGGGGTGCTCTTCACTTTAAGGACACTGATGTGCACAGCACAGCCATCCTGAGCAGTGTGCTCGAGCTGACAGTGAAGAAGATTGTAAGCAAAACAATCTTTCTCCCCATCGGAGATGCTTGGTAATCAACGAGCGCCGGCGGGTAATTACCGGCCGAGAGCCGCAGTGATTGACATCCCCAGCGGCGAATGGCGGCGCGGGTAGGGCTCCCATGCGCTCCCTACCCGGAAATGAAAAATCACGTATATATGCTATAGGGAGGTTCTTAAGCGGTTTTATGAGAGGCAGGTAGGTCCATACAATGATAGTCTGTGGCGCTGCTTCAGAGTTTATTCAGAAAAGCCGATTGGCAGTTGCCCTGGTTAAAACATAACTGCTAATCACCGTCAGGAAGGCAAACGTGGAGATTTTCCAATTCCTATATAAAAGTGGAAACTATTCATTTAACTACACTTAACAGTATTTACTATAAAATGGAATCACTCCTTTAAATAAAAACTTCTCTTTAATAAAATATCAAGCCTCTTAACTGACATATACATGTGAAGAAATTTCTCATACATCTTGTATGTGATCACAAAAACCAAAATAAACAAGGGCACTTTCATTGCTTTTTCCTATGTCAGCTATGTTCGCACCAGCAAGATGAGAAGGAGGGGTTGGAACACATGCCCTGATGTATGGCAATGCAACCACGTATCACTTAGCAACCAGTGTTATTTGTTCACTAATACTTTTTAAAAATAATTTTAAGAAGAATTCGGTTTTCTCAGTCACCACCATAACATCCAGAACATGGATTTAAACTACAAGCCAGGGTGTAATGAAAACAATCCAAAAAGTTAGAAGTTCTAATGACCTGAACAAACATTAAAAATTTAGGGTCCTTTTTCTGCCGGGACTTTATCATCTCCAAGGCAAAGGGCTGATTGCTACAAAACGTGGCGACTGCCTGCTTTAACCTCTCTTCCTCTGGTCCGCAGAACTGTAAGACACAAAGACACTTTGTAAGAATTTTTTCCATGATACAGGCATGCATAGAAATGAGAAGACAAGGAGGGTGGCACTAAAGAGAAATGGCTTACCCAGCTTAGAACATCATCTCCAATCTGTTCAATGACAGAGGTCCCGTAACGCTTTCTGACTGCTTTCATCTGCTCTTTAAGCCCCACTGAAAGAAAAGAGAAGGGACGTCATCATGCATAGGGTGGCTTCAAATAGGAGACGGTTATCAGTTTTGTCACAAACATGAATGGACTAGCTTAGTCTAACATGTAAAAACTTACACTTTTAAGTCCTACAGCATGCATTTTCATAAAAACGCAACTCCAGGCAACATGCTAAAGAGATTTAAAAACATATGTGGAAAGTGTTTTAGCCACCAAAGTTTTGTAATTCTGTGCCACTAGTTCTGTTATCCAGGCATTCCTGCAAGACAACACAACTAGCTCCTCTGCCTCAACTGCAGTGCTTGGAATAGCTTGGTTAAAATCACACCTCCAACTTACTGATTAGTAGTGAAAGAGCAGAAGCACATTGACTAGGCCATCACTCTGCTCTCTCCTCCTGACAACATGTTCACTGTCCTCACAAGTACACTGCCATAGAGTCAATTTCTAACGTTGCCTTCACTTTCCCTATAAGTTGCTGTGGAGATTACACAGGGTCAATTATACAAATCAAATACAAATAAAAAATGGAATCTTGACCTATCAGTTAATTGTATACCTTGGAGCAGGGTTTGACAAATTTGCTTTGAATCTGGGAGCCAGTTTTATTTATTTTTTTTTAAAGTGTAGAGTCGGTTGTCAGCGCTTGGAGGAAGGCAACTTTTGGGCGACAAGCTTCACGTGATGCGATTTGCTGCAGGACATTGATGGCAAAACCGCACCACGTTTTAGGTGCCATTAAAAATAATGGCACCTGAACCTGCATTTTGCAATCACAGCGATTCGGCCGCAATCCCAAAATGCCCAGGTGTGAATGGAGCCACCCTGGTTTACACATATGTGATTCCAGATGCGTTCTCAAAATCACAGATTGCATGACAGGCTAGATATGTGTTCCTACTGAGGTGGTTCCACGCGTGCCATTACGAAAGGGTCCTGTGCGAGTTTGTAGCGATGCATTCCAGACTCGCAAGTGATAGAGTAGAGTGGCATGCAGAGATAAGTGTTCACATAAAATTGCCAATGGCATGAAAGGAAGCCATACATTGTTTACAATTTTCATGCAGCGTTTTTGCAACTGAAGTCAATGGGAGACGTGTTTGCACTGAAGTCAATGACACACTATTTTGCACTGATGTCAATGGGACGCGATTTTGCATTGATATCAATGGGAGGCAGTGTGTGAACACAGGATGCAATTTCTAGTCACAATGGCGACCTGGCACCAGGGATTTGTCAAGCCCCGACTTGGAGTAGAGTCCAGGACACAGGGCAGGAAGTCATAGACCATAGGTTATATGCCACTACCTTCAGGTGCCTGGACACTGACAAAAGCTTTGCTGGGAACTCCTCCAGTACAACCTCATATAACCCCACCCACTTCACAAAACTCCAGTTTTGTAGCAAGCAATAAGGAGAACCAGTCTTGTACTGTATTCCAAGATAAGGAACGTATTGGCAATTCAAAATTACCATTATCTTAATTGTACAGGACAAGAAGTCAGAGACCTTGGGACATTTCCAAGCATTAAACTCAGGGGTGGGCAACAACATCGCAAACAGGCCCACAAAAAGCAAGGATCAACAGACCCCTAAACACTTAGATGACAGCCTGAAGCAATTTGCAACCGATGTTCACACAGCAGAGGCCTGAAGATTCAGATTCCAAGACGACACAGGACAACAGAGTGGGGGATTAACATAAACTCTTTGTATAAAAGGTCTCGACAAGAAAATGCAAAGCCAAAGGTTTCTAGAAATGAATTGATAAGCTAGAAATCTGTTCCCTCAGTACTATGAGCCAGATGCTCATCCAGATCAGACAGGAGGATGGCCAGGATGCAAGATATGTGAATATTGCTGAGGGTCGAGGCACCTGCTCTTGCAACAGCCATAGTAGGCCCTCCAGGTGATGGCAGATCATTCAAGAGGCAGATTTTCTTTCCCTGAGCAAGGTGGGAAAGACAGAGTCAGTAATGTCCCTAACCTTTAAGACCTAGGTTTCAACAGCCATACCATTAAAGCCATGGACTGAGAAGCAGGGTAGAACAAAGAGCACACTGACAGAGGTTTGGCCTGTTTGGAAAAGGCCAAGGCTCGTCTGTCAGCAGTCTGTATGTGTAAGAAGTCCTCCTGGGCCAATTCAGAGCAATGAGGATCACCAGAATCTGTTCTCTCTCTAACTTGCAGAGAAACGTTACAGGAAGGAATGCATATACTAGTTTGAACAGTGACCAAGGATTCACCAGGGTATCTACCTCAAAGGCTGAATCTTGAGCTATGATATCAAAATCTGGTGTGTCGCATTAGAAAGATCTTGGGGTGGAGGGCCCACTTCCCCGAGTCCAGGCAAGTCTTATAGAAGAGGATAAGACATTAAAGTTAAAAACATCCCACATGTAAATAAAGCACCCAGTTACATATCCAGGAAAACCCGGTCTTACCTTATCCACACTGTATGTTCCTGAAGGGGACCATACTTCATCATAAAGGGGTCTTCAGGGTCTCTGGGTGCCATCAAAATGGACCAATGCCCAGGCCACTTATAGCACCCTGCGACTAACTACACACATTGCACAATGTGCCTCAGAGAACACTGAATGCACGATCCATTGGCTGAAGCAAACATTACAAGTCAGGCCCACTGTTGCGAGATCTGGGTATGGTTCCAAAGATGTACATGGAGGTTAACCAATCCAGAAACTGCTAGTGAGCCCCAATAACCAATCGGATCCCATTAGAGGTGTCAAGCAAAGTAGTGAAGAACATTTTTAAAAAAATTGTTAGAATGCCATAGGAGAAGAGGTCCATCACCTTGGACAGAAAAAAAACAAAGCTGAAGTCCCACAGAGTAGGTGGGGGTTATATGAGGATGCACAGAGGGCATTGCCAGCAAAGCTTTTGCCAGTGTCCAATCACCTAAATGTAGGGTCACATGGCCCATGGTCTAGGACGGGTGTCGGCAACCCGCGGCTCTTTTTCACCTTTCCTGCGGCTCCGGAGCACACTGCCCACCAGGTGACAGGCAATAGGGTCGGCAAGCCGCGGCTCTTTTAATGCAGCTCTTCTGTGTGCCGGGCGCCCGCTGGCAAACATTGGCTGTCAGGATGTAGGCGGGGCAGCGTGACGAACGCCTCTCCTCTCACAGTCCGCCCTGAAGACCAGAACGGCGCGGGAACACAGCGAGAGGAACGCGCGGAGCAAAGATAAGTAAATTGACACAATATGGGGAATGAATTACTATAGGGGGGATGAATTACTATATGGGGGATGAATTACTATATGGGGGATGAATTACTATGGGGGATGAATTACTATATGGGGGATGAATTACTATATGGGGGATGAATTACTATATGGGGCAGGAATTACTATATGGGGGAGGAATTACTATATGGGGGAGGAATTACTATATGGGGGAGGAATTACTATGTGGGGGATGAATTACTATGTGGGGGATGAATTACTATGGGGGGGATGAATTACTATATGGGGGATGAATTACTATATGGGGGATGAATTACTATATGGGGGATGAATTACTATATGGGGGATGAATTACTATATGGGGGATGAATTACTATATGGGGGATGAATTACTATGGGGGATGAATTACTATGGGGGATGAATTACTATGGGGGATGAATTACTATGGGGGATGAATTACTATATGGGGGAAGTATTTTCAGTTTTAAAAATGTTTCTCTCAAAATAAATTTCAATCGTGGTTTTGGCGAGATTTGGCTCAGTTGAAAAAAAAGGTTGCCCACCACTGACCTAAGGCTATGATTGTGATTATGACGATACACTGTGGCCCTGATTAACCCTTTGCTTACTGGGCCCTTAAACCCCCTTCATGACCAGAGCGCTTTTTGCAATATATGCAGTGTTGGATTTGTTTTAAATGTTGCAATGGTTTTGCGGCTCCCAGTCTTTTTTTCCCTCTCGGAAACGGGTTCAAGTGGCTCTTTATGTCTTAAAGGTTGCAGACCCCTGGTCTAGGACTTCACATACAGTGGCAAGAAAAGTATGGAATTAATTGGTTTTCTGCAGAAATTAGTCATAAAACTTGATCCTCATCTAAGTCACAACAATAAACACAATGTGCTTAAGCTGATAATACACACAGAAAATTTTAATTTATCATGTCTTTATTGAAAACATTTAAAAGTGTTGGAGGAAAAAAGAAAGAGAACCCATAGACTAATTACTTCAACAAAAGCGAATTGTAGTCTGCACACCTGGAGTCTAATTAATGAAATGAGTTTGGAGTGGGTGTGATTTAGAGCTACTTTGATCGATAAAATACACTCAAACATTTTAAGATTGCTGTTCATAAGAAGCATCCGCTGATGTGAACAATGCCTTGCAAAAAAAAAAAAAGATCTCTTAAGACATACAGTCAAGAGTAGTTGATCTGCATAAGGTCGAATATGCATACAAAGCAATCTCAAAGTGTTTAGGCATCCATCAGTCAACAGTTAGACAAACGGTCTATAAATGGAGACTGTTTAGTACTGTGGCTACTCTTCCAAGTGAGTGCTCATCCAAGATGACTCCCAAGGCACAATGCAGAATGTTCAATGACATAAAGAATCACCAACGAATAAAGGCTTGAAGACATCACTGGAAGTGGCAAGCATCCCTGTTCATGAGTTTACCATATGTAAGTCTTTGAATAGGCAGGGTGTACATGGCAGAACACCATGGAGGAAATCGCTGCTCTCTAAAAATAAAAACATTGCTACGCACATGAAGTTTTCTAAAAAGCACCTTAGCAATGCTATTAGGAAAAGGTTTTGTGGACTGATGAAACAAAAGTTGAATTGTTCATAAAGAATACCCAGCACTATGGTGAAAATGGCAGAGCTTACCATCATCTAAACTGTGAAGTATGGTGAAGGTAACATCATGATTTGGGCTTGGTTTGCTGCTTCAGGGCCTGCAGCACTTGCCACCGAGGGGAAAATTATTCCCAAGTTTACCAAAAAATCTTACAAGCCAATGGACTCAATTTACAAAGAGTTATTTTCCTATTAAAATCTGAGATAAAATAACATAGCTGTTTTCAAACTTTTTGTGCAATTCACAAAAAAAGGCTACTAAATTAAAGCATTAGAGTTATTCCATCAAAATGTAAGGTATTTTACTCATGAAACCATTTGTTATTTTATCTCATAATGTGATATGCAGTGGAATGGATACAGTGGAGAAAGATTAGAACTCCTGTCAGTTTTTAATGCTAAAAAGAGGTAAAATGGTTTAAACCGCAGAAATATGCCAACTCACGAAGTCAGTGTGGTCCATGAAGCATATGTATTAATACAAAAGAAAAAGTGACTGGAATACCATTTAAAGGGAAGCTGCTTTCACAGGACAAACATGGTGCATCCAAAAAAAAAAAAACAAAAAACCCCTAACTTTAATTAAATACAAAATATCTATGTCAAATCCGGAACAAAAACTGTATTAGAAAAAAAAAAAAAAAAAGAATTCCTATACATATATAAATACCCTTCTTCCACCAATAAAAAATATAACGTCATTGGGGAGATTTTTTTCACTGCCTGTCACGTAGCCAAAACAGGAAGTGAGAGAAAACCCCTACAAGTTAAAAGAATCCTTGGGGACCCCCAAGTCACCAGAACCAGTATCCCCATTGGAAGATTTCCCCTCTATTACTTTCCCAAAACTTGGGATTTTCTTTTACTTTCAATGATAATGGCATACAGGAAAAATAGAGAGGGATGTCCTAACAGGGGCACAGACAGAATTAAAAACCTGAGAGGGGTTCTAATACATCTCCACTCTTCCCAAAACTAAAAAAAAAAAAAATTTACCTTTAGTTATACTTTAAATAAATGAACCACAATCATTCTGTGTTTTTCGATATTTAGGTTTCTATGCATTACTGCTGAGAAAAGGATCCAAAAAGGTAGAGACTACTCCAAATTTGCCATTATATTTTTACATTCTTAAAATACCTCATGCCTGGACCACTACTCATGTAACTCATGCATTCATTTCCTTCAGTGAATAGATTTTAACACCGTTTTGTGAGGTTTGCAAAGAGCATTTTGGCTTTTTGCAGAAAATACCTCAGAAGTTGATAGTGAATTGACATTTTCATTATCTCATGAGATAATTGCAGAAAATGTGTCACATGATTCAATTATCTCATGAGATGTTCTTTAGTGAAATGAGCCCAATGTCCTGTAACAGGGTGGCTGTGCATCAACTGATGCTTAGAAGAAGTTTTTGATCACATATGTGGTTTTGCGCTATAAACAAAAAAAGACCCGACAATTTTGAAAAAGAAAAAAAAAAAAAAAAAAAGACGTTTGACTTTTTGCTATAAAGCAAATCCAGAAAAAAAGCGTCCTACAAATGGTGACATATATACTAGAATTTTTATTTTTTTATACTAGTAATGGTGGCGATCATTGACTTATAGCGGGGCTGCAGCCACTGACATTCCAATGACACTAATACAGTGATCAGTGTTAATAAAAAAAAAAAAAAAAGCACTGACACTGTAAAAATGATGGTGGGCAGGAAGGAGTCAACAACTGGGATGATCAAAGGATTAACTGTGTGCTGTTTTACTAGGGAAACATGCTGCTGTGTATTTCTCTGCTGTACACAGCAGCATGTTCTTGCTGGCAAGAGAGAGACCTGTGTTTACACACAGTTTCCGCCCGTCAGTGTTACTCGGCAGTGATGTATACACGTGATTTTGCACAGCCCTGCACCCTGTAGCGGAAGTTCTACTATAGGGCAGTGTGCCTTGGCACAGACACACAAGGTGACACACACAGGTTAAAATGGCAATTTAAGGTTAATTTCTGATATCTATGGCTTTTTATATTGCAATTAATGTCAGTGTATAAATGGTAAATTAGTTTGTTAGCTCTCAAATGGATGCACTGAGCAGGCTAGATACTGAGCCATGTAGAGCAGAAAAGAACTGTCAAAAGACCTGTGTAACAAGGTAATGGAAAGTTATAAAGATGGGAAAAGGATATAGATATTCAAAGCCTTGAAAATGCCAGTCAGTATTTTTAAATCACTTATTAAGTGGAAAATTTGAGGATCTCTTGATGCCAAGCCAAGATGAGGTAGACAAAGAAAGATTGCATCCACAACTGCCAAAAGAATTGTTTGGGATACAAAGAAAAACCCACAGGTAACCTCAGGAGAAATACAGGCTGCTCTGGAAAAAGACAACATTGTTTTTTTCATGGAGCACAATAAGATATTACAATGACAAAAACGAGCTGCAAGGTCGAGTTACCAGAAAGAAGCCTTTACTGGGCCAATGCCACAAAAAAGCCTGGTTACAATATGCCTGACAACACACTGACACACCTCACAGCTTCTGACACACTGTAATCTGGAGTGACGAGACCAAAATAGAGCTTTATAGTCACAACCAAAAGCGCTATGTTCGGAGAGGAGTCAACAAGGTCTATAGGGACAAGAATACCGTTTCCATTGAAGCATGGTGGTGACTCACTGATGTTTTGGAGGTGTGTGAGCTCTAAAAAGGCACTGGAAATCTTGTGGAAGTTGATGGCAAAATGAATGTATCATGTTATCATAAAACACTGACAGACAATTTGCATTCTTCTGCACAAAAAAAAATCCTACAAAACAAGGTCAATATGACCCTCCAGTGGTTACAGCAGAAAAAGGTGAAGGTTCTGGAGTGGCCATCACAGTCTTCTAACCTTAATATCATCAAGTAACTCTCAAGTCTCAAACGTGTGGATCATGCAAGACAACCAAAGACTTTGCATGACCTGGAGTCATTTTGCCAAAATGAATGGGCAGCTATACCACCAGGAAGAATTTGGGGCTTTATAGACAACTATTACAAAAGACTGCATGTAGTCATTGATGCTAAAGGGGGCAATAATCTTCCCCCCCCAGCCCGCGCCCCCCCCTACCCTCTCCATCACGACCAACAATGCCACCATCAGTCCCACCCCGCAAGCCAAAGTCCTAGGTGTCACTCTAGACTCAAACCTGTCCTTCCAACCCCATGTCCAATCGTTGGCAAACTCATGCAGTCTCTACCTCCACAACATCTCCAAAATACGTACGTTCCTAACCCCAGACACTACTAAACAACTCGGTCACTCCCTCATGTCACATCTGGACTACTGCAACTCCCTTCTCACCGGCCTACCTCATCACAGACTATCCCCGCTTCAGTCTATCCTGAACTCAGCAGCCAGACTGATCCACCTTACCAACCGCTCCTCTTCTGCCACCCCCCTCTGTCATTTCCTCCACTGGCTCCCGATTGCCCGACTCATTAAATTCAAACTACTAACACTGATATACAAAGCCATTCACAACGCTCCCCCAAACTACCTCCCCGACCTGATACCCAAATACCACCCAACCCGTAATCTTCGCTCCTCACAAGATCTCCTACTTTCTAGCTCCCTGGTCTCCACCTCCCACGCCCAACTGCAGGACTTCTCCAGGACTTCCCTCATCCTCTGGAACTCACTACCCCAATCCATCAGACTGTCACCTACCCTCCTCACCTTTAGGCGCACCCTGAAAACCCATCTCTTTAGGGAAGCCTACCCCACCCTCACCTAACAGCCGATCTCCTCCACTCCTCCTACCACTCCATCCCCCACAGCCACTTCCTCCTGTACCACTTTTCCCTCCCTCCTAGATTGTAAGCTCGAAAGAGCAGGGCCCTCGAACCCCTCGTGTATTGTTTTGTTACTGTATTGTCTCATGTTCTGCCCCCCACTATAATGTACAGCGCTGAGCAAACCTTTCTGGCGCTATATAAATACTGTATAATAATAATAATACTACACAGTATTAAGAATTATGGGTATGCAGATTTTTGAACAGGGGTTATTTCATTTGTTTACTTGTTGCCATGTTTTGTTTCAGGATCGTGCCATTCTGCCATGGCCTACAGTTGAATATGAATCCCATAAGTGTGTTTTGCCTACTCACTCATGTTTTCTTTATGGCACAAACTATATATTACCAATTCTCCAAGGGTATGCAAACGTATGAGCTGAAATAATATTATATATATAATATTATATACACATACATATACACATAGTTAATTTTATATACAGTTGTGTTCAAAATAATAACAGTCAGACATCACTAACCTGATCAATCACTGTTTTTGGTAGAAATGATATTTCTACATGGCAAATAATTTCCTAGCAGGTGTAGTAGAGTAATAGAAATCCAACAGACCCAACAGTCATGACATGCATGCTGCTGATTCTGTGTAATTGAATCACTAATTGAAAGGGGCATGTTCAAAATATTAGCGGTGTGGAGTTCTGTTAGTGAGGTCATTCATTCTTTAAAAAACAGGTGGCAACTATTGCCCTTATTTAAGGAAGGAAGGCAGCAAATGTTGTACATGCTGGTTACAGTGCATTTCTCTCTGAAATCCTGAGGAAAATGGGTCGTTCCAGACATTGTTCAGAAGAACAGTGTACCTTGATTAAAAAGTTGATTGGAGAGGGGAAAACATATAAAGAAGTGCAGAAAATGATAGGCTGCTCAGCTATAATGATTGCAAATGCTTTAAAATGGCAACCAAAACCTGAAAGATGTGGAAGAAAACGAAAAACTAACATTCTAATGGATAGAAGAATAGCCAAAATGACAAGGACTAAGCCAACAATCAGCTGCAGGAAGATCAAAGAAGGTCTAAAGTTACCTGTGAGTACTGTTACAATTAGAAGACACCTATGTGAAGCCAAGCTATCTGCAAGAAGCCCCCGCAAAGTCCCACTGTTGAAAAAAAGACGTGCTGAAGAGGTTACAATTTGCCAAAGAGCACATTGACTGGCCTAAAGAGAAATGGCGCAACATTTTGTGGACTGATGAAAGTAAGATTGTTCTTTTTGGGTCTAGTGGCCGGAGACAGTTTGTCAGACGACCCCCAAACACTGAATTCAAGCCACAGTACACTGTGAAGCAAGGTTGCGCAAGCATCATGATATGGGGATGTTTCTCATACTAGGGTGTTGGGCCTATTTATCGCATACCAGAGATCATGGATCAGTTTGAATACATCAGAATACTTGAAGAGGTCATGCTGCCTTATGCTGAAGAGGAAATGCCCTTGAAATGGGTGTTCCAACAAGACAACGACCCCAAACACACCAGTAAACGTGCAACATCTTGGTTCCAGACCAACAAGATTGACGTTATGGAGTGGCCAGCCCAATCCCTGCATCTTAATCCAATAGAAAACTTGTGGGGTGACATCAAAAATGCAGTTTCTGAGGCAAAACCAAGAAATAGAGAAGAACTGTGGAATGTAGTCCAATCATCCTGGGCTGGAATACCTGTTCACAGGTGCCAGAAGTTGGTTGACTCCATGCAACACAGATGTAAAGCAGTTCTCAGAAACAGTGCTTAAACAACTAAATATTAATTAAGTGATTCAAAGATAAGCAAAATCTTCAAACATTTTTCAGTTTATATAGTGAATGTTTGAGTTTGTAAAGAAGAATACAAACACTGCTATTTTTTGAACAGTCTAATATTCACTTTTCTTCAATTTTTTTAGAGGAACAACACAAATTTGATATATTTGTCTTCATGTTTTGATTTGGAATAGAATGTGTAGTGTTCCCAATGCATTTGTGTGTATGGAAATAAAAGCTATTAGAAGGATTTTGAGCTTTATTCACTTTTTTCAACACACTGCTATTATTTTGAACACAACTGTATATTTGGACACAGGCACAATTTTAGTTTTTTCAGGTATTTACCAAAACATATTCAAGCTATATGAACCCTCTGTATTTGCTCTCGTGAAGTCTTCTCTTGATTGTAGACTTGGACAAAGATATGTCCACCTTCTGGAGAGTGTCCTTCACTTGTCTGGATGTTGTGAATGGGGTTTTTTTTTTTTTACCATAGAGAGGATCCTGCGATCATCCACCACTGTTGTCTTCCACGGACGTCCATGCCTTTTTATGTGGCTGAGCTCACCAGTGCATTCTTCTTTCCTCAGAATGTACCAAACTGTTGATTTGGCCACTCCTAATGTTGCTGCTTTCTCTCTGATGGATTTGTTTAGTTTTTGAAGCCTTACAATGGCCTGTTTCACTTGCATGGACAGCTCCTCTGAACGCATGATGTAGGTTCACAGCAAACACCACACTTAGAATCAACTCCAGACCTTTTACCTGCTTAATTGATGAAGAAATAATGAAGGGGTATCCCACACCAGGCCATGAAACAGCTTTTGATTCAATTGTCCAAATACTTTTGGTCCCTTGAAAAAGGGGGGATGGCTACTCTTAAGAGCTGTAATTCCTAAACCCTTCCTCCAATTTGGATGTACATACCCTCAAATTAAACCTGAGAGTGTGCACTTTCAGTCCATATTCATTATATAACTATAGCTTGAATATGTTTTGGTAAATACCTGAAAAAACTGAAATTGTGCCTGTGTTCAAATATATATATGGGCCTAAATGTATATACACACACTTGTTAAATTTACATCAAGTTGATGTCTTGCATACACTATATAGCTAAAACCGTTAAATATTATAAATGTCCTTAATCTGTGTTTAGTGGCATTACAATTACACATATTCATGGATCTCAGCATCAAATACCAAGTTCTATTAAACTCACCGTGAAGTTGCAGGATCTCCTCTAGATTGGAAAACACACTTCTCGTTTCAGCAGGTGTCAATAGGTTTTCACGTTTTACTCGCTGGTGAAAGACCTGGTTCAGGACATTTAGTGTCCGCACATGTGCTGTCTCGGTATAGAACAATTCTGTTGTATAAAAAGGAACAAAATATTATTTGTATATACATACATTCTTATGGATCATCATTAGGCATGTTCTAAAGGCACATTGGTACATAACCTAAGGCAGGCTATACATGATTAATTTTCTTTTGCTCAACCAGCAAGAAAATTAATCGATTCCCCTATTCACACATGGCTCTTGCATTCAGACAGCAGGGAGGCTTCCCTGCCATCAGAATGCTTTCATCAACACCAAAAAACTGAACCGACCGAATTTCGATCCATCTATGGCCAGCTTAACGCTATAATAATAGAACGGATAACTGCTACTGCATGTTGAAACCTATTCAGACCCTTGATGAAGCATTCTGAAAACCTAAGTTTTAAAAAACCACAGCAAAACATTGGTAATAAAAAAAGAATCTGAAAACACACTCATGAATAAGAACCTCTGTGTAAAATGCGTCAAGGCACCTTTTGGACAAATGCTGTCCTACGCTGATGTTTTGAATAAAGCTCTCTGGCTGCATGCAGATTGTTTTTTTTTTACAAACTCTTTCATGAAGAAAACAACATCACTTTCCATGATTAAAACAGCTTTGACAGATTATGTAGCACTTTACAACAGAAACTGATCAATTCCTATTACTTCCTGTGCACGAAGGGGTTAATAATCTAATGTTCCTTCACCATTCATACACTATACAAACCATAGGCATTTTTTTTTTATTGAGACTATTTACACACCAGTATGTTTTTGGATAGTGGTATCAGACCAGAGCCCTTAAGAAACCCATGCGGATACACCGAGAGAACATACAAATACTATCCAGATAACATCCTAGTTGAGTTTGGAATCTAGGGTTGCAAAGTTACATGATATCGAAATCCAAGAACAAAAATTAAAAATATTGCAGCTTACCAGTCATTAGTTGTAGTGGCTATATTCGTTTTCACTTTCAAGCTAAGGACTGCTTAAATGCAAACAGAGAAATATAGAATTTTTAACTTACCATAAAGGGTATGTTACCACATTTAGGCAAGAGGACACTTGCAAACCCAACAGAGCCTATAGAACTTCCTGAAGAACCTGAAAATCCATCTGTTAAAACTTAAATGTGCGAACGGTTAAAACGTGAGATCATACGCTTAAAGGAGTTGTTAAATCCATCTGATGATAGTGGAGCGGGAAGCTTTGCCTAACGAGAAACAGTTATGCCCAGGAGGGGGATTTCCTGTTTGTTTTGCCAGTGTCCAGTCACCTGAAGGTGACAGCATAACCCTATCATGGATATGAAGATGCTTTGTTTCCTATGATGTATGATAAAAAAAAAAAAAAAAAGAGCACACACATGAGATGTTTTGTGCACTGGTGCTCTGCTGACTAATATCTGAGCCAGAATGGTCCTTCCAATATGTAGGAGGACCATTCTGATGTACAATATCCAAAACCCTTCTACGCAGTAGAGTATGGCTATTGACATGAGCTCCAGTTATTGTAGCACAGAAGAATATCAGGATAGACACAGGATCCCAAAACAAAACCTTGGGCCACAGAGCAAGGGCAGGTCACAGGGTAGGATGTGCAATGGAGAAAAAGACCTTAGATAGTGCTCCTAGACTTTTAAATATTGGTTTTAAACAAAGGGATGCTTTCAATGAGGGCACATGGATTCTTGTAAAGACAGGAAATACCCAAGCCTACAATGGAGGCAGTTAATTTTTAAGGAACCCCTCCACCATTGCTAAGCAAAACATTTACAAGAAACAATTACATTATTTGGGATAAGCCAATCATTACAAAAAAATACACAGATGCAATAGGGAATGCATTTGAAAATGGGCTGAGGGATTTTAAGGACCGCATACACTGATGCTAGGAGCAACTTGCAAATCTAAGCATGTGCAGACTGTGCCAACAAAAATGTAAAATGGTATCCTTAAGTTTAGGAATTCTGTGGCAAATGAGGTTTATTGTTGATAAATGTAATGTTATGCATTTGGGAACAAAGAATATGCATGTATCATACATACTAGGGGGGAATCAATGGTGGAGAAGGATCTGGGGGTTCCGGTAGATCATAAGCTTAATAATGGCATGCAATGCCAAGCTGCAGCTTCTAAAGCGAGCAAAATCCTTTGTATCAAAAGAGGTATAGACTCCAGAGAGAGAGATCATATTACCCCGGTACAAATCATTAGTAATACCTCATCTAGAATATGCAGTTCAGCTTTGGGCACCAATTCACAAAAAGATCATTGGGGAACTGGAGAAAGTACAGAGAAGGGCAACTAAACTGATAAGAGGCATGGAGGAGCTCAGCTATGAGGAAAGATTAGAGGAACTGAACTTATTCTCTCAAGAAGGAGATTAAGGGGGGATATGATCAACATGTATAAATGCATCAGTGGTTCATAGAGTGAACTAGATGCAGAGTTATTCACCCTTAGGTCATCACAGAGGACAAGGGGACACTCTTTATGTCTGGTGGAAAAGAGATTTAATCTCCAAATACAGAAAGGTTTCTTCACAGTAAGAGCTGTGAAAATGTGGAATAGACTCCCTCAAGAGTTGGTTCTGGCCAGCTCAGTGGATTGTTTTAAAAAAGGCCTGGATTCTTTCATAAGTACACACAATATAACTGGATACTAACATTGATAGGTAAATTTGATCCAGGAAAGGAATTTTTCCCCAGCAGGAGCAAATTGCATCATACTTTGCTGGTTTATTTTTTGCCTTCCTCTGGATCAACTGTGGGTATAAGATTATACGTTTTTCCAGATATCCAGAGAATCATGGATCTGATGCAAATAAGGAGAAGATGGGGGAAAGGAGGTCTGTGTGTGCACCAGTGACGTTAAGATCACCAGAAAGGGAACTCATACAGAACCAGTAGGAGCAAAGAGCCTGTGCAGCACAGTGAGGGCCACTTGAGCACCAAAATTTGAAATTGGCACAGCTTCCCCTTCCTGCCACTAGCTGCTAAGCATAGTAGTAATTAAACCCTTTAGTGGGGACAAACAAGCACCAGCAGACTCCCTGTGAAAATGGGTAAATGTCCTAATCACTGCAGCTAAGGTATTCATAAGGCTCTACGGTTTCCAAAAGACAGAAAAAGAGAGAAAGGGTCAAGGGAATACCGCTCTGCTAGTCTTTACACCACCAGCAGGCAAAAAGCCCTAGGGGTCTTCCAGGACAGGGTACTGCCAGATGGGTGCACCATAGCTCTGCACCTACATAGCACTCTGACAGCCTCACACGTTGTACATAATTACCCGGGCCAGTGCCAAAGGACAAATTACAAGCCAGATATGCGGCTTCTCAGCAATGTCCTGTATGGCTTTCATGGTAATAAGAATCGGCTGATCCAGAAAGCTGCAAAATGATCCCTTTGTGGCTCAGCAACAACTGAAGAAACTTGCTAGAACAAACAGAATCTTGATAAAAATTAAATTTCTTCTAAGACACTAGCAAAAAAACCGAGGCAGGCTGGGAGTGGAGAGGGGTTATACTGGGTTGGCTTTACAGCTTTGTTTGCCAGTGTCCAATCTCCTTATGGCAGCAACATAACCCAATGTACCCGAATTACCTTGTATCCCTGGAAAGTAGTATTAACCCCAAAATACAAAATTTCATATATTGCAGATTTCAAATCATTAGATGTGTTGGCTACATTAGTTTTCTTTCTTAGGCATTTTTCTCTTTGTTTTCACCCCTTTGATCTGGCCAGGAACACACCACCTTCATTAAGGTGCCTGCCTACATGCTGATGAAGGAGCAATAGAGACACCTTTGGACAGCAGCATTGTCAGTTTAGCAGATTTATCCACTTGTCCTTCAGAGGATTTATCCCCCTGCCTGACCAGGCCATTTTTTTGAGATACGGCGCTGTGTTACTTTAACTGACAATTGCACAGTCATGCAACAATGTACATAAATTAAATTTATGACGTTTGTTTCACAAATAGAGCTTTCTTTCTGTGGTATTTGATCATCTGAGTTTTTAATTTTTTGCGCTATAAGCAAAAAAAGACATTCAATTTTGAACAAACAAAAAAATGTATTTTTTTACTTATAAAAAAATATCCAATAAAAAAATTGAAAAGATAAAGTTTCTTCATAAATTTAGGCCAAAATATATTCTACTACATGTCTTTGCTAAAAAAAAAAATAATAATAATTCCAATATGTGTAAATTAATTGGTTTACAAGAAAGTTATAGTGTCTACAAATGGCGGCATATATACTGGAATTATTTATTTAACTTCTTGCCGACCGCGCATAGCCGAATGACGGCTTCACCGCGGCCAGCCAGTTCTGAGTGGACGTCATATGACGTCCTCCCAGAACGCGCTCTCCTGCGCGCCCCAGGGGGCGCGCACCCGGCGATCTCCGTGATCGCTGTGTCCTACGGACACAGCTGATCACGTGATGTGGTGAAAGGCCGATCCCACCGGCCTTTTACCACGTGATCAGCGGTGTCCAATGACACGCTGATCACAGGGAAATGCAAGTGCCGGTTCTCGGCTGCACTTTCCTCACGCTGTCAGATCGTGAGGAAAGTACTGCCGAGAACCGGCAGTTGTCAGAGCGGGGATCGGCACCGATCATCAGGGCACTGATGATCAGTGCCCTGATGATCGGTGCCCAGCAGTGACACCCGCAAGTTCCGCCCAGCAGTGCGCCCACTAACCCCGCCCACCCGTTCCCAGCAGTGCCCCCACCTGCGCCCAGCAGTGCCCCCACCTGTGCCCAGCAGTGCCCCCACCTGTGCCACTCTGCAGTGCCACCTACCTGTGCCCAGAAGTGCCACCTACATGTGCCCAGCAGTGCCACCCACCTGTGCCCACCCACCAGTGCCACCCACCTGTGCCCACCAGTGCCACCCACCTGTGCCCACCCACCAGTGCTGCCCACCAGTGCCACCCACCAGTGCAGCCCAGCAGTGCTGCCCGTCAGTGCCACCAGTCAGTGCCCAGGGGTTGTGCCAGTCAGTGCCCAGAAGTGATGCCAGTCAGTGCCGTCTATCAGTACCCATCATCAGTGTCACCTACCAGTGCCGCCTATCAGTGCTGCATATCAGTGCCGCCTATCCGTGACCCCTAATTAGTGCTGTCTATCAGTGCCGCCTATCCGTGCCACCTCAGTACTGCCTATCAGTGCCCTTTAGTGCTGCCTATCAGTGCCGCCTATCAGTGCCGCTTCATCAACGCAAATCAGTGAAGGAGAAAAAATACCTGTTTGAAAAATTTTATAAAAGAAACAAATAAACTTTTTTTTTTTTCAAATTTTTTGCACTTTTTTTAATTTATAGCGCAAAAAGTAAAGCGCCCAGTGGCGATTAAATACCACCAAAAGAAAGCTCTATTTGTGAGAAAAAAATGATCAAAATTTCATATGGGTACAATGTTGCATGACTGCGCAATTGTCAATCAAAGTGCGGCAGCGCTGAAAGCTGAAAATTGGCCTGGTAAGGAAGGGGGTATAAGTGCCTGGTAGGTAAGTGGTTAAACTAGCGACTTATAGCGGGACTGCGGTGGGCATTCTGACACTGGGTGGGCACTAACGGCCAGTGACACTAATACAGTGATCAGTGCTAATAAAAAGCACTGACATTGTACTAATGACACTGGGCAGGACGAGGTTAACATCTGGGGTGATCAAAGGCTTAACTGTGTGTTGTGTTGTGCTTACACTGTGTGCGATTTTACTAGGGAGACATGCTGTTTTTCTCTCTCTGCTGTGCAGAGAATTTAGAGAAATGTTTTAGAGAAATATACTAAAAAAAAAGGCATTAGTTTAACCTGAGATCTTTGTGTTAACCTATATAACGATGCACAAAAAGTTGTCATTTTCATCAGGTTATGTTTATGTGAGGTACATCAGAACAAACCTTGGGAGAATGTAAAGAACAAAGACAATGATAAAAGCAGAACTACTGACTGCTGGATCCCAGTAAGCTAGTTTCATTTCTACATACACAAGATGGAAAAAAAGCTGAGGTCACATTCTTGACCTGAACTCAGACAACACCTTAAAGTGTTACTGCTGTTTGATCTTGATCCTCCCATTCTTCCAATGTCCCCCTCTTATCTCCTTATAAGACATATCATGTGGAGTCACACTGCACATGCTCAGTTTGGTGTTTATTGCTAGAGAGGTTTTTTTTTTCCTTGGGAGTGCATGTGATCAGCACAGGGCCAATCAGCACTGTCCAGACAGCAGAATGAAAACACCTCCTACAAGCTTTAACATGTTTTCTGCTGGAAATTGATAGAAGTAACTAGACTGCTATATACTGCTGATGAGAAAAGGTATTTAGCAGTTTATATTTACTAAAATAATTGCACTTCCCCATTGCATGTACTGTGGGAGACCAGATATAGTGAATGCAGGGTCCTGGGTTTAGTAACACTTTAAAAAGATTCTAAAAAGTTGTAATTAAAAAAAAACAAAACAAAAACACAAAAACAAAAAGAAAAAAAATGGTTTTGCACAGAGCAGTCCTGATCCTGTTCTTTTTGGGTCCCCCGCCAATGGTCCTGACTCCCCCCCCACCTAATTGCCCTGAATAGCAAGCCTCTTGCTATGGGGGCGCTCGAGCAGACTTGCTCCGGAGCCACGCTCCTGCAAGCTGACACTGTCCATTCACACACAAAGCATAGTTTGGCCCCGCACGTGCTCTCCTCATTGACTCACTGGCTGTAACTTACAGCAGCAGGAGCCAATAGCTCCCACTGCTGAGTCGAGAGGAGAGAGGGAGACCTGATAGAGCCATGGCTCTCATGCACATTGTTGGATCGAGAGGGAGCTCAGAAAAGTATAAGGGGAGTGGGGGGGCTGAAGTGCACCCAGAAACTTTTTTGGGGATCAGGAAGAAACCCCCCCCCCCCCCCCCCCCCGCTGGAGCAACTAGATCATGCTTTATTTGCGGGTTCCATTTGTATGTGCGCACACATTTTTTTTTTGTTTCCCTCTCTGTGGGTTTTTTTCTTCCGAAGGTTGGACTAGATGCATCTTTTCAGACAAACCAACTATGTGACTATGTAACTCCTTTCCACTAGTGACAGCACTGATGCTTCATGACTTTTACAGATTAAAAAAAAAAAAGCGTACTTATCTTGTCTGCAGGATCCGGGAAAGCATTGCACTAGTGATCAGTAAGAAAACTGCTGGTGCCATGCAGGTCTCCTGCATATCTGTCAGTATATCTGCTTGCTCATACGGGATGTATGAGTAAGCAGACATACTGACAGGAAGATTCATTGAACTAGTAGTTAATTGAAAACTATAAGCCGGCAGCTGCTAAGGCTGTCGGGACTTGTAGTGTATTCATTCACAGAACTCTGTGAATGAATGACGCAGCCGTGTGGGCACTGTCAGAGGGAGGGGGGGCAGCGGGCAGTGGCTGCAGCACTGGGAACATGTTACATGTTCCACCATAAGAACAGGAACATTTAACATGTTCCCAAAGGTGAACTTATCGTTTAAACAGGATTTTCTTTTCACAGTTCCCATGACCAACAGAGTGGCACAGGTGCAAGGGAAGGGAAGTATACAATATGCTGTTGGGGAGGGAGGCGTTATGTGACCCATTTTGTTTTGCTCTGAACAGGCAAAGTAATGAGTCATTTTAAACTTTAACAAGGCAAGAAATAAAACATTTGTATCTGTGAAAGTAGAAAACCATGAGACTACTGTTTTTTTTTTTTTAGACAATTTTAAGAGTTTTTATAGGCGACTGTTACGCTGGCCAGCTTTTCTTTCACTTGCTGTCCTGGTAACTTACCTATCACCAGGTTTAAAAAAGAAGTTGAATTATTCAGGAAGGTGTTAACAAGTAAATGACATGACCAAAATACGTTAAACGCACATTTAAATTTTATGAGGGTCACTATAAAGCCCAACTCTCAAATTACCCCCAACACCTGCTCAATAGGCACAGGCAGCAGAGAAGGACAGCTGCTGTCAGTGAGAGACTTGCAGACCATACAGCAAACGTCCCCTAAACCTGCACCTAGTCAGAGCTGGAGGCTCCAATCAGGAATCACTGAGAACACTGCTGACCTTAGTGCTAGCCGGGTATCAGCTATATTGCACTAAATAGGGAGGAGAGAAATGGCAGTTAGTGTGGCTCTTCTTAAAGGATAGTTGAGGTTCTGCTGATCAATGCCATTCACTCCACAAAAGACAGAACTTTTTATGGGCTGTAACTAAATTGATAAGGGCATTATCTCAGTGTGCCTTCTTTGTGTTCTTTTCCTATTAGTTTTAGCATTACAAAAATCAGGCTAACGACAGTCATTTTTTTTTCACATTTCTGCATAAAGTGGCGTTTTTCTGTAATTACAGATTCTCCTCTTTAAGTAGAGGCTGTGAAATCAACAAACCCTGAAAAGAATGCCCCCACACAAACTCTGCAATCTCAAGAGAATGAAGTCGTCTTGTCTGATTTCTGAGCGCAGCTGCAGTAGAATCACTTTGACGGCTTCTGAGTCATGATGCTGCATATAATGTGCTCTAGGGAAGTATTATGCAGGAAATGTGTCCTGGTTACCTTCCTTTTCTGTTTAACTCGCTGCAATTAGCCCCAGAACACTCAAGGTATCGTAAAAACTGAAACCTCTGCACTCAATAAGCATTAATGTTAATTCATGGCAAAGGCCAGGATAGTGATTGCCTACCTGAAGGGATAATCAAAAGGATGCATTTTACTTACTAATGTATCTTTGAGTGCGAAATCCGAGTTCTACATCAACAATTTGGCTAAGTATTAGCCGAAAGTGGCATTTAGGCTGGATTGAGATCGGGTTCAGGTAATTTTTAGGGGATCTGGGGGGTATCCTGTCCACAGGTTTTTTACTGTAATGCAGATAATGTCCTGGGCCTCAATGCCACCTTGTCTCTATGAAAAACAAAAAGGTCTAGCTCTCAGGAAAAGGAAAGCAGAATTCTGGGTGAGAATGGAGAGAGGAGAGAACGGCATTTCTCTAATGGATGGAAACGGTGGCTTCAGAAGTGTAGAGAGAACAAGATTCAGACACTACAAAGTCACTGGGGAACCATACTACACAAAGGTCTCCTCCTAGCCTTGAGCATTGTAGTAATTGAAGATGACTCTGCCCCGTATAACCTGGGCTTTATCAGCTACACTGTTAATGGGGGTGACCAGAAAGCAGAATGAAAAATTGGCCCTTGGATCAAAAGATCCAGTCTGGCAGGGCCCACACTGCATCTGCTAGACGTCTTACAAGGTCTGTGTACTACATCCACCTAAGCCAATATAGAGCAATCAGAATCACCAGAATGCCCTCCATCTCGATCCTGTGAAACAGGTGAGGAAAAAGGTTCAGAGAAAGAGCATAGATACTGATCCCATGGATCAATCAGAGCATCCACTGCCTCCACTAGTAGACCTTTACACGTGGATAAAAACATCTCCAAATGCCAAGAGGTCCACATCTAGCATCCCACACCTGTGACAGTGCTGGTTGGCTGAGGAAATCTGCCTGGCAATAGTCTACACTTGGAATGCACAGGACTGATGAGGCTGGAATGTGCAATTCTGCTGAAGACAGGATCCACTCTAGCTCTCTTGCCACAGCAAGACCTCAGACTCCCCCCTGGTGGTTAATGCAGTGGTGTCAATATAGCCATTTTTCCTTTCTCTATCTGTCACTGAGACAGCCTATCAGACAGGTAGTGAAGGACACTCTCCCAAACAACACGTACCAAAGTAAACATTTTATTAAAGCGTATCTTCAGTCAAAATGTCTATATTTACAGTACCTTGAAAAAGTATTCATACCCCTTTAATTTTTCACATTTTGTCATGTTACAACCAAAAACGTAAATGTATTTTATTGGTATTTTATGTGATAGACCAGCACAAAGTGGCACATAATTGTGAAGTGGAAGGAAAATAAATGGTTTTCAAAATTTTTTACAAATAAATATCTGAAAAGTGTGGGGTGCATTTGTATCCCGTCTCCCTGAGTCAATACTTTGTAGAACCACCTTTCGCTGCAATTACAGGTGCAAGTCTTTTTTGGGGATGTCCCTACCAGCTTTACACATCTAGAGAGTGAAGTTTTTAACCATTCTTCTTTGCAAAATAGCTCAAGCTCTGTCTGATTGAATGGAGAGCATCTGTGAACAGCAATTTTCAGGTCTTGCCACAGATTCTCAATTGGATTTAGGTGTGGACTATGACTGGGCCATTTGAACATATTAATATGATTTGATCTAAACCACTCCATTGTAGCTCCGGCTGTATGTTTAGGGTCGTTGTTCTGCTGGAAGGTGAAACTCCACCCAATTCTAAAGTCTTTTGCAGTCTCTAATATGTTTTATTCTAAGATTGCTCTGTATTTGGCTTCATTTACAGTCAGGTCCATAAATATTGGGACATCAACACAATTCTAACATTTTTGGCTCTATACACCACCACAATGGATTTGAAATGAAACAAACAAGATGCGCTTTAACTGCAGACTGTCAGCTTTAATTTGAGGGTATTTACATCCAAATCAGGTGAATGGTGTAGGAATTACAACAGTTTGCATATGTGCCTCCCACTTGTTAAGGGACCAAAAGTAATGGGACAATTGGCTTCTCAGCTGTTCCATGGCCAGGTGTGTGTTATTCCCTCATTATCCCAATTACAATGAGCAGATAAAATGTCCAGAGTTCATTTCAAGTGTGCTATTTGCATTTGGAATCTGTTGCTGTCAACTCTCAAGATGAGATCCAAGGAGCTGTAACTATCAGTGAAGCAAGCCTTCATTAGGCTGAAAAAACAAAACAAACCAATCAGAGACATAGAAAAAACATTAGGCGTGGCCAAAACAACTGTTTGGAATATTCTTAAAAAGAAGGAATGCACCGGTGAGCTCAGCAACACCAAAAGACCCGGAAGACCACGGAAAACAATTGTGGTGGATGACCGAAGAATTCTTTCCATGGTGAAGAAAACACCCTTCACAACAGTTGGCCAGATCAAGAACACTCTCCAGGAGGTAGGTGTATGTGTGTCAAAGTCAACAATCAAGAGAAGACTTCACCAGAGTGAATACAGAGGGTTCACCACAAGATGTAAACCATTGGTGAGCTTCAAAAACAGGAAGGCCAGATTAGAGTTTGCCAAACGACATCTAAAAAAGCCTTCACAGTTCTGGAACAACATCCTATGGACAGATGAGACCAAGATCAACTTGTACCAGAGTGATGGGAAGAGAAGAGTATGGAGAAGGAAAGGAACTGCTCATGATCCTAAGCATACCACCTCATCAGTGAAGCATGGTAGTGGTAGTGTCATGGCATGGGCATGTATGGCTGCCAATGGAACTAGTTCTCTTGTATTTATTGATGTTGTGACTGCTGACAAAAGCAGCAGGATGAATTCTGAAGTGTTTCGGGCAATATTATCTGCTCATACTCAGCCAAATGCTTCAGAACTCATTGGACGCTTCACAGTGCAGATGGACAATGACCCAAAGCAGACTGCAAAAGCAACCAAAGAGTTTTTTAAGGGAAAGAAGTGGAATGTTATGCAATGGCCAAGTCAATCACCTGACCTGAATCCGATTGAGCATGCATTTCACTTGCTGAAGAAAAAACTAAAGGGAAAATGCCCCAAGAACAAGCAGGAACTGAAGACAGTTGCAGTAGAGGCCTGGCAGAGCATCACCAGGGATGAAACCCAGCGTCTGGTGATGTCTATGCGTTCCAGACTTCAGGCTGTAATTGACTGCAAAGGATTTGCAACCAAGTATTAAAAAGTGAAAGTTTGATTTATGATTATTATTCTGTCCCATTACTTTTGGCCCCTTAACAAGTGGGAGGCACATATGCAAACTGTTGTAATTCCTACACCGGTCACCTGATTTGGATGTAAATACCGTCAAATTAAAGCTGACAGTCTGCAGTTAAAGCACATCTTGTTCGTTTCTTTTCAAATCCATTGTTGTGGTGTATAGAGCCAAAAATGTTAGAATTGTGTCGATGTCCCAATATTTATGGACCTGACTGTATCTTCCCATCAACTCTGACCAGCTTCCCTGTCCCTTCTGAAGAAAAGCATCCCCACAACATGATGCTGCCACCACCATGTTTCACAGTGGGGATGGTGTGTTCAGGGTGATGTGCAGTTTTTGTTTTCTTCTTGCCACTCTTCCATAAAAGACAGATTTGTGCAGTGCACAATCAACGTTTGGGATATTTTTTTTTTCCAAAACCTAACCCTGCTTTAAACTTCTCCACAACTTCATCCCCGGCCTGTCTGGTGTGATCCTTGGCCTTCATGATGATGTTTGTTCACTACTGTTCTCTAACAAACCTCTGAGGGCTTCACAGAACAGCTGTATTTATACTGAGAATGACACACAAGTGGACTCTATTTACTAATTAGGTGACTTCTGAAGGCAATTGGTTCCACTAGATTTTAGTTAGGGGTATCAGAGTAAAGGGGGTTGAATAGAAATGCACACCACCCTTTTCAGATATTTGTAAAAATTTTTGAAAAACATTTATCATTTTCCTTCCACTCCACAATTATGTGCCACTTTGTGTTAGTCTATCACATAAAATTGGGTTTGAATTACAAAACGCAAGTAGGCTGTTCACTTTTCAGGGGAATTTGCCTTACAAAGTGAAAGAAGTGATGCTCTGCTGACTTCCATTTTCCAATAATATGCAAGCAAGAATTTTTTTTTTCACTTTTTCTGTGTCCATGATTGTGGTTTGTTTGCAAGGGAATTTTCCCTTCGCTTAGTGAATGTGGTTTGCAAAGTGAACAGCCTATTTGCCTGTAGTAAATCAACCCCTTTGTCTTAGGATGTTAGGCCTAGCTATGCATTTACAAACTCTCACTTTAAAAAAAAATATATATATCTACAATATAAATAAGCTCATAGCCACAATCTTAAAGTGCTGCTAAACCCAGGACCCTGCATTCACCATATCTGGTCTCCCACAGTACACAGAACATGGAAGTGCAATTATGTTAGTAAATATAAACCTCTAAATACCTTTTCTCATCAGTAGTTAGAGCAGTCTTGTGACTTCTATCAGTGTTCAGCAGAGCACTGGTTAAAGCTTGTAGTAGTTTTGCTTTCTAATCTAGGAAGATGCAAAACCCTGACCTCTGTCTGAACAGTGCTGATTGGCCCTGTGCTGATCACATGCACTCTCCCAAGACAAAAAACAAAAACAAAAAAACCTTTCTAGCAATACACACTAAACTGAGCATGTGCAAATGGCTATGGTTCAGTCTGTCTTATCAGGAGATAAGACGTGGACATTTGAACAAGAGAATGAGCAGAGAAGTCAGGATCAAACAGCCTTTTTACACAATGCAGAGGATTAACCCCTTAGGTTCCACAGTGAGTATAACAAGCATGCTTTACTGCATATACAGACTGATTTTACTGTTGTGGGTTTAGTAACACTTTAGTATCAGGTAAAGCCATTGTATTCCCAGACACCCAACACTTTGCAGTATTCCCCCTTTTGTGTGCCATGTTGCTTCGAATTTCTCCTTACCATGTATGACCTCTTGCTGTTTAATCTCATGTGGTTTCAGACCCTGAAGAATGTCTCTGCTAACAAGTTGCTGCCAACTGGGAGGATCCATCTCCCTATCCAAATCATACAGTTCATCTTCACTTTGCATTTCACCAAGGGTCAGACTTTCCAACCTACAAGGGGTGGAGGTAATCAATATGCAAGCTTCTTATGGGAACATTATAATAAACAAACTGCTTAGTAATGTATGTTCAGTACAGGAAAATATTAATAAGAAACAAGCACTAGGATTCACATAGATCTATTTGGAAAAGGTGACATAGTAAATGTACTTTATAGGCGGGGAACGTTTTTTTTTTTCATTATATCAACTGCACAGAGGCAGTTTCTGTGTTAAATAACCAGTTCTTACAATGCCTGGAAGAACTTTATTATTGCCCCCTTATGAACCTATACATTGCCTAAAAACTGCCCCACAAATCACAAAAAGGTTCAAATTATTTGGATCAATTTTTCTGTATTCATGTGACTAGATAACTCCAGAGAATACCAATTGGGAGAACTAGAAGCAACTAATTTTTATAAGGGCCTAGTTCACACCAGACCACATGCTAAAATGGACAGTCTGAGGGCTGGTGTCTATTTTGTAGCAGCGCTGCCTTACACTGTTGCAAGACACTTTTTTAAAATAAAAAACTATATTGACGTGACAAAATGACACTGGTATCAGTGAGCGCTTCTAAAATAGAGGTGTGGTGCAAAACAAAGCAGCATGTCTGCTTTTTTACACTAAAAGCAAACTCAATGCAGCATTGTGGTGTGTGCAGATAAACACAGCTCAATGCAGATAGTGTGAATGAGGCCTAACTCACAACCAGCACTGCTGTAAATACAAGGTAACATTCATTATTATGCAACTAGGTCAGATCCTGACAAAGTACTCACTTTCGGGAAGCTTTCGGTGTGCCCAGTTCGCTAAACCTAGTGATGAGAAGAGTTTACAAACACATCATTAGACTTTTTCATTTTATTGCAACAGCCAGCCATTTTTTTTTAAATTTTAGTACAGAAGTGGAAGGGTTAGAACATCCGATCAGAGTTACATTGCTTTGTCTTCGTCTGCGTGGGGGAGATTGTATTTTATTGAGTTAATAACAGAGTAAAAATGTGGGAATGAAGCTTTTTTTTTTTTTTTTTGGAACCCTGTGATAAGATTTTCACTTCTTTCCTTTCCCAGTAACTCCCAGCACATCATGACAGAGTTTACCAGGACAGGAAGTAAGAAGAAATCTCTCTAAAGGGGCCAATGACAACAGTAAAAAAACTGTCAATAATTCCAACCCTTCTGTATTCTATGTGTTTATGTCTTATTCAGAAGCAGCATTTGATTTTTAAGCATATTTTCAGTTCTGTTCAAATGTTTTAGTGTTGTGTGTGGTGTGTGTTTACAGTTAACACTTACAAAGTTTTCAAACATATTTAATACTGGCTTCATAGAGTATACATCTTTTGTTTTACTTTTATTTCTCATGTGTGTGTTTTTTTTAAACTACGATCATCTTGCTGATGTATGCATGACCTTATCTTACAGTATAATGTAATAAAGTATATAGCTGATTCCAACCAATTATGATTTAAAAGATATTACCAAGTGGCACTTTAAGGTGCCAAAATGGATTTTCTGCAAGAACATAACTATGATGTACCATGGATGCACTCTTGATGTAATGGTGAGATTATAAAAAGTACTGCATTATATAAACGTTTGTCAAAGGAGGACTTGTATTGAGAGATTTCAGCTGAAAAGAGAAATGTTATGCTAGCTATAGTCAAGTAGTAAAGAGCCAGCTAACGATTGCAAACCAGCATCCACTCTCACCGATCTGTGTCTTTATTCTCTTCCTGTAAAAGATCCAGTGGAGAGGAAGGGAAGTCAAAGAGAGAACCAGATGTTCTTGAACTTCCATCACAAGAGTCAGTGGAATGAACTCCTTCTTGTGCAAATTTTGAACCTAAAAAAGATGCAGTACATACTCCGTATTAGCAACAGAGATTCTATTAAAGAATAGGGAAAATATAGGAGAGAGATTCTCTTACCTCCCTCCTGTTCCCGGTTACCATCAGGTGAGTTGTAGCCTGGACAAGTACTAGGTGGTGGAGAAAACAGGTTCAAAGAACCATCCGGTCCATCCATAGAGCCTCCACTGGTTCGCAATCTGCCCTCTGCAGGCTCAGGACTGCTGGATGAGGATGTTGATAAGTGCTTGGGGTGCTTTTGCATTTGCATAGCCCTGGAAACTGCAGCAAATGTTTAAATAATTATAGCTGGACACTGCCTCCTTACATACAGTAGCAGCCATTAATCATATTATATTAGTGTGCAGTGGGCAACAAGAAATCCTCTCTCTCTCTGTGTGCCGAACTAGTTGCTCTCTTCCAACATAACTTTTTATGCAGCTGTCAAAGCAGGAGCAAAGAAGAAACCTATAGAGTGACAGTTCTGTTCCGCTGGAGTTGCTAACAACATATCCAAGATGGCGGCACCCAGCATCAGTCTCAGGTCTTTTGGATGTCTACACAAGGGAGTCTTTTACAGGTAAATAACATGTGTAACATTTAAATGCAAATATAATCTTATGGGAAATGTATGGCCTGGCAACAGGGTCTCTTCAAAGGCTAAGTTCACCTTTTTATTACATTTTTTTTTTCATACTGTTATGAAAAAAATATGCATTTATAAAATGTAACCATTTCAGCCTGGAAAGCACTACAATCATAGTTAGTGTACCATGGATGCAATGCTGAGGCTTCTACAGACTCTACTTCGGAGCTAAGTTTTGTATTTGAAGTATAGACTTTGAGATAGAAAAGTTCAAGGACAGCTGGACTACAAATGATATGATATCACCACGCAAGTACATCCAGCCGTCCTTCTGAAACTTGAACTGCGCAGCTGAAAAGGTCCCAGGAGAATGTGCTAGGGAACACTCTCAGCCACTTCAGGAAGCCTTGTCTCACTGGCTGCATGCAGTGTATGCACCAGAGGGCACGCACAGAACCTGTGATCGTGCCCGAACCTGTGAACATGAGTGTGCTCTGTAACTCATCTGCCAAGGTGGCAGATGGGAAGTGTAGTTTTTGCACAGGGCGGACAGCAGATATGAAGGACGAGGCTGTGTGAGACATAGGGATGTAAGGATATGCTAATTTTATAAACCGATATAAGACAGAAGGTACATTCTAGGATTCTAGTAAGAGTGCAAATGTAAGTGGATTTCTGTGGTCATGTTTGCTTCCATACTGCATGTTACACTCAAACATTGGTGTAACATGTAACATGGGGTGAAAAGGCGAACTTATCCTTTAACCGCTGCATTCTACATACAAAATGTCAGATAAACTGGGACATGACAGTCAAAATGATTTTTCCAACTCGTTAAAAAGTCTTACTTTGCAAAAAGCTGTTATGAAGGGTTATTTTAAGCTTGCATCTCACATGTAAATATTTAGAAGTATTAATTAAATCTACCAGGGTATGCTAAAACTTCCAAAAAACAGTAAGTGTTTCCTCATAGTCATAGTTATGTGATGTCTCCATACAACTGCTGTTACAAGCTGCGTTACTGAAGGGGCAAGGTAGCCCAGTAATGGTCAAAACAGGTGGCTAGATTTGGGGAGTCAGGAGAAGACATATTAGACAATGGTTCGTTCAACTTTGAAGTAACTGCTAAAAGAAATGAAATTTGGTTTAACTGAACATTTTATTTTGTACTGTTCCCATTCAGACTGATAAAATGCTCATTACAAACATAATTTTTGCAAGCCTCACTATATGAATGTATATTTTTGCACAAAGTATTCCCTGTTGAAGAGAGCCAATCTAATAAACAAATCATACATACTTGCATTACTATCTTGCCGGCTGGGTCTCCTTGGAGGTCCCAGAATGCTAGAAAGTCCTCTACGTTTCCACTTTTCCTCACCTTCTTTTTCTTTCTTCATGCTTTGCTAAAAAAAAAAAAAAAAAAAAAAAAAAAAAAAGAAAAAAGACAAAATCACCACACAAGAAATACATGAGATACATGAGAACAAAGCGATTCAGTTACAAACTTTTCAGCTACAATCATTACAAAGATGCTAAATTCATATTTTCTTTTAGAAGCAGAGTAATAACTGATCTTATCGAGAACATCCATTAATAAGATGAATCTATACGCAGAGCATTCAGGAGGGCAGAATATATGAGCAATAAAAATTCATGTTATGAATTCCACCAAAGCCTAAGAAACCTTCACCTAAAATAGCCAATTAAGCTGCATACAGAATGCACATAAAATGTCAAACTCAAAGCTCTGCACAGCATTAAGAATATTTTAAACTTTTATAAAATGCCAGTAGTATCTTTTAATATAAAGTAACATGTTTAAATGTTACTGGACCTTCAGGGACAAAAAAAAAAATGAGTGAATTCCTGCTTTCAATCTGAACTTGTCAAATGATGCAAAGCAGCTAAGTGGTTAATATTGGTATCTTTCAGGTTCTGGATTTAAAGTGTATGTAAATACTAACAATGAACATTTCTTACTTGCTACCTTTTGGTCTGTTAACCACTAGCCTACAGGGCACTTATACCCCCTTCCTGCCCAGGCCAATTTCCAGCTTTCAGCGCTGTCACACTTTGAATGACAACTGCGCGGTCATGCAACATTGTACCCATATGAAATTTGTATATTTTTTGTGACAGATAGAGCTTTATTTTGGTGGTATTTAATCACCTCTGGGTTTTTTATTTTTTCTTAAACAAACCAAAAATCACTGAAAATTTTGAAAAAAAAAGTTTTTCTTAGGCTTTGTTATACAATTTTGTAAATAAGTGATTTTTCTCCTTCACTGATGTACGCTAATGAGGCTGTAGTGATGGGCACTGATAAGATGCACTGATGGGCATTGACAGGCATCACTGATAGGCACTGAAAGGCAGCACTGATATATGGCACTGTTAGGTGGCACTGACTGGCACTGATTGGCATTGATAGGTGGCACTGACTGGCACTGATGGGTGACACTGAAGGGCAGCTCAGATGGGCACTGATTTGTGGCATTGATATGCACTGATATGTGGCATTGTGGCACTGGCATGTGGCACTGTTCAGCTGACACTGATAGACTCTGACAGGTGGCACTTCTGGGGCCACACTGATCATCAGTGCCCTGATGATCAGTGTACATGTCCCCTCCGCGGAAAGCCGATTACCGGCTCTCCTCTCAAGCTGTCAGCGTGACAGCTCGAGAGGAGAGAAATGCCAATAACCGGCATTTCCCTGTTTACATGTGATCAGCTGTGTTTGGACACAGCTCATCACATGACCGAGCCGACATCTTCGGCTCTTTCCGTGATCAGTGATCCTGTGTCCGAGGGACACAGAGTACCGTCAGGCGCCGCGCGCTCCCTGAGCTGCGCATGCGCAGTGAGAATGGCAGGACGTCATATGATGTCCTATCAGAACGAGAGAACCACCTTGCGCCCGTCATTGGACTATATGGCAGGCGGGAGGTGGTTAAATATACCATTGAAAGAGTTTTTGTAGATCTAATTATCCCTCCTAGCTATTATCTTGGGACTACAGAATGGGAGTATCATCACACTAAGTACATTCAGGTACTTACACTGCCTGCATTTAAAATGTAACCACTTAAATTATTGAAGATTTTACCCCCTTCACGACCAGGCCATTTTTTTTAATATACGGCAATGAGCTACTTTAACTAGTAACTGCATGGTCATGCAATAAAGAAAATTTGTAAAAGCCTAATTGCTTCATAAATTTAGGCCAAAATGTATTCTGCTACAAGTCTTTGGTAAAAAAAAAACAACAACAAAACAAAAAAAAAAACCCAATAAGTATATTAATTGGTTGCGTAAAAGATCTAGTTTCTACAAATGATAATGTATATTTACTTGCTTTTTTTCTATTTATACTAGTAATGGTGGTGATCAGAGACTTATAGTGCTACTATGATAGTGTGGCAAAAAATCTGAAACACAGAAGGTCGATCAGCAGGTAACGGCCATGAATCATTGGCTGGGATCTGATGACAAACTCCCGCTCTGTCAAATCCCAGGGGAGTAGGCAGGAGGATGGTGTTGCAATGGGAGGGGGGCCACGCATGTGGCCGAAACAGGCAGTGGTTAATGATGTATTAATGATTACAGAACTGCATGAAATAGTGTCTGTTATATTTGCTTGCTACCTGTTAGCTTTAAGTGAGCTAAGCAGTTGTCCAAGAAGGCAGAGGCTAGTGTTTGGGCACCAACTTGACTCTTAAAATGTATTTGAAATTTCATATTTTGTTATGCAGTTGCAACTCTACCGCAAAAATATTAATACAACTGACATAAAAATATTTTCATGCACATTTTACTTAAAGATGGCTGTATTTTAAGTGCAGTATATTAGTTTGTTGTTAGTGGCAAAAGCCTGGGTTTTATTGGCTCTTAGTAGCAGTCTTTCCGTGCCATAAACATGAAAATTAAACCATGCCCACAAATTGACATCTAACAAATTCTTGCCCACATGCTTATACTAATAGCAAAAAAGCCACAAAAAAAAAAATGTTATTGGCTCCCATATTTTGGTAAAAAAAAAAGTTCCCTTTGTTTATATCTGGTTGATTTTTTGGCCTAGACCAATGCATATCACCACAGCAGAGGAAATAGCACTTCCAGTGCCTGCATAGGTTGGTGTATATGGGTGGAAGAACTAAAGTGTATTGTGTGAGGTCTTTGTAAAGCCCATATGCATGAGGAAGGTACAACTATGATTGCTTTTTGCTACTATTGATGTTACTCCCGCGAGCAACCTAAAAAAAGAAAAAAAAAAATCATTCTAACAGTCGCCTACACCCTTCACATACCCATACACCTGTCAAATTATACCTTAACCCCTTGACGCTGATGTCACACAAATAAGCGGCCTCACGGAACTGGGGTTTTTTTCCATGGGGCAGCATATTTGCATACATGTCTTTGTGCTGGGAGCGCGCCGCACTGCGCGCTCCCAGCACAAAGACCGCGGTGTCACTGAGAGCCCCAGGTCCCGTTCTAACGATCGGGACCCGGAACGCCCGATTCCGGGTCAAATGATTGCTGTGATAGCCTCTGATTAGCTATCACAGTGATCAGTCACTGTGCAGCCGGCCCCCTTGTTTTTTTCTCTCTAAGAATGGAGAAGAGAGATACACTGCATCTCTCTAACTCCTGGCATGGAGAAAAAAAAGGTTAAAATAAAAAAAAAAAAGATAAATAAATATTAAAAAATAAGAGAAAAAATACCTAGATCAAGGTTTGATCAAGTTCATTGCTAGGGTTGTTTAGGTCAAGGTCAGGATTAAAAACCAATTTGGTATCAGTTAGTGTCAGTGTGTTTTAGGTAAAAAAAAAAAAAGACAAAAACAAAATGCACACTATTGTTTATTTTGAGTTGTTCTTTGGTAGTAAGTTTTTTTTTTCTTTTACTATTTTGGGCCAGTTTTCCTTTGATAATAAAAAAAAAATCAGGAGATATCCCTTACCATTTACCACCAAATGAAAGCCCAATTTGTCCTGAAAAAAACACGGTAGTTGTGATGATATGTACGGTTTTACCAACACATGTCAACGTTGCAAAATAGTGTTTAGGCATTTAGATTTGTGTTACCCTTAGGCATGAAGGGGTTAAACATAGGTTAGTGCAGTGCCTCCCAATACTACATACCCCCTGGGACAATACCTAAATCAATAAATCATAACGTGTGTAAAAAAAATCATAACATCTAAAAAGTCCCATATAGTAATCTAGATTTCCTTTTGATATTCCAGTTTTTCACCAATTGTCAGTTCTATCAAACCAAACTCTTCATATAGAAAAAGTTACATCTTACATTTTATGGGATTTGGCTGAATATATCTGCAGTCAAAAGTTGAGGTTGCAAGATGGAAATCAGCTTTGGGGGATACCTCTGGATACATATCGCAAAAACCACACATTTGTGAAGTCAATGACTTGTTAAAAACTGTTGTTTATTTATATGTATTGCCTATCCAATATGTACTAATGTGTCAGATAAAAGAAACGTGTTCAAATAAAATGTTGATCTTTTAAATAATTGGTTTCTTTGTATATATTTCAAGGTTGCCTAAAGAATCCCATAAAATGTAAGGTGGAACTTTTTCTATACGGAAATAGGGATGATGGCAACCACACCCTAAGCTACACTGAATGACTTTTTACCAAACTCTTCATAATCATAAATAGTGCTCCTCCACTGTCACCCAAGATGTGCTCTCACTTGGAGATTTTTGACCTCACATTTTTTTCATGGAAACACTATTTATGATTATGAAGAGTTTGGTTTGATAGAACTGAGAATTGGTGAAAAACTGGAAGATCATCAGGAAATATACATTACTATATGGGACTTTTACACATATATGTTATGATTTTTTACACACGTTAAGATTTATTAGTTCAGGTATTATCACAAGGGGTATTGTGGTACTGGGAGGGGCTGTACTTATCTATGTTTAAGGTACGATTCATTCTTTACTGCAAATAAACAGAATTACCTGTGTGGCTATGAATAATAGTGTACTGTATGTTCCTAACACTCAGAAATAAAAGAATGGCTTGGATAAGCAGCAAAACATCGAACTCTGCAGAACGAACAAGTCTGGTTGAATGACTGTTGGTGTTGTAATCTGCTACTACTAGCTTTATCATGACCTGGATAAAGAAGACCCTTCAGAGACAGCAAATAGACAGATACCATGGGTATAGGAAGATTCTGTAAGGGTGCTTGTTATATATGGAAATTGTTTGGATACTTTCCTTAAATGAGAGTCTGGAGACCCTTTCCACAAACTATGAAATAAAATGAACACAAAATTGGTTCACTTTAGATGTTCCCTGACTAACAGTGAGCTGTGAATAAGATGAGGCAAAGCCATGCAGATGGATGCGTTTTGGGATTTAAGTTGAATAAATGCCACACGTAATAAAAGGTCACATGAAGCTTCACATCTGTTCACAGTAAAAATGAGCAAAATAATTAATAACAAATGAAGTGATGGAACTGGGAGAAGAGCTAAAAGTAGTTTTTACCCCAGGCACCCAGTCTGCAGCTTCTTCACTACAAAATGGCAGAAGCCACATTACAATAATCGATAGCAATATTACAACTGCAGACCTGTCCATTTCATTTTATTCAATCAAAACTGCAGCCCAGGATGGGCAAACTATAGACAGGCACGTGACAAAAGCTTACTGCAGACAATGGACATGTCAACAGACCTAAAAAGGATTACAATGCTGTCAACAAACAGTGGAAATGTAGGGAAAGACCTATTACAAACTATTTTTGCACTCATTGGAGCCAAAAGTAGCAGCTACAATGCCTGCATTGCTTACTATGTATACTAAGGTATGGCATATTTTTTTTTTCCAACCAATACATGGAGTTCATTTAAGCCACTGCCACCTTTAAGTCCTTTACTGGCTTTAAACTAGAAGAAGTATCCCTGCAGCAAAAGAAAGGTCCAGGCATCTGTGTGGGCAAATCCATCCAGAGCAGACTCTGATATACTGTATCGTTATAATAATAAGCCATTAAAGAAATACAATGGGGTTGATTTTCTAAAGGCAAATAAACTGTGCACCTTGCAAGTGCATTTGCACTCATTTTCTACTGAATGTGGTAAAGAATACCAAATCAGATGCTAGGAAAATTAAAAAACAAAACAAAACAGCATTTTGCTTGCACATGATTGGATGATGTAAATTAGCAGACCTTCACCACATTCACTAAGCTCTGGGTGCAACTGCACTTGCATATGGCACAGTCTATCAGCCTTTAGTAAATCAACCTTTCGTAAAAAAAAAATAAATAGATAAAATAAATATATGCAGTATATGCACATTTCCCAGTGTTGTACACTTTTAAATACACAGCAAGTAAAGAAAATTACCCATTTATCTGCCAGAAATGCATTCAGCTCTTAAGCCTTATTTTGGGTTGACAACACACCCTACCCAGTGTCATTTTTTTTTAACAATAAAAAGTTTATTAAAGTTAATAAAAATGTATATAAAAATACCACATATCAAAAATTATACATTAGTGCAACACAGAGAAGTACAATCAGTATGGACGTCACAGAAAGGAAAATTCAGTGAAACTAAGTGCTAGCATATGCCATCATAACAATGGTCTTCAAGGCACATAGGAGAGAGAGAGAGAGTGTGAGTGTTGGGGGAGTTAATCAAACCAAAACCAACCAAGAAAACAAGATTTTATCATATTTCGCTGGGCAGCCTTTGCACATATATGTTGGTTGGTAGGAGGGGAGTTCAGATGTGCTGTGCACCAATCATTTTAGGGGGATGAGATGGAGAGTTTAAATTTAAGGAGAAATTTCCTTTTGGCATAGTAGAAAGTATAGAACAGCAGCAGTTTAATATGTTTTAAAATAGAGAGAGAATCAATTGCCTAACAACAAAACAACGGGATCCAAAGCCAGCAATAGTTTTTGTGCCTTAGCCCAGCAGGATGTAACCTGCTTTGAGTAATCAAAAACAGGGGGCAGCTCCACACCGTATGATAAAAAGTACCCGAGGGGTATAATATATTCTATGTAAAAATTCAACTGAATACATTTACCCCAAGCAGATAGTATCAGTTTAGTATACAGAGCTACCACATCGTTCCACTACACTTCAGAGAGGGTAGAGATATCAGTTTTCCACTTCTGGGACAATAGATGGTTCCTAGCCCAAGATAAATTATGAGGAAGGCATACGTTGAAAAGGGTGTGCCAGGATCGAAGGCTTCTAGAAGAGCTAAGGAGTTTTGTTGGAGGACAGGTACTTCAGGAAGTTGGGTCCTAATGGCGTGCCCCAATTGTAGGTATTTGAAAAAATACCAGTCAGGAAGAGCAAATTCTTCTTTCAGTCAAAATAACAGAGTTCTCTCCTTTGGAAGATATGCCTCAGAGTATGAATACTTACTTTTGCCCAAATCGGGATCAGAGAGGGTAGAAAGATGGGGAAGGATAGGATTGTCCCAAAGAGGGTATTCGGAGACCAAATCCCAGGAGCAGAAGACCATTTAAGTATCATAATCCAAGCCCTCACCATTGCCCTAATGAATAGGGTCCAGGGAGGATCTGGGTCCCCTGTGTATTAAAGCGTTACTAAACCCACAACAGTAAAATCAGTATGTATATGCAGTAAAGCATGCTTGACATACTCACTGTAGAACCTAAGGGGTTAAACCTCTGCATTGTGTAAAAAGGCTGTTTGATCCTGACTTCTCTGATCCTCCCCTTCTTCCAATGTCCCCCTCTTATCTCCTGATAAGGCATATCGTGCGGAGACACTCTGTACATGCTCAGTTTGGTGTGTTCTGCATCCTCCTAGAGCAGAATGAAAACTCCTACAAGCTTTAACCAGTGCTTTGCTGAATACTGATAGAATTCACAAGACTGCTCTAACTGCCGATGAGAAAAGGTATTTAGCAGTTTATATTTACTAAAATATTTGCATTTCCATGTTGTGTGTACTGTGGGAAACCAGATATACTGAATGCAGGGTCCTGGGTTGAGTACCGCTTTAAGGATTGGAGCAGTTACGGGAAGAAAACTATAGCCGTCTCCAAGTCCAGGGCCGAGTTCCCATCAGGGAGGGCAAGCCACCAATGTAAAGTTGCTAAAAGGGAAGCCAAACAGTAAAAATACAGGTCAGGCAGTAGTAGACCAGCTTCATCTATGGCAGTGTTTCTCAACTCCAGTCCTCATGGACCCCCAACAGGTCATGTTTTCAGGATTTCCCTCAGATGAAACAGCTGTGGAAATTACTAAGGCAGTGAAACTGATCAAATCACCTGTGCAAAATAATGGAAATCCTGAAAACATGACCTGTTGGGGGTCCATGAGGACTGGAGTTGAGAAACACTGATCTATGGGGAGTTGTAGTTTAGCAATTGCTAATCCAGGAGACTTGCCAGCTCTCAAAAAGGACATCAATGGAGTGAAAAATACATAAAGTGATGAAGTTTAGGGCCTGTCTAAAGACAGATGAATTTAAGGTATAAAAAAATAATAATATTATAATAATATTAATTTTAATTAAATTGTTATTAAATTTACCCTTCCTACCAATGAAAGGAGGAGAGCAGACCAAACTTTACAAGTGAAATTAAGGGGAGAGACCACCCAGAGGGACTAGTTGGAAAAGGACACAGTTAAATGGCACGGGTCCCCAGAAGAGAGAGAACTTATAAGGAGGGAATTTAAAGGGACAATACGGGACAGTAAAATTAAGTAATCCCCCCCAGAGCTTGGATAAGTGAAATAAGTCTCTAACGGCATGAAAAACAAAGTAGCCAAAGGAGGTGGGCCCAAGGTTCCCCAAACCGGTATGATTAAAAAGTATATACCCTCACAGGGGAATCTGACTGTGGAAAGACAACAAGGAATGAGTGAAAGGAGTGAGCTGGAAATCAGTATGGAAGATAGTTCTAGATTATACCGGGGAATGGCTAATAGCAGGCAACAAAAGAAAGAAAGATTGGAGGCGGTAGAACAAGAAAAGGAACTATTAATGCCAAATAAAAAAAATTGCAGAAATGTTTAAAAGTCTTTAAAAATCAATAAAACAAGAGATGGCGATAATACAGAAAGATCTGGGGCAAATGATATCTAGAGTGGAAGAAATGGAGGGAATAGTGAACAAACAAACCCAAATTATTTTGAAACTAGAACAACAGACGGCAGAAATGAGAAAAGAACAAAGAAAACTGCTATATAAGATAGAAGATCAAGAAAACAGGGATAGGAGATATAATCTAAGGATTCGAGGAGTACCAGAGATTCCACACGGGGAGGACCTAATGCGTTCAATATGTAAAATGCTGAATAGGAAAGCGGAAACAAGAAAGGGGTAAAGAGAAACCAAGAGATGTAATTGTGCAATTCCATAATTATAGGGATAAAGAAGAGATATTGAAGAAGATCAAGGGAAGATCAGACATTAAATATGGAGAAATAAAAATCCACATTTTCACGATTTAGCAGCTGAGACTCTGACAAGAAGAAGATCCCTGAGACCACTATTAGAACAGATGAAGAGGCAAAACGTAAACTATAGATGGGGTTTCCCGGCATGTTTAATCGGGTGGAAAAATGGTCGTACAGCAAGATTGAGAGTCCCGGAAGATATGAGAGACTTTTGTGAGAGACTAGAATTACAGAGAATAGCGATACCTGAGTGGGAAGAAGAGGCAGGAGAGATGGGGGATATTGAAAAGGATGAATGGCAGGTAGTTGGAAGGAGAAATAGAGTAGAGAAGAGGATGGCGAGGGGGAAAAGGGAGAGGAAGGGTTTGTTTGTTTTTTTTTGTTTTTTTGTTTCCCCTCTTTTTCTTCCACTCGCCCTCATTTTTAAAACCCTATAACCCTTCCATTTAGATGGGTCGCTAGAGACATTTGATATAGAGAGTGGTAGGGCATGGAGGAAGACAGGTGGCTGGTGAATCACACATGGTCAGAGCTTCACCTCAAAGTTGAATCAAAAGTGGTATTAGGGCCACAAATGTTTTTTAGGCAAATAGGTAGTCTAAGGGAGGGGGAGGGAAAAGGGAGGGGGAGGGAAATGGGAGGGGGAGGGAAATGGGAGGGGGGGAGTCGAAGCGCGGTTGGGGGTATGGGGGGAGGGTGGGGGGGATTGGAGGGGTACAGGGAGGGGGTAGGTAGGTCAATACTCGGCAATACAGTAGCAGATACAACAGTTTGGAAGAGCTTGAGGGAACAAAGGAGAAGTTCTGGACAAGATAGGAGGAGAGTGGCGATGGAGAAAAAGGATAGGAGGAAATGGGAAGAATGGAAGAAATTCACTTTGTGACTTGATGTTAATGGTTTGGAATAGCCCTGGGAAGAGATTTAGGATATTTAACCTCCTTAGCGGTAATCCCGAGTGTAGCTCGGGGTAAAATTTCTATACCAAAACTGGTAATCCCGAGCTACACTCGGGCTTACCATGCGGCGTTGCTCTGGGGGTCCCTGCAGCACTTACCTTGTCCTTCGCTCCCGCGATGTGTCCCCTGCAGCGTCCCCGGCCATCTCCTCCGGCCGATGCCGGCATCCGGCTTCCGTGTTCTGGTCCCTGTGACGTCGGGACATACGTCACATGTCATTTTTGCTGTCATTGCTGTTTCAATGCATTTCACATATATTTTGTCCCTACTGCTTTGTCTTGTGCCCTGCCTGCATTTTGAATGTTCTTTCTGCATGGAAACTTAGAAAAGTCCTTGGCGTCCAAAAAGCGTCCCTTTACATCAAAAGCGGTTTTAGAACAGCGATAGTAAATCAGAACCACTTGCAGAATTGAGTGATGATTTGTGGGGAAATTCGTCACCAGACACTGAAAACGATTTTGCGACTTTGCTCAGCGATGTGCGAATTTGCCTCTGTATTTCAAATTTCAGTGTTTTTGGTTTGATTATATTATTGAATTAAATTTATTATTATATTATAATTTTTTATGATTATTTATTAAATTATAATTTATGATTTCGTGTTTCAAATTTTATCATATCCAGGAATGTTTAATAGACTCTTGTTCGTACAGATTTCAGTGAGTTATTCCTAAAAATTACAGCCTGCAATAAAAAACTACATATTTCCATGCAAAAAAATGGTACCGCTTTTAGCACAAAAAAATCGGAAAGAATCATACCGCCAAGGAGGTTAAAGAGATTCAGTATAGATTGTCCTCAGTGGTTTTTTTTTTTTTTTTTTTTTTTTTTTTTTTTTAACAGGAGACACATATAGGTCCAGAAATAAATGTGAAATGTGAAATTGAATTCCAGATATTATTCAATGTGGTTCTATGCAGAATGTCTTTTTAGACAGGTCTCAATATCCCAGAAGACATGAGACAGAGGAGAACCAAATGCAATAATGCCGAGGCTTTTGAGCTCATCTACACTTGCAAGCATGTTTTGTGAAGCTAAAATATCAGGTGTATGAGAAGCTGGGGGTGAGAAATCTTCCACGGCCTCCTCTAGCACTGCCTCTAGGTCCTTTTTATTCTCCTCAATGTCTGCATCCTCTGGTAGAGACATTTCACTTTGATGGCAGGGGTGAAGAAGGAGCTTGACATTTTTTTGCTCTAGACAAGGATGGCTGTAAGTGGTCTAAGTTTGATACAGTTGCAGAAAAAACTACCTTCATGTATTGCAAGCCCGAGATAGAGCTAGAATCAGATGCAGAGATCATGCTCTGGTGCGAGGGAAGTCTCATCACTCTGCGTGGTTTGAGTGTTCTGCAGGCCTTTGGCAGAATAAATGTTTACCTGAAGTTTTGCTGTGTTTCTCTTGTACCTGGTTTCTGCCATTGCTTTTGGTGAGGGTATTCACCTATGGGGTGCTCATGAAGCACAGTGTTAAAATGGGGGTAAACGTATCTGTGATGGAGTATGTAGTATCTCAGTTGTAGACCATTCTATAGCAAAGTTCTTTTTGCATAACTGTAGTGAATGATGAAACCCACTCCAGGAGCTAATGACAAACTCCTCTAATCATAGGAAGGGCACAAGGAAAGATTTAATTATGGATTAAATGAAATGTAGAGTAATATCCTGTTACTCAGTGTGAAAAAAAGAAAGATTCTCTGAGACAGGTTTAATTCCAGCTATAGGCTAAACATTTTCTGAAGCATTATGTTTTCTTACAAGCAGTACATTCAAAACAGGTAAAACAGTTGGATATTTATTGCCAAGCTTCACATTTTGTCTGAAATACTCCTTTATCATTTCAACTAAAAAAATTTGTAATAGAAAAATGAGCTGATCCAACTATGAACTACTTAATATTCAATAACAATATGCAAATTTTACATAGTTAGTCTGGCTTAAAAAAGACAAAAGGTCCATCCAGTTCAACCATTAAAAAAAAAAAATTATAATCCTATACCCACAGTTGATCCAGAGGAAGGCAAAAAAAACAGCAAAGCATGATCCAATTTGCTCCTGCTGGGAAAAAAAATTCCGTCTTGATCCCCCAGAGAGGCAATCGGATATTCCCTGGATCAACTTTACCTATAAATGTTAGTATCCAGTTATATTCTGTGTATCTAAGAAAGAATCCTGGCCCTTTTTGAAGCAATCCACTGAGCTGGCCAGAACCAACTCTTGCGGGAGTCTATTCCACATTTTCACTGTGAAACCTTTCCATGTTTGGAGATTAAATCTCTTTTTCCCCCAGACGTAAAGAGCGCCCCCTTGTCCTCTGTGATGACCTCAGGGTGAAAAGCTGTACACTGAGTTCACTATATGAACCACTGATGTATTTATACATGTTGATCATATCCCCCCTTAATCTAAATTGGATTGGAATTACCAACAGCTAGACTTGCAGCGGCACTGTGAACTATATAAAAAACAATGCTGGTCATTTAAAGATTAAATTCACCTTTGGAATATGTTAGATTTTCCACCTGCATTTAGGATGAAACACATAACATGTTCCAGCTCCTGCTCCCTCTCCTCCCAATCACCCCCCCCCCCTTCATGACAGCAAGGAGGGATTCTTCTCCCCACTTTATTTTTTTTTCCAATCAGTAAAAGTTTTTTTTACCATAAAAAAAAGGTACTTAGGAAATGCCAAAATTATACATGTAGCGCAAATTGTAATGCACCTTGACAGTTGCCCCTATTACAAAAAGAACAAGAAAAACAAAGAAATGAAATACAAAACCAACATTAGCAGCACATGGCAAAAAAAAAGCTGTAAGCAGAGTGAGGGTACAAACATCAATATTACTTAAGGAAGAGATGTATTATACAGAGCACAGCCTACACACGGTCTTATTATTGTACAGTACAAAACTAAATGTATATGTCCTTGGAGCACATAACCCCTCACTCTTGCAGGAGCCTATGCAGAACCAACTGGGGAGGGGTAAGCCCCAATGTATCCAACCAAGGTCGCCAGATAGAGAAAAATTCCCTTAAATCGTTTCTATGCTGCTATGTCAACTGTTCTCATGCCAAGATAGTGTTAACTTGTTTAACCCAGTGTTTTTTGGTAGGGGTACGTGGTGACATCCAAAAGTGGGCAATTTGCTTTTGGGCCAGATAAAAAAGCCTAGGCACTCATGAGGACCAGTAATCATATATACTGAGATTATGCTGTCAGTCACATCATTCCAATACCTTAATAGTTTTGGGGCAGCACCATAGCATATGTAACAGGTCACCAACATCTGTTCTACACTTAGGGCATAGAGGGGAATTCCTCCTTCCTCACCGATGGATCCAAATCAGGGTGAAATACACTCTGTGAGATAAGAGGTCTAGACATTAAACACATCTACCATTCTTACATTATAAAGTTCACTATAGTAATTAGGAAACCTTCTAGCAATGTCAGATGTTTTCAACAAATTCTCTCCCTTCCCGTCACTAATTTTTTCAATAAAATTCCTCGCCTGTTTATTCCTGAGTCTTCTCATTAAATATTTTCCTGGTTTATTCCCCCATTGATATCTTTCTTTAGCCATTCTATTAAATATCCTCCTAGAATCCTGTTCCATCAGTTCTTTCAACTCATCCTTTTTTGTATTATCTTCTGATATTTATCCATCCGCTTTTCCTTTTTGTGAGTTTGTTCCACTTTTTGCAGTTCTTCTATGGCCTGTTTTATTTTTTTTCCCCTTTCCTCCTCCTTCTCTATGCCTATAGAAATCAATATTCCCCTGATGTAAGCTTTATGTGACTCCCACACTATTGTCTCTGACATTCCCTCGGTCTCATTTATCTAAAAAAATTGTTCAATTTCCCTTTTTATCGTCTTCTCCACTTCAGGATCCTGTAAAAGCGAATCATTCAATTTCCAAGATAATGTTTTATCTTCTCCACTCCCCATTTGAAACCTCATCGTGACTGGGGCATGATCTGATAATGACAGAACTTCAATCTTAGATCCTTTCACTATCTCCAACGTCTATACTCCACCATTATATAATCCAATCTTGAATATGTACCATGGTCATGTGAGAAGAAGGTGTAATCTTTTTCCCTCGGATGGTTTATCCTCCACACATCAACCAACTGATATCTATACAATACCCCGTTCAAAGATTTAAGACTCCTCTCTCCTTCTCTTCTCCCCCCAGATGACACATCCCATCTGGGATCCAAACACAGATTAAAATCCCCCGCCACGACCAGGTTCCCCTTTTTAAACTCCATGAGTTTCCTTAATGTCCCTTCCAAAAATCCTGCTGGTTTTTATTTGGGCAAAATATGTTAGCGAGTGTATATTTCTTTCCTAATAATTTCCCCCTGATAAACAAGAATCGACCTCCCAAATCTTCCATTCTATCCTCCAATTGGAAATCAACTTTTACTGAAAAACCAATTGTTACTCCTTTTGCCCCCTTTACAGGTGAATCCGCACATATCCATGTTTGATAATGTTTCGAATATAATTTCACATTTATATTTTTAGTTAGGTGAGTCTCTTGGAAGAATAGTATATCTATTGAGTATTGTTGGACCTCCCTCAGTATCTATGTGTTAGTTTAGCCCTTTCACGTTATAGGTCATAAACTTAATCTCATTCATACCCTCCGTTCTTTTTTTGATCTGTTCCCTTTGATTCCTTTCCACTTGAATACAGATAATTACTACTAATCCCCTTTTCTACACTGTCTCCACCCTCCCCAACCCTTGCCCTCCTCCTTCTCCTTCTTAACTTAATGAAAGAACTAAAACAATATGGAGGAGTATCAAACTTGAAGATAAACCCGGTTAAATCAGAAATCCGAAATATCAATCTTGCAGTCACAGGAAAGAAAAGGTTACAAAATGTGTTCCCTTTTTCCTGGAGGAAAAACAAAATAGGATATCTTGGAATAAAATTAACGACTTCGGTAATAAGCATATACCAAATAAACTATATTCCTCTGATAAATGAAATAAAAGACGAGCTGAAAAGACTAGTAAAAGGGGGGGCCTCGTTTATTGGAAGAATTAATTTAGTCAAGATGGTGATACTCCCAAAAATTCTGTATAAGTTTCAGATGCTCCCAATATCTTTACCGGGAACTTTTTTTGTAATAATTAGAAAGATGATTACCAAGTTCAAATGGGCAAATAAGAAGGATTAGTTCTAAAGTGTTATGCAGAGTAAAAGCAAATGGAGGACTGGGGTTACCGAATATAAAGAAGTATTATACATCTGTAATATTGGAACGGGTGATAGATTGGTTTTTTAATTCACAAGGGAAAAGTTGGGTAAAGATAGAAGGGGAATTAAGTAAATCACAATTAGATAAAATGATATGGATACCTCACGGGTTTCGTACATTAGATGTAGAAACAAGTAAATTGACTAGGATAGTGTTGGATACAGGGGACAGATTACACAATAAGGAAAAATGGGAATTTAATTCACTATTGATACCACTAGTGGGAACAGATTTTTTTGTACCAGGAAATGTTAAAATAAGTGGAAGATGGATAAAGGATAAAAACGCATGCTTGAAAGATATTATAAAAGTGGGGAGATTATGCACGTTTCAGAATTTAAAAAAGAATAAAGATTTGTTTGTTAGAATAGATGAATGGAAGTATAACCAGTTGTCTTATTTCGCTGCAAATTTACCACAACCATTTAGGGATGTAGGAGAAATTAACCCGTTTGAAAAACTAATGAATGTTGAATTAAGCCCAAAACACATCACCTCTAGGATATATAAAATCCTTGTGGGCTTAGATGATGTAGAGCCCCCTGGATATTTAAGTAAATGGGAAAGGGAACTAGGAATAAAAATCAACCCTCAGCAAAGGGAAGGTATTTTTAACCTAACACACAAGGTAATAAACATGCGCACAGTAGAGAAGAACTACAAATGCTTGGCAAGATGGTATTTAACACCCAGTATAACCCATAAGCAGCAAGGGGAAAGCTCCCCATGGTGCTGGAGAGGATGTGGAGAATAGGGCAATATGGAGCACATCTGGTGGAGTTGCCCGAGGATACAGGTTTATTGGAGGGAAATAGCGTATTATATCAAGGAAATATGTGGGGTAGATATTCAAGGGGACCCACTGAAATGCTTATTCTACTATTCTGAGCCCATGGCGGAAGTAAATAGGAATAAAGTATTGTACCATTTATTCAGTGCAGCAAAGGGTTTGATACCAAAATTTTGGTTAGTGGCAGAGGTTCCGAGGGTGGTGGATTGGATAGAGTGGAAGGCATTTTCAGAATGGAAGAACTGAGAAGTTTAGAAGAGAATAAGTTGGGAATAATTAAAAGAATATGGAGTGTTTGGTTACATTTTAAAACCGCAGAATCATATACAGAACTAATTAAAGTAAAGGAGGTAGCCTAAGAAATCACGATGAGATTGGTCGGAATAACAAGTTATGGAGAAATGGTTACAGATAGAGAAAGATAAGACAATGATGGGGGGGATGGGGGGGAGGGATGGGTGGGAGATGGAAGGGTTATAGAATGTATTTATTCATTTAGGGGAGAAAAGAAAAAAGTATATTTTGGAAGATGGAATGTTTTAATGTTGTTTGTATATGTATGAAATAAACAGTTAAAAAAAAAAAAAAAAAGACATCTACCATACCTAAGCCCTACAGTCTCTCAGATCTTGTTCTCATTTGCTCCTGTAAGGCAACTTCAACTCATCTTAAGTAACCAACAAAAGATTAGAATATATACAAGAAATCATGCCCTTTATAATAGCGACCCTGATCCTTCAAAGCCTGTCTCAACTGGTGATATCTATAAAACTGGTGTCTGGGGAGTGCAAACTCATCTTGCAAATCGGTACATCATTTCAGACTATTTTGGACATACAGAGGGACCGCCCCCCTCATCTGTAAAAGTGGTCCAATGGCTAATTAGCTTACTTTCTTCAGCATCAACGTTTGAAAAGTCTGATATTGGGGTCATGGCTGCAGCCATGGCCCCGGTATAACCACTCAAACTCAAGGACATACAGGGATCACACATCTTGTTTATGCATGCGCCAGAATTAATGGTACTGTAGTGCCATGTGTTTGGTGTGGTGCAATTTTTAAAATGGTGCAGGCACCTTTTTTTGTACACACACTCAGTCACACTTCCTGAAGTAAACAGAGCTTTATAGAGATTTACTGCAACACAAATTTCTCTTCTTTTATTTTTTTAAAGACAAGTTAAAGGAACTGGGGCAACCAAAATTTTACCATTCAAACAACATGATCAGTCATTCATATATTTCCAGAAACTCTCTTGTACCTTCTTAGAGTTAATAAATACAGTACAACCCTTTTGCAGACAATCACTGGTAGTAAAAAGTTGCACAGAACATGGCAGTTGACCACTGAAAGTTAATGCACTCAAATTGTGTAGCAAGATGAATCGTGAAACAAAAGACTCTGTGTTGCCCATTTCTCTGAGAAGCAAACCAATCATTCTATAATCAAAACACTATGAAACGATCACTGTATTCACCCAGTCTGCTAAATGAGCACACAAGGGGCATTCATTGCAAAAAAAAAGAAAAGTGTACTTTACTTCCAGTGTAATGATTAACACCAAAAAGAAAAGTCTTATAGCGCATAGTTTTGTTTTTTAACTGGACTAAGGCTTTGAAGCTGTTGTCTAACATGTTTGTTGTAAGAATGTATTTAATGATCTTTTATAAAGGGTCACTCCAAGCATAACTCTTATTTCATCTATTGGTAATGTGAATTTACTCTTGCGGGGCTTTGTCAGCACCACCCCGAAACAAAAGATATTAAAGAATAAGTGCTCTTATTCTTTTTGCCACAATTCCTTAATCTAAACACCGCCAGCCTCCCTCTCCGCAGATTTGTCTGTACCAAGATCCCTTGCTTGTGGCCTTTGAGGATTGTTTACAACCAACCCGCAAGACTCCCTCTGCTGGCTGCACCTGTGCAGTGTACTCCCATAGACTTCTACAGGGTTGATTTTCTGTTCAGGAGACTGAGATGATTTACGAGAGTTCACAAGGGCAAAAAAAATAAAGGTGCACTTAATCTTTTCTTTTATTTAGATTTTAAGTTAAAATACATTTAATAATGTCAGGGGATGCAACATTTGGCTGCAGAAATAACTGAAAATTACAATATACCTTTGGTAAACGTGATTTAAACTAGTAGGACAGGGTCTAGAAAGGATTTATGGCAAGTACAAGGATGGACGGCAGTTGGTTAAAAATTGGTAGAGATGGGGGGGCTTAATTACCAGGTTTTAAACACATACTTCCAGCACCTCTTCAGTCTGCTATATCAGTATCTGACCTTAAAAAAAATTATTTTTATCTGAACTGGCACAAATTAAAAATCTTGTGGAAAGCCTTCCCAGAAATATGGAGGTTGTCATAGTCCCAAAGCGGAAGGCAGGGGGTTCGGTACTAATGCCGATAATTCTGGAATAGGAATGTCCAACAATCTCATACAAGTCTGATGGTCACACCTCCGATCATACTGTATATGGTATGTGCACTGTGAGCAAAGAGACTGGTCATTGCTTTATGCTTAGATCACCAAACAACTCTTCTATTTATGCAGTTTTTTACAGAATGGATTTCCAAGGCCAGGAAAAGGTCTACTCTTGAATGTCATGTGAATAGCAAAATTATGACAAGTTTTGTTGTGGCTGTGTTAGAGTGAAATGTACACCGAACAGTCATAACTTTATGACCACTGATAGGTTAAGGGAATAACATTGGTTAACTTGTTACAATGGCATCTGAAAGTTGTGGGATATATTCAGCAGCAAGTAAATCTGTTGTCCATGAAGCTGATGCTGAAACCATAAAACACAGGCATTGCAGTTTGTTGTGTATGGGACTGCATAGTTGCAGACCAGTCAGGACGCCCATGCTGACCCGTATCCACAGCCAAAAGTGCTTACAATGGACACGTTAGCATCAGAATTGGACCACTGAACAATAGCAGAAGGTAGCTTGGTATAATAAATCAGGTTTTCTTTTACAGCAAGTGGATGGCTGGGTGTGTCTGCGTTGTTTACCTGGACACCAGGATGCAGTATGGGAAGAAGGCAAGTTGATGGAGGCAGCATGATGCTCTGGGCAATGTTCTGCTAGGAAACCTTGGGTTCTGCCATTTACGCAGATGTTACTTGACACATAACACTAACCTAAACATTGCTGCTGACCAAGTAGATGCCTTCATGGAAACAGTAATGCCCGATGGCAGTGGCCTATTTTGACAGGTTAATGCAGCCTGTAAAATTAGTTCAAAAATGGCGTGAGGAACAGAACGACCAATTTGAAGTTCTGACTTAGCCTCCAGATTCTCGAGATCTCAATCCAATCAAGCATCTGTGGGATATGCTGGAGAAACAAGTCCAATCCATGGAAGCCCCATCTTGCAACTTACAGGACTTAAAGGATCTGCTACTGATGACTTGGTGCCAGATACCACAGCATACCTTCAGAGATCTAGTGGAGTTCATGATGGGTCAGGGCTGTTTTGGCAGCAACGGGGGTTATTTTCTTACCAACAGGTGGTCATATACACTATATTGCCAAAAGCATTGGGACACCCCTCCAAATCATTGGATTCAGGTGTTCCAATCACTTCCATGGCCACAGGCCGTCAATCAAGCACCTAAGAATGAAGACTGCTTCTACAAACGTGTAAAGAATGGGTCGCTCACAGGAGCTCAGTGAATTCAAGCATGGTACCGTGATAGGTTGTCACCTGTGCAATAAGTCCATCCCTTAAATTTCCTTGCTACTAAATTTTCCACGGTCAACGGTTAGTGAAAGCAACTGGGAACAACAGCAACTAGGCCACATAAAATGACAGAGCAGAGTCAGCGCATGCTGAAGAGCACAGTGCGCAGAAGTCACCAACAGTCTGTAGACTCAATAGCTAAAGACCTCCAAACTTCAGATTAGCCTTTAGATTAGCACAACAGTGCGTACAGAGGTTTATGGAATGGGTTTCCATGGCCAAGCAGCTGCATCCAAGCCTTACATCACCAAGTGCAATGCAAAGTGTCGGATGCAGTGGTGTAAAGCATAACACAACTGGACTCTGAAGCAGTGGATACGTGTTCTCTGGAGTGACATATCATGCTTCTCTGTCTGGCAATCTGGTGGACATGTCTGGGTTTGGCGGTTGCTAGAACAGTTCTGGGAACAGTGTGGGGATGGCCCCTTCCTGTTCCAGCATGACTGCGCACCAGTGCACAAAGAAAGGTCCATAAAGACATGGATGAGCAAGTTTGGGGTGGAGGAACTTGACTGACCTGTGCAGAGTCCTGACCTCAACCCAATAAAACACGTTTGGGATGAATTAGAGAGGAGGCTGCGAGCCAGGCCTTCTCGTCCAACATCAGTGCCTGCCCTTACAAATGCGCTTCTGGAAGAATGGTCAAACATTTCTATAGACACACTCCTAAACCTTGTGGACAACCTTCCCAGAGGAGTTGAAGCTTTTACAGCTGCAAAGGCTGGGCCAACTCAAGATTGAATCCTACGGACTAAGACTGAGATGCCATTAAAGTTCATGTGCGTGTAAAGGCAGGCGTCCCAATACTTTTAGCAATATAGTGTGATATATATATATATATATATATATATATATACACACACATACACACACACACACACACACACACAGTGCATCCAGAAAGTATTCACAATGCTTAACTTCTGCCACATTTTATGTTACAGCCTTATTCCAAAATGGATTATATTAATTTTTTCCTCAACATTCTACAAACAATACCCCATAATGACAACGTGAAAGATGTTCGTTTTGAAATCTCTGCAATTTATTAAAAAAAAAAAAAACCACATGTACATAAGTATCCACAACCATTGCTCAACACTTTGTTGAAGCACCTTTAGCACCAATTACAGCCTCAAGTCGTTTCGAGTATGATGCTACAAGCTTGGCACACCTATTTTTGGGAAATTTCTCCCATTCTTCTTTGCAGTATCTCTCAAGCTCCATCAGGTTGGATGGGAAGCATCGGTGCACAGCCATTTTCAGATCTCTCCAAAGATGTTCAAATCGGGTTAAAGTCTGGGCTCTGGCTTGGCCGCTCCAAGACACTCACAGAGTTGGCCCGTAGCCACTCCTTTATGTGGGCTTTGCACTCAAGGTCGTTGTCCTGTTAAAAGTTGAACCGTCACCCAAGTCTAAGTTCCAGAGCACTCTGGAACAGGTTTTTATCAAGGATGTCTCTGTACATTGCTGCATTCATTGTGTCTTCAACCCTGACTAGTCTCCCAGTTCCTGCTGCTAAAAAATATCCCCACAGCTTGATGCTGCCACCACCATGCTTCACTGTAAGGATGGTATTGGCCGGGTGGTGAGCGACGCCCAGTTTCCTCCAGACATGACGCTTGGCATTCAGGCCAAAGAGTTCAATCTTTGTTTCATCAGACCAGAGAGTTTTGTTTCTCATGGTCTGAGAGTCCCTCAGTTGCCTTTTGGCAAACTCCAGGCGGGCTGCCATTTGCCTTTTTCTGAGGAGTGGCTTCCATCTGGCCACTCTACCTTACAGGCCTGATTGGTGGAGTGCTGTAGAGATGGGCTGCAGAGATGGTTGTTCTTCTGGAAGTTTCTCCTCTCTCCACGGAGAAATGCTAGAGCTCTTTCAGAGTAACCATCGGATGCTTGGTTACCTCCCTGGCTAAGGCCCTTCTCCCTCAATCGCTCATTTTGGCCTGGCGGCCCGCTCTAGGAAGATTCCTGGTGGTTCCAAACTTCTTCCATTTATGGATGATGGAGGCCACTGTGCTCATTGGGACCTTCAATGCTGCAGAAATTTTTCTATGCCCTTCCCCAGATCTGTGCCTTGATACAATCCTGTCTCGGGGGTCTACGGACAATTCCTTGAACTTCATGGCTTGGTTTGTGCTCTGACATGCACTGTTAACTGTGGGACCTTATATAGACAGGTTTATGCCTTTCCTAATCATGTCCAATCAACTGAATTTCCCACAGGTGGAATCCAATCAAGTTGTGGAAACATCACAAGGATGATCAATGGGAACAGGATGCACCAGAGCTCAACTGTGAGTGTCATGGCAAAGGCTGTGAATATTTGTGTACATGTAGTTTTTTCATTTTTAATAAATTGCAAAGATTTCAAAACTAACTTCTTTCACATTGTCATTATGGGGTATTGTTTGTAGAATGTTGAGGAAAAAAATGAATTCAATACATTTTGGAATAAGGCTGTAAAATAACAAAATGTGGCAAAAGATAATACTTTCTGGATGCACTGTATATATGGAATGCAATGAGCTTCTTCAGCACAGCTCACCCAAGCAAACTCTAATCTATTAGCTTGCGGTATAAAATGACAATAGTAGTCTGTTTTAGGCATTCTTTTTACATGTTTTCAAAATTGGATGTTTCAAGTAGGAGAGATTTACAACAATGTAAAAGTAAGTATTTGCAGCTGTCTGCTGCCATGGCAGACCTAATGGGCTCATTTCATAATCAGATATATTTAGTATTTGTTTCCCAGCTGCTCTTAATACTAAACAAAACACAGGTAACAAGTCGGTATAGAAAGCGCTGCATACAGACAGTTCAATGTGTGTATAATGTAAGAGCAGGCTAAGCCTCAGCTTCTCCCAAGGCCATGCTCCCTTTCTAAATAAGTACTTATGCGCCAGCACCCTTGCAAACAGTGGCTCATCTGAACAGTACAATCAGCACTTAGATCAGCACTCCAAGTTGTTTATAACAGGTAATACAATTTAAGTTAAGATATAAAGACTAACCAGTAAGTAATTTCCTCTAAACAGATTGATACCTTAATTTTTGGTAAGAAACCAATACGGCCCCTCCTCTGTTCAAGTATCCTAGGTTCCTTCACTTTTACGCCAAGATGTTTCATGTAGGTCAGGATCACATACTGTATGGTGCCACTTTTGAGACAGAGAAGAAATGAAATTTGTCAAAATATAGATAATCATACAAGGAAATGCATTGGATTAACATATAAAAAAAACTATTTTAAAAGACAGTTTCCTCCCAGGACATGTAGTTTTAAATCTGTTGAATAATTTTTACAAAATGTGTATATTGTGGTAAACAACTTAAAAAAGCACAATAAAATGCATCTCTAACATTTTTTTAAATATTTTTTTAAAGATATGGATAGAATGTGGAAGTGTTAGAAACCCTGTCAAAAAGTGGTGGGAAATAGAAAATGTTAGGATCGTCCTTTAATATAAGGGGAACTCTTCCTATGAGGACACCTGTTCCAGTGACAAATGTTTGAGGGTATTTCCTTTCGCTCCCTGTTTTCTCTCTTTAACAGGAGGTGAAGGTGAAGCTCCCGATGAGTATACACTTAGCAAAGTAGAAAACTGAAAGGGGTTTTATCCCTAGTCTACCTAAAACAAACAGGTTTTAGTTAGAGATACACTTTAACTAAATGTAAACTCATTTGAACAACTTAAATTAGACTATAGTAATTCACAAAAACAATGAGGACACAGCAAGAGCTATTCATTTCAATGACCCCTAAAAATGTTTGTGTTTATTGACATCTTAAGCTCTGTGTATGCAAATATAGAAGGATGTGCAGCCTGAAAAAGTGTAGTTACCATATTTTCTGGAGACCCTAAAGATTTAATAATATTTTGCAATTCTATTTTGGTACTCCCCATTCTAACAATTTTGCAATGTAATAAACATTGATAGTGCTTAGTGAATTTTTAATGAATATTTGGTATAAAAATGACAATAAACAAAATGAGAATTTGTTGGGTGCAACACCGAAAACAAACATTAATTTTAATATCTGTGTTAAATATTTACGGCAGTACTGAAAGACATTACAATGCAGGAGAGATCTCTCATTAAAGACCTTCATAAATTGGGGCTATAGCAGACTGAATACACTGGCGCTACAGAACAGCGACTGCATCTAATAGGTTGCAGGCAGTGTTTGGCCGATAAATTTTCACCCGACTCAGTCAACTTTTAAATTGATTTATGTGGAGCTGTTTGGTACTTGCTACCCACAGCTGGAACTTCAGCTGATTCAGCAGGAATCTGTGGAAATTTGAGCCATCTATGGAGGCCTTAAGTGACAAACCTCTCCTGCATTTGGTAACATCATTCAATACGGTCATAAATATTTAACACAATATTAAATTAAAAACTAACTTGGGCTTGTTTACAATTGTGGCAACATAGGGAGTTTTCACTTTGTATTGAAAAATCGGCTTTGGAAATATAATTGCTTCCAGATGTATAATTTATTATCTTTCTCTATCAGCATGAATTGTTATATCAGAATCAGCACCAAAGAAAAGTTAGTACCAGACCTTATAGCACCATTTATTGACATTCACGTCTTAGAGCATTGGTACGCAAACAACCCCCAGGAATGTGGGAACATCCCCATGAATGCAGGACCACAGAAAAATAAAAATAAAAAAAAATTGTAAGAACTTTTTCTTTTGCATCACATACAAAAGAGGTTCTACATACATTATACCAAGTATCACACCTGGCACGCTTTTCAGAGTTGGTAGTGTATGGCAGTTCATTATTATGTAGTTCTAGTAAAGATTTCCAGGACTTGTGATAACAGAGTTTCTTTACACATTAATAACAACATCCTAAGCTCCAGCCTTTTTTGGATAGTGGGAAGACTGGAACCAGCAGTCTTTTATTGCTGTGTCCACATTAAAACCCCTGTCAAATCTTTATTGCTGTGTCCACATGGAAGTTTTTTTTTTTTTTTTTTTTAACTTTCTGTCTACTTCACGTAGCTTGTGTGGATGCAAGATTCTATCCGTTTTTTCCGTTCAGCCCAGTGGCTGAAAGAATAGCACAGTTTACTAGCCAGAGACAACCGTAGAAACTAGAATCTACCCTAGATGGCACTAGAACGTTGGTTGACATTCTGCTAGATAAGGTTACAAGGACTGACATAAGTCACAGGAGGCCTATTGCATTTGCAATGTTTCTCAACCTTTTTTCAGTCAAAGCACCCTTTAAAATTAAAGACAGTCCCGAGGCACCCTTTAAAATTATAGACAATCTTGAGGCACCCCTTTCTAAAATTTAAAAAACCATTCTAATAGTTTTATATAATGCAGCAACATCCACACATGGACACCCAATGCTAGATGTGATTTATTCTTTCAAATCAAATAAATGTTTGCACACTGGTTCTGACTAGTATCACAGTGTTTCTCTCAGCTTTTCTCCATCGCTGAGCTAATGTGACCCCAGCACTGATGTCAAGAGGCAGGGGAGGGTCAAACTAGGATGCTGTGCAGGCAATTGACATCCTCTTTACCAATTGATGATGTCATTGGTTTTCAGGACGACGGTGGCTAGAAGGTCGTAATGGTGCACAATGAAAACCTGTGGCTTTGTGTAACGAAAAGGCAAGCTTCTTCCACCCGCTGGCTTGTATACATGTTTTGTGCAACTTTTAGACATTTTGCCAAGGCACTCCAGAAGAAGCCTCAAGGCACCCTGGTTGAGAAAGGCTGGCCTACTGGACAGTGCAGGTCTCAGGCATAGACTGTGTAGCTATAGAAGCTGGTATGAGGACAATCTTATGGAAATAAAATGTCCCAGAAGCACGAATACAGGCATTGGATCCTTCTAAGGATGCCAGAGATCTGCTCCCTGAAATAATTTTTTTTTTTTTTTTTTTTTTTAAGAGATATGGTACATCAGACAGGGGAACCCAAAAGACTCAAGTGAGGCAGGCAATGCAAACTTAGAAATCCAGGCAGGAAGAGCTGGTGTGGATTGCAATTGGCTGCAAAGGACTAAAACACTGAAGATAGACAGTGGAGAAAAATCCAGAGACTGGACCACCCACAAGCAGACCAAACAAAGGTAGAAGCAGGAAACAACTTTTCCAAAATGAAGGCTGGGAAAGGGAAAAAAGTGTGTGCGTTCAAGACTGCCTCTAGTGGAAGACCAGTACAGAGTGCCCCAGGAGAATTTGTGGGAATTTACAAAGAAAAGAATGCCCAGTGGCTAAACCCATCACAAAGCTCCCTTTGCTGCAACTGCTAATCATTTCAAATGAATAAGCGAGACTAGGTCACACTAAGCCTGGGTTCACAGATGTGTGGCGCTGGTTTGAAGTGTGATTCATAAAACAGCCCGGTATGGTTTTTTTCAGCGGTTCAGGTGCGATTACAATGCAAATTGTTAAAGCGTATGACATTGGAAATCGCACCTGAACCAGGCTGGAAATCATACTGGATTCTTAAAATCGCACTGCGGCTGGCTCGCACGTATGTGAACTGGCTCCATAGAAAAGGATTTTGGTTCACGTGTGAACCAGATGCAGTTCAAAACGCTTCCAATTTGCATATATATGAACCGGATCATGGCTGTGCCACAGCTCTAAAACAAGACAGGACTGTGTAAAACATTGAAAACGATGCACAGGCAACTGAAAAGTGACAAAGCAGAGAGTTCTATATAAAGATATGTTAATCTCAATCAGAAGGAAAGGGTATACAGAGACAGAACACAGCAAAGGCTCTGAGAAAACAGTTACAAATCTTTAACACAGAACACAGTTGTCCAAAGACATACAACAGGATTTATTGTCACATGTAGAGGCCCCCATACACTGACAGACATAAAACACTTGATTGCACCAGAGGCTGTAACATGCACTGAACTGGAGCGTGCTCTGTTGATAGCTGACACAGTGCACACAGCTGGAAAGTGCAAAATGCAGAGCTCAATCCTCAATTCTATAACATGCAATAAGCTGGAGTGACCCTCAGGGCTGTGTCTTCTGTGTTAAGGTCTGACATGTTGCCCACAACAGGCAACCTAACACACATCAGAAATATACCATTGGTACTGAAAAACAGATGCAGAGAGCAGAAGAGATTTAAGCAGCTGGTGGGGAGTTATTATAGGCAGCAATGAGTATAAAGCATGGCAATAACAGCGTGATCCTTGCAATTAGAGCAATGACTGAGGATCCGGCTACATGCACACTGGCTTAAAAATCACTGCTTCTCCAGTTTTGTGTTTTGCATGTAGAAGCAGCTCCTGTTTTCCTGTGTCCATGCATGTTAGGACGATCAGAGGCATATTTTATGCTCAACATTTGGAGGCAGGAAAAAACCCTTCTGGTTTGCGTTTTTGAATGGAGCTTTCTGGCAGAAAAAAAAACCCTAAAAACTCTCTTAAACTCAACTAAACTGTGTACAAAAATGCTCTATATCAGTATTTTTTTCTGCCAAGGGAACACGCATTTTTTTAAATACATTTTATAGTACAATTATCAGGATGTTACTGTAGTCTTTGTCCCCATGAAGGTCATTCCCTCTCACTCCCTGTCCAAGTAGCTGTTGTCCAGCCACCAGCAAAACATTGTCCAAAAAAGTGCAAGTGTGTAAAAAAATGCAGATGTAAGATCTGCCACTGCAAACTAGATGTTGATTGTTCAGTTTGTTTTTATATTTAATGCAAAGTACTTGTTGACCATGAATGTATAGCTTAAAGTAACATTAAAGCAATTTTTTTTGAAGAATAAAAAAAAAAAAAAAAAGGTAATGCCAACTTGTTCTGTGCAACAATATTGCCCAAAACTACACTTTTGTCCCCTTTTAACAGTCCTTGTCAGCACTGTAGGTTCCTCCCCTCCGTTGGGTGCCTCCTGCAGCAAGACAGGTGCTGAGGAGGCACCCAAGCACATTCGTTCCCGCCAGGTTCTATGCTGACCTGTGTGTGTCCATAGGCACACACAACTCCAGAGAGTCATGGCCATTCTTCCAGCAGAAACCTATGGCTCTGCTGTTCTTAATTCCCTCTGAAACCAGAAAATGAGGAGAGTGACTCTTCAGCAGGTGATGGGGGGTTTGGAGGACACGCAGAAATGCATGGTTTATCCTATTGCAGGGAATATATTAAGGTAAAAAAAAAACCTGTTAGAATTTAGACTAGTTTATCACTGCAGTTTTATCCAGATAAAACCACAAGTGCTCTGTGTTTAGTTTACCAGGTATGCACACACTTCCATGAGACCCAATCACTCCAGCAGGTCTGACATGAGCAAAAATGCACACTTACCGCATCATTAATAAATGCATCACTGGTTTTGGATCAATACATTCTGGAATTATTGGGCATTATCATTAGCTTTATGTGCTGGGAACATAAACATGTGGCTAACAATGCTAAAGGAAATATAACCTTTACAGTTTAAACAATCTTGCTGTCCTAGTGATGATATGCATTGCAGAGAGATACAATATTGCTTGTAGCCATACTTGAAGCTGGCCATACATGGTTCAGTTTTTTTTGTTCAGCCAGCAGGCTGAATGGAAAAAAAAAAAATATATCAACTGATTTCCCCATCCACACATTTGAGGTGGATGGGGGAATCTTCCCTGATGTGCTGTGTTCGGACAGCGACAAATGCCCCCGCTGTCAGAACTCACAGATCAGCACTGCAGCCTTTGGCTTCTATCCAATAGGGAGGCTGAATGGAAGTTGATCTGCAGATCGACTTTTGTTCAACTGCAGTGGCCACAAATACATCGAAATTCAATCCATGTATGCAGTATTTAAATACGGTTGAGCTATGAATACCATCAGCTAAACCATATAAAAAGGAGATGTATTTAAAATAAGTGCAGGACTAATACAAACTCAATTCACAACATATAAACGCACATAAATCTACTTGACAAATGCGCATCCTTTATAAATTGTGCATCAAAACAAATACATATATGTTAACTCAACTCAAACAACAATAAGCCATGCAGAAACTGTGTCAATTATTTAAAAGGTTTGTGAGTCCAAGAGTGATAACAAGTGAAAAAGTCACAAAATTAAATCATCTTATCCTAGGGCCCTTTGTAACGCCTCTGTTCTTAACCTCCCTAGCAGTCTGATTATGTCCATATTTCTGTGCTCAAAGTGGTACATTTTTTTGCATGGAAATATGTATTTTTTTTATTGTAGGCCTGTCATTTTTAGGAATAACTCACTGTAATCTGTCCGAACAAGAGTCTAGTAAACATCCCGGGTATGATAAAATTTGAAACACGAAATCATAAATTATAATTTAATAAATAATCATAAAAAATGATAATATAATAATAATAAATTTAATTCAATAATATAATCAAACTAAAAACACTGAAATTTGAAATATAGCGCAAAGTTCGCACATCACTGAGCAAAGTCGCAAAATCGTTTTCAGTGTCTGATGACTTTGCCCACGAATCATTATCACTCAATTCTGCAAGTAGTTCTAATTTACTATCGCTGTTCTCTAGCTGGTCTAAAACCGCTGTTGACCTAAAGGGACGCTTTTTGGACGCCATGGACGTTTCTCAGTTTCCAGGCAGAAAGGACAGTAAAAATGCAGGCAGGGCACAGGACAAAGCACTAGGGACAAAATGTATGTGAAATGGTTTGATACAGTAATGTTTTACTAGGTGATTTTAGTGAATGTCACTTTTTGTCATTTTCAAATTTCCCGCCGTTCCGTCCCCCGTACGTCCCAACGCTTACAGGGGACGGAACCCAGATGACAGATGCCGGCATCCGCCGGATTACATTGCCGGGGACACTGCAGGAGGGACATCGCGGGAGCGCAGGACAAGGTAAGTGATCGAGGGATCGTGTAGCAGAGCCGCATGGTAAGCCTGAGTGTAGCTCGGGGTTACCGATTGTGGTACTGAAACTTTACCCCGAGCTACACTCGGGAATACCGCCAGGGGGGTTAAACACCACCACAGTGTGCTGTGATACTAATCTGCTCTCCTCTGCATAGACCTCTTAATTACAGGAGGTCAAGCTGAGCCTGACTGCAAACAATGTACGATGTTGTTGTACACCTCCGCTTCCTCTGTTAGCAACAAAGTACTCAACAATATTCTCTTCTTAGTGTTGTATATGCAGCAGGCAGTAGGTACACCCAATGGAACTTACAACAGGAGGAATTTTCCAACACAGATTAATCAATGTCAACATATCGGCAGGGCACAGTCCACCCTCCCACCCTTCTCAAGGCATGTATGTTGTCCCATCTCTGTGTTACCTCTCCTTAATGTTGTATATATCACTCAATAAATAAAGATCCAAACTAATGCTCTCAGTGTACACAAAATGTATTAGTAAAAACACAAATACCATTTTAATAGTGTACATTTAAATGGTTGAAAATCCTGTGGGTATAAACCCACAGATAGAAGGGGCCGCTCTAAGGTATCAACCTCTTATTTTATAAGGGAAAAAATGAGCCTTTACAATCACTTTCAGCAAGACACACTTCAAGATAACAAGTCCAAATCACAAAAGCACCACAGAGACCAAGCCAGCAGTGGCGCTTCCTCACAGTTTTCCAAAATGTAAACATGTGGAGCATCTGATGTGCCAAAGGGATACAATTATTTTAACACTCAATTATATATACTCCTGAATGCATGTTATGAAAGGTACAGCAATTTTAATTGGTGATTTTCTCCAGACGACTTAAGTCTACCGTGATCATTACAGCTTTATATGCGTGATCAAAAATATCTCCTATGGTGTCCGAAGATGGTTTCATACTGTTAACCCAATAATGTACAGCTGAGATACAGTACCTGGAGAAATGGTTTGTACTGTATTATGTAACTTTGTTACAAGCCTGCTTATTAACATTGATGTAAAGTGCAACTCTAGCGTAAACATATATTTTTTTAATATTTAGATAGGGTGGACAAGGGCTAGAACCTTTTCAATGGTACAGGCAGCAATAAAAATCTGATGAAGTTTTTAGTCTTGCCCTTCCTACTAATTTTTTTTTTTTTTTTAATGGTTGTCATTGAGGAGCCTGACAGAAGACCTAGCCTAATGGTATCAACATGAATATTCATGAATTGTGAGAGTGCCCTTGCAGGCAGCCAAATTTACTATGTAGTTCTGCTTCCTTTATTTTGCTCAGGGTGAAGATTGTTTTATGAGATTTAATAATGAGGTATAGATCCTAAGCCAACATTTTCTTTTTTTCTGATTCCTTAGTAATATCTCTGAGATCAGTTCATTATACGGTTTCTCCATTCTTGATTAAAAAAAGTAAAAGATGACACTGAAGAAGGTGATTTTTTGCAACTATAGGGTAACAAGCAGAAGGGTTGCCAAGCACTATTGACAATAAAGCAAATTATTTTGGAATTTATTTTGTACAGATTATGTCGAATCTTACCATTTTTCGTCCTCAGGTGTCTGTGTTGATGGTCTGTAATAAGGAATGCAGAGATGTTAAGAGGAGAAATGGACTGCAACATAGCAAATAACCAATCTGAAGATCTAATGTGAAACAGACTTTTGAAATTTTAATAACTTCTTTCTACATACCAACAGCAAACTGGCCACTAAACAAAAAAAAAATCAAACTACTGTGACTGAAGATCACATCTCTATTGCAATATTACAAGCGCATATTTGAAGTACCTTGTTTTGCCCATGCAAAGCAAACCAACTATAGTAGAACTATTAGCAATTTAGTTAGAAAAATGAAGATTATAACACGTGTCAATTTTTTTGTCATCTGTGTCCCATTGGGGAGATTTTCCTTCACTTCCTGTCCCATACTCAAAATAGGAAGTGAGAGGAAATCCCTGCAAATTAACCACTTGCCACCCAGCCAAAATACATCTACTGGGGGCAGGCGGCACAGTCAGGCTAGTACATCGTCTAGTACATGTGCAGTAGCACTCCCATGGGGCTCGCAACGGCACAATCCCATGACCACTGTGTCCGGTGGACATAGCACATCACTATTCAGCTGCTGTGAGCTGCAAGGGCATCATGTGATCTTCAAGATAAATCATAGCGATCACTTGATATTATGTAAGCAAACTGCCATGAATGGCTTTCATTCATGAGCAGCTTGGTTACTGTTGTGTGAGGGATTTCCAGCAAGACGAATCATGACCAGAAATGCGCAATCGTGCACGCGCACGGCGAAGATTGGCACCAGACGGCCTATTTAAGGAGTGTCTCTGCTCATGTTCAGTGCTGACTGGTCTTCAGCTCCCCCGTGTCCTGCCTGTTCCTGTATGATTCCTTTGTTGCTGACCCGGCTTGTTCCTCACCTGACTCTGATTGCTCTCCTGATACTGGTTCCTGACTTCGGCTCTGCTCCTGACCTTGATTTTTCCTTCTGATTCTGTACCGTGCTGCCCAACTGTTGATGACCCTGGCTATTCCTTGACATTGCTCCTGTCTCTTGTCCTCACTACCTGCCTTGCTCTAGTGCACGCCTGGCAATCTGCAAAACCTGCTCTGCGTACTATTACTGTGCCAAAATCAGAGGATCATCAGCCTTCCAAGGTTTTCATCAGCAAGAGCTGCAAACAACAACTACTGGCACTCTTGTTCCCCTGGGTCCTAGACTCCCTCTGTTCCTACTCCAGCGGGGTCAGGAATAGTGACACAAGTGAGGCCGACCTCGTCATTTCAGTCTCCCATCAGGAACGTGACATGTTGCGATGCTGTGAGTGGCCCACAGCTATCACATGGTACTTGACACCCTGTACCATGTGATTAGCTGTAGCCACACAGTAAGCAAGATGTCATGAATGGAAATTCATGACAATAAAACTATTGCTTATAACAGTGATCATCACTGTTCTAAGCAACGCCAGTGAGAAAAAAAAAATCCCTGATCACCCCCTAAGTAGTACTCAGTTACTATGGTGACACCAAACTACTCTGATGACATGATGTTTAACCACTTCCCGTCTGGCCATTGTATATAAACGGCTGGACGGTGGCAGTGCAGGCTTGGGAGACCGTTTCTAAACGGCCTCCCCAGACCCTGCTTGTGTGCGCTCCCTGGGAGCGCGCAGCACCGCGATCCGGTGCCCGCTGTGTCCTCCGGACACAGTGGAACACCGATCGTTGGATGGGACCTCTGTGCGAGGTCCCGATCATGTGATCACTGATTGGCCAACCAGAGATCACATGCAGAGTAGTAAGCAAAATGTCACTGGTGACATCATTGCTTACTACCTGTGAAATCTGTGAATGATCACAGAGGTCACATGGTACAAGGCTATTCACAACAGGCTTGTACCATGTGACAAGCTGTGACCAATCACAGCTCACACAGTAGTTCTCAATGGCTGCAAGAATGCAGCCAGAGAGAAGGAGAAATGATTGCTTTTACACCCATAAAGGCTGTAAAAGCTATCAGTGTAAAAAAAACTTCATCACCCCCCACAAGTAGTACAGCGTCACCATGGTGACACTGTACTGCTAGGATGACAGTATGTAAAAAAAACCAAATAATATAAAAAAAATAATTAAAAAAAAAAAGGTGGAAAATTATAATTTTTGGTTATAAACTAATTTGGGTTATTTTTTTACTAAAAAGATAAGGGAATACATTTTGGTCAAGATTTATAATGAAATACTATTTGCAAAATTTTATAAGAAAAACACTTTTTTTCACATTTTTTGGATTTTTTATTTACATAGCAAAAACAAATCCCAGTGGTGAATAGATACCACCAAAATAAAGTTTTATCTGTCTCAAAAAAATGCTAAAAAATTCATATGTGTTGCATGACCGCGCAATTGTCAAAGTGTGATAGCACTGAAAGCTGAAAATTGGCCTGGACAGGAAGGGGTTAAAAGTGACCACACTGGAAGTCGTTAAAAAAAAAAAAAGTTGAAAAAATTAAAAAAAAATGTATTTGATTTGGTTTTTTACATACGGTCACCAGTCAGTATTCCTGATCACCATCACATATGATGATGCTGTAAATAAAAATCAATTTATTAATTTTTCAAAATATTGTGACAAAAAAAATAAAAAAACACTTAAAAAAAAAACTTAAAAAAAAAACCTCAGCATGCCTCTTACTAAATACCTCGGACTGTCCATTTTCCAAAAAATGGAAAACTTGAGACTATTTGCACTGTACTTGCATTTTAGGGCCTCATGAAATGGTTATCAGTACATCAGAACTGATCAATTTTCAAATACATATACTATAATTGTAAACTATAACTTTCACACAGACTAAATGACATACACTGGTTTAGACTGGACAAATAGGACAAATAGAGAGTGAATTTCCCTAACAAGGGTGCAGACAGCAATAAAAACTTAATAGGTGTTCTACTCCATTTCTACTCTATCCAAAACTTAAGAAAAAGTTTTGTCTTTAGTTATAATTTAACTGTTGCCCTTCCCACTTGAATGTACTCACCATCCTAAAATTTGTATATAGCTATTTGTCTGTTTTTTAACAAAATACACAAAAAAAAATCTCACAACAGAACCCAGTTTAATAAAATTAAGGCTGGACAAATTCTGGTAACCAAATTGTTCTGGCAACTAGAAAAAGTCCCCTGGCAAACAGGATATGCTACACATAAGCTCCTGCTTTCAGGGCTGGTTCACACCACAATTTCCATGTTCCGGGTGTGTTTCTGCATGATACGTTTTTGATGCGCTCCAGTGAATTTTTTGTCCCATCTAAATTAAGGATGTGTGTTCCAGTGTGTTTTTAATGCTTTCTGCCACGTTCCAGATGCATTCCATACAGAAAAAAATTTTCTGCATACTTACCTGTAAAATCCTTGAAGTACATCCTGGGACACAGAGCAGGCCACAATAATGACTATGTGGGTTGTATTCCACCTACAGAAGAATGGACACTAGCCGACCAATCAAACAGGAAGTCCTTCCCCATATAACCCATCCTACACAGGAAGTACTTTTGTAGCAAGCAACGAAATTCCAGAAAGAGGGGAGGGATCTCTGTGTCCCGTGATGTACTCCAAGAAATGGATTTTACAGGTAAGCATGTAGAAAAAAATCCAATTTTCTCTTTTTTGTACATCACATGGCACAGAGCAGGCCATAATGATGACTATATGGGATGCCCCAAAGCAATAACCTTGAGGGGTGGGTGACATCACAATAACCACCGCCAACATCCCAAAAAGGAGCTATTCAGCTGTACGTAAAACACTGCAGCCAAAAGCAGAATCCTCTGTGGCACTGACATCCATCTGGTAAAACCTTGTAAATGTATAAACCAATGACCATGTAGCAGCCTTGCAAACCTGAGCAACTGATACCTGGTGGTGGATAGCCCAAGACCACACTCCTGGTAGTGTGCACTTTCACTCGAAAGGGTGGAACCTTGCTCTTTAAACTATAGCCTGGAATGATTAACTGACAAATCCACTTAGAAATAGTTGATTTGGATGCCATCTATCCTCTCCTGGGACCTTGCTGGCAAAAGACCCCCAAGAAATTAGTCTTTCTAATCTGCGTTGTCATTCTCAAAATGACCCGAACTATATCCTGGGCATGCAAAGATCTTCCTTTTTCTGACTGAGGTTTAGGAAAGAATGAAGGCAGAACAATGTCCTGATTGAGATAAAAACTAGAAACCACCTTTGGCAAAAAGTTCAGATGAGGCCGTAACACCATCTTATCCTGATCTAAAACCAAAAATGGTTCCCTACAAGAAAGAGCAACTCCAATGCCCTTCTTGCAGAGGTGATTGCCACCAAAAACAGAACCTTTTCAAGTTAGCAGAACTAACGGAATCTCCCTAATAGGTTTAAATGGTGGTTTCCGTAAAACTGCCAAGACCACGTTCAAGACCCAAGGACACAGGGGCTGTCTGACATCACTCCTTCTAAAAAGGTACAAACCAAAAAGTGAGAAGCAGTTGGTCTTTGGAAGAAAACAGCCAAGGCTGTCAAATATTTCCTGGGATGCCAATTTCAACCCACACACCAAGAAATATATGCCCTCCAAGTTCTATAATAAATGTTCCTAGAAACCAGCTTCCTAGCATTCAACATTGTATGGATAACCAAGTCTGACACTCCCCTATCTTTCAAGATTTGCGTTTCAACATCCATGCCATCAAATTCAGCGACCGTAAAGCTGGGTGCAATATAGGTCCCTGTAACAGCAGGTCTGACCGATCTGGCAGAGGCCATGGATCCGCCACTGCTAGCATGACAATGTTCAGTGTACAAACACCTCCTGGACCAGGCTGGTACCACTAATATCACCGGAATCACCTTGTCTCAAATCCTGCATAATAGCCGTTGGAGTAGCTGAATCGGGGGAAAGGCACAGATTATGGAAGACTGATCCCATGGTATCCCAAAGGCTCCTACCCTTATCGCAAGCGGGTCCCGCGTCCTGGACACAAGCCTGTCCACCTTTTTGTTGAACCTGGACGCCAATAGATCTATGTCCGGGTACCCCCAACGCTGGCAGATTGCTGAGAACACATCGGGATGCAGAGCCCATTACCCAGAAACAGCCGACGACAACGGAGGTAGTCCACCTGCCAATTCTCTATACCTGGAATGAACACTGCTGACAAAACTGGAACATGTGCTTCTGCCCAACCTAGAATGTGATCTACATCCTTTTGAGCCCTCCAACTCTTGGCACCAACTTGGTGGTTGATGTATGCCACTGCAGACTGGACCGTGACTGGCCAACCACGAAGTCTGGTGATCCAGTATCTCAGGGCAAGCCGCACTGTCGAAGCTCCATGATGCGTTGATGGCGTATTTGTCAAATGACAAAATGTGCGGCAAAATGCATGTCTGCTAACAGCATTCGGGGTGCCAACAACAATGAATGGCACCCAAAAGCGCAGTGCATATTTCAACACAATTTTAGCACAATTTGGAACTGCGGCAAGAATTGTGCAGCTCTGCCACCAATTCTGCATTGCTCAGATGTGAATGCATTCTAAATGACAATACAATATAACTATACTGAATGTATGTATGTATGTATGTATGTATATATATATATATATATATATATACATACACACACATATATATAAAACATATATACAGTAGGAGGCCTTCTTGCTCACATCACAGCAGATTCTCACCAAGATTCTCCAGCTCTGGGCTGGAGAATCTAGGATGGAGATCTTTTAAAGAGATGGCCAGTGAGATCTTCAGATCTTACCTTCATAAACTGGCCATCTCTGTATAATCGAAAGACAGAAGGGTGTGTCCTGTGATGAGAAGTGAAGAACATGTTCTCTGCTCCTCACCTCAGCTTCATAAACTGGCACAACTGAGAGATCAGCTGTGATCATCAGCACCTCGGCTTTTCTCTCTTTCATAAACAGATACCATATTTAGGAAGTGATGCAGGTGAGGCAGGAAAGAGATCTCCTCACACAAATCATGTGTTTGTCCTTGTCGTCAGATCCACCAGACCTCTGGTGCTTTGTTAAGCCACCCTGGGCTCACCATCCCAAATACAACCAGGCTGCTCTAAGCGAGGGACCCTTCTGCCTGGACCATGACACATGGACATGCTAGACCAGAGCAAAAACTCTTATTATACGTTATATTAAGGCTACAAGGCTGGACAAAGCCCAGTCAACAGACTGACTAAAAAGGCAAGACATCCTACCCATGAGTTCCACCCATGGTTAGCTTTCTGTTGCATGACAGTAGTGCAGGGTAAGCCAGGTGAACTATTCCTGTGAAGGTCAAAGAAGAAGGTGGTCAGAGAAAAAGCTTGCTCCTATGATGGAGGAGGTGAGCAGTAATGACCTGGCCTCACTTAATGTCCTAAGGATGTCCTGGAAGTATTCCAGCCAGGCTCCATGAGGTATGTAAATGGCCTACACCTAAAGCAAAGTACATTATTCAACTTTAGTCAGAGCTGCACAGTTTGTTTTTATCTACAGACACCCCTTACCTGCAAAAGCAGTTCTTTATAAAGGTGAACTAACCCTTAAGAATATCAGTGGTTTGGTTCAACTAAAAACAGAGCTTAACTTACAAAATGTCATCAATTTTCTGCAAAATTGGTTCGGCACATAGTCTTTCTTTTTCAAGCGTCTGGCGTTCTCTGGAGCGTTCGGCATCTAGTTTGGCAAGTTCACTCTCCGCTAAGGTCAGTCCCATGCTGCGTTTCTGCCTGTCAGGCAAAGTGAATTTATAGCCGAGTTATTATTTCCCTGCTATTTTTTTTTATTTGAGTCAGGTCAACACACAAAATTTAAGTTACCTGAAGTCTTCCAACAGTTTCTGGACTTCTGGGTACACCTTCTCCTGCATAGTGTGGACATACTGTCGAAGCAAATCTTCGGGTATTAATTCTGGTCGTCTTTTTTCTGTGAAAGGAAACGTATATCTCAGGGCACGGATATTTCAGATAAAGTCCCCGTCCCCAATTAATATACATAAATAGTCTGTATCTCTTTAGTGAGCAGAATCATTTTGAAACATAATATACTCATAGCTTTTTTTTATTCAATAATTTGAACATTTTTTTTTGACTGTATGAATGCCTCTGTTTATTTTTTACAACAGGTTATGAGCACTGGAATATGAGTGTGATGCTTCTTACAGTTTTTATTCTCTGACTAATTAAGCTCTCATCTTCACAGCAATCCTCTTCTCTACAAATCCTTAGTCTGTGTTATACTGTATGTTCATCAGAATAGGATGATGTGACCAAGGATCCCAAAAATCCATCAATCAGCAGGTAATAAAGCTTTCCTATTGTCACTGCTGTCTTCTGGTTCAGGTTCCCCCACTCCATCTTGAAAGCACTGACAAACAGTTCCCTGAGAAAGATGGATGTGTGAATTCTTATGTGCTGAAAGCTAAACACATTCAGTTGTCTGCCTATGGTAACTATACCAAGAGTGCATTGCTGCTTATTTTTATTCCTTTAAGCGGAAAAGTGATGAAAGGTATAGGTGGCTTTTGTGGACCACCTTATAAACTGCTAGTTGCTGGTCACACAGATTTTCTGTTGCACTGACCTGAAATAAATATGCAGATTAGGAAATTTAACTTCAACTGCTTTACAACTGCCCCAAAGCAGTGACTCAAACAGTATGCAGTGACTGCAACTTGAACAGTATTAAAAGGATGGACTGTCAGGAAATTAGCAATTTCAAAAGAATGTTGGGAATCATGGTCCAAGTATTATCCTACCGAATGATTTCCCTTGCTACTCCTTTTTCTACTCCTCTTCTGTATATTATGTTTTATACTCCTCTTCTGTATATTCCAGTAAGGTACATTCAGCCCCTATACAGGACATCAGACTATAGAAACAATTATTTAAGTTAGTTTGAATGGTCTGCTGTACATATGGGAAACACAGGAAAAAGTTCCCTGCACTTTTTTTTAAATTGCAGCTACCCGAAAACCATGTGGTGCTTTTGCACTGTGCTTTCAGATGTGTGGCGGTACCACACGGCTGCTAAAAAGCAACTAGTTGTGCCTGCAGGTGCAGTAATGCGTGCAATTTACATGCATTCCTGCAGTCGCATATACAGTATATGAACCTAGCCCAAAACAGGCCATACATTATGCAAATTTTCTTTTCTTCCACCACAGGTAAAAGGAAAGAAAATTGCTCACTCCTCCCTCAACACAGTCAGTGTTGATGGAGAAATCCTTCCTACAGCTCTACTGTGTTCTGCTGGTGGGCAGTGTGGGAAGCCTTCCCTGCTAGCAGAACACGATTAGTGTTGCTGACTTATAACCAGCGGCACTAGCTTGGGAAAAACCCAACAGGCTGGTTGTACACAAGTCATTCAATAGATCAACTTGTGTACAACTAGAATGCCCATACATGGATAGCAATTCAGCCAGTCCTTGGTGAACCAGTCAAATTGCAATCCATGTGTGGCCGGCTTTGAGTTTTAATCATGCAAATAGTGTAGGTCAGTTTTAGTTCTAGAGGATCTCTTGAAGTTATAAAGATACTCAATTGTGGGATAAATATAGATGTACATCAAGGCCTGTGTAAAAATCAAAACACCATCTTCTGTGCTCTATTAGGTAACATAAAATGTTAACGGCGTGCTAAAAAAATTATGCGTATAAAATATCTGAGCAAAAAATGTTTCTACGTTGGTAAAGAAAACTTTTAGCTAGGTTGAAGCAGTGTACTTTGAGAGATCAAGGCCACTTAAGTCCTTTATGTAAGACAGACAGATTAACTTACCCAACTCCAGTGCAAGGTCTTCTGGGACAGAAACCCGAAGATTCTACAACAAATGAAATACACAAAGATCTCAGAATTGAACACACACAATATATATATATATATATATATATATATATATATATATATATATATATATATATATATATATATATATATATATATATATATATATATATATATATATATATATATATATAAAATTTTCCTCATAGGATTTAAACTTGCCACTAGGACCTTTTCCTAGAAGGTAAATTGAACACATTAGAAAATCCTTATTAATATAAGCTCATAAAAACAGCTACAAGGTTTGTGTATGTGATATTAGTGTAAATTATTGCCGGGCTTCTCATGTGCTTCCAGGTAGTTCCTTGAACCCCCCGTTAAATCAAAACTGATTTTGAAATTGTGCGACTTACAGTGAAGTCGCACAATTTCAAAATCAGGTGACCTACCGATTTCAGTTGCGATTTGCAAGACATCTGACACAGATGTCTATGCAAATCGCAACAAAAATAGTGCATGTACTACTTTACAAATCGATGCAACTCTGACCAAGTGGAAACTGCACCAATATGACCGCTCTAATAGCGGACAATAGAGCATATGATTTGCAAGTTGCATGGCATGCAAATCACATGCCAAATCGCACTTGATGTAACCGGGTGTTAATCTAACAGTGTACTGCCTGCAATCATCAACTCCAGCTCCAAGTCAAAGTGCTGGCCAGAACTCCACTGTCATTGTGCAATGCAATTACAGGGATCCCAGTAACTGACCTACACTGTAATAAGAAAGTAGGAAAGGCAGGCCAAAGTTTTTCGCTAAACCTAGATGACAGGACTGCAAGCTCATGTAAAAGGAGAGCTGCTAAATCTCAGAACACAAGATTTGTGAAAAGCTTAAAAGTAAATCCAGGTAACTTTTGGTGTCTGCTCCTTCATTGCATACATTGTCTAGTTTGAAATATTTACTTTAAAATGAGTAGCTGTATCCTAGCATAAAGTATGTGCTTTTCCGCCTATGTATTGTATCTCTTTGAAGTCACATTAAAAGCCATCCACACACAATTAAAAGGGTGAGCTTTGGGGACTCATTTCAATCTAAAGATGAAAGATTGAATCTGATTACACAAAATACTGTAAGCTAGTTCAGTCATTACAGGCAAAGGATGCATGTTAAAGGCCCCATAGATGGTGCGAGAGAACAAGATGCCCTCCAAGAAATACCAAGTTTGATAAAAGTCGATTCAAAAATTGTCAGAGCCAGGTGGAATTTTTTTGACCAAACAGTAACTGCATTATATCAGAAGCAGTCACTGTTCAGCAGCCCTACTGTATTGAGGCAAATGCCTGAACAGAATAGCTGGCAGCGAAAATTCCTCCTGTCACACTGTTAGCATGGAAGAGGGAACAGTTTGATTTTCTTCTGCCCGGCTTGTGGGCTGAATGAGAGAAAAATATAGCTGTTTTCCATTTCCATTTCAGAATTGCATCAACATGGGGTAAAATGTGCATTAACATAATGTAGGGTGAAGCATGCATCATACTACAAAAATATGCAGTGTTAATTATTTTGAATAGCAACACACTGTTACAGTAGCAGCCGATGCACTTGCACTGCAGCCAACAACAACTCACATGCCAAAGGTACAAAGCCAACATTTAGTGTGTTAGATGCACTGCCACCCTATTCAGATTGAATAGGCTGCTTTAACACAGCGAACCTAAGAGCACGTTACTGAATGTATAAATGTAAATGAAACCTACACAACCTAACAAAAGCTGAATGATTTGTTTTAAATGGGCTGATCCTTTTAAGATTTTCTTTCTTGGAAAAAATAATTACCCTTAAACTGGCATACTAAAATTAAACTATTAAAAGCTGAGGTTTCACATCTAGTAGTCACCAGAACTAGTGGCCCCATTGGATGATTCACTCCTCTATTACTGTTCTGGTGACAACCACAAATTTTTGATTTGCCTTCATTTTTGGTGATAATAGTAAACAGGACAAATAGAGAAAGTCATCTTGAATCCCACTAACAGGGACACAGAGTGCAATAAAAACCTGAGGTGTTCTAATCTTTCTCCTCTCTATCCAAAAAACTTTATAAAAATAACATCTAAGAGGACACCTCTAAAAGAATAAAAGATGGAGGTTTCAAGTTTGAACCCCTTTAAAACCCAACTTTGTTCAAAATATGCAATTATTTTACTTACCCTTTTGTTATTTTGATATTTCATAGCTTGCAAACAAAGAATGATCAGATCAGATCACATAGGAAACATAAAATACAGAGAAATTAAAGAAAAAATATGTCTCACCGCTGTCCTCTCTAGAAAGAACTGGTAGAATTCCAGGAATATTCTGCGAGTCTCCTTTGGGTTTGTTTGCTTATAAAGGTCACCATACAAGTAGCAGAGCTGGGCAATAAGAGAAGAGCATACCACAGGTGTCACATTTACAAAAAATAAATAAAGTAATTGATCATAAATATAGGTTTTAACATACCAATGGAGCCGGGTCAAACTGTGAAACCACATGGAACATGAAGACCGCAAGGTGAGCAGGATGAGTCTTCAACATATCCATACTTAGGAAGCAGCTACACTGATCGTTCACCGGCTGAAAGAAAATAAGAACCTTTATAACACCATTAGGAAACCATTCAGCCCTTGACATAATTGTGCGTTGCATTAAAGTGTGTTTTTTCCATAATCCTGCATTACGTCAGTACATTAACATGAAATCAACTTGCAACGCAGCAAAATGTCCACAAAATGGACAAGCACCATTTTCTGCATGTGCATTGGAGCTGCCTTGCAGTGGTGAGGCACCATACAGAACAAATAGCACTGCAAAACACTAATGTGTATTACATGTGTTGTGGTAATGCATGTTATGACGCATGCTAATGCAACACACCGCACTGGGGAAGTGTGTTCAGGAAAGAATAGTTACTGGTGGATTTTATTATAATTTATTTCTATAATAACACATTTTAAAAAGCTACCTTTTATATAAATTATATCTTTATTTCTAGAAAATGCAGTGCTTTTATGGCACAGTATACTGGGCTTCTAATAAGGAAACCAGAACTTTGTTAATTTTCTGACTGCTTCTTCCTAATTGAAATTCCAGGCAAGCTAGTAAGCTAGTGAGGTGGTATGTTGGGGGGTTTAGGGGGCATCCTGCTATTCAAAAAATTTCTTACCTCAATGCAAGGAATGCATTAAAGTAAAAAAAGGTTTAGGCTTTAGAATCACGTTAACCCTTTCACTGCTTCCAAAAGGCCAGGCTCGTACCTACATTCCTCCTCTGCTTTAAGCTCATGGTCACTTCAACAGCCATGAACTTATAGCGAAAATGTTCAGCAAACAAAGGATAACAAGCCGCTGATCAGAGCTATTAATCTAAAATGACCCCTACCCCCCAACCTCTTGGTCGATACCACCGACACTTTACCTCTCGTCCATGGTTTCCTACTCTCCTGCACTGTCTAAAATGCCTGTGCTGCCCCCACAGTCCCCTGCCTCCACCAGTGACCCCCCCAGCACCAACTCTCACCCCTCCTTCAGCATCAGTCCCCCCACCAACACTGATCCCCATGGATCCCATGCAATTGCTGGCTTCCCACTGCTGCCACTTCCGCCAACTGCAGTGTTAACTGCATAGATACTGCCCCCCTCACTGTCACCTGCCTCCACCAGCGATCCCATTTCCAGTCCCTTTCTCTGCATTAAAAAAAGAGACATTAGGGGTCTGTTTAGACCCCTGATGTCTCTCCAATGTGTAGAAGTATTGAAAAAGCAATTAAAAAATATATATAAAAAATAAAATAAAAAATGTAATTAAAATAAGATTAAAAAAAAACTAGTAAGGGTAGATTTAGAGATGAGTCTAAATATTCCTTGCCGCGGAAGCCCAATCCATGCTCGGCTTGTGCTCCAGAGGCTACTGACAGGCGATGAGGAAGCGACTCAATGTCTCCTTACCAACTGTATTAACCCCATTTTTGCCAACAACTTTGCATACGTCCAATTTTCACCATGTCGCAAAAAGGCGCAATTTAAAATGTGCAAATATTTGTTATCTATTAACTCAATACAGATTAAGCTTTTATATTTATGTGGCATTCATGAGGAATTATGTAAAATTAGCTGTGTTTTTATCTGCTAATAATGATTTTAGTGTATTTTTAAAGAAAATATTGATTTGATAATCAACTGCGCAAATATCATGGGGCCTTACAAATCAGTAGCAACTTTTTATTCTATTTATTCTACTGGTCATATGCTTTCAGAAAAAAAATGGTTTGGGAGGTCTTTTACAAACTCTGAAAGCTGTAAAGGAAAAATAAAAAAGCAATTGAAAAATTGCAAAAATGGTCTAGCCACCAGAGTTTAAAAGTGGAGAGCAGGGTCTGGCAGCGAAAGGGTTATTAAATGAAGACTACAGTTTTCCAGTTATCCAGCTGTCTCTGTATTCTTGGTACTGTATATTTACCTGTTCTGGTTCAGCATCAAATTCCTCATCTTCTGCACCAATAATGCTGTGTGAAATCCGAGTCGATGGACTTCCCATGCTAGACTGTGAATCCTACGAAACAAATTACAAATCATGAAAGCATGCCATTACACAAAAAGTTAACAAAATCATATGTAGTCTGTCGCAACAAAATGGGTGAGATATGCAGCAACTCAAGCATTGTGGTGTCCTTACATGCATTAACAATCACACATGGCCCCTTTAGTCAGCAATTAAATGGCTTGTTTTCCAGTTTTGACACTATTCAAAGCAGTTAGGAGGCAGTCTCACGCTCACTCCTAAATGTCTGGACTGGTTATAGACAGATGCTGGTGGACTGAAATCACCCACTGGCTTCCCATATCTTTTGGGAATTGCAATAGTGATATGTTCTACATCAGAAAGAGGATTGCCTGCAGATCAAACAAGACTTTATCATGTGAACCCTAGCAGACGAGGCCGAAACGTCAATCAGGCAGAAATTGGAAAAAAGAAGTCCTTACAAGTCTGGGAAACAGTTGCCTAAAGTTAAAAAGTCCAATAAAAGCTCACAGACCCAGTAGTCAATTTATTCTTCCTAGGGAAGAAAAGTTTCGCCCAAAAACACCCCTTTCGGCCGTTGGCCGAAAAAAAAAAGGCACCGATGCAGGTTCCGGAAAACACCCCGCCCCTTGATACCGCCCCCCCCCCCCCCCGTAAGCCGCCGCTCGGTAGTTCTCAGTCTTACCTGAGAAACCATCAAGTGATCCCAGCACTGGGCATAGAGATGAGTGAAGGAAAGATGGCCTCCACTCAGAATCTCTATGCCCTTGGAGGACCAGAGCGATGTCATTTCTGGTATTTTTTTTTTTTTATAGCACTAGATCAATGCTTTTTTTTTTTTTGATAAATGCTTTACATTGCAGAGGAGAGATGTGGGGTCTTATTGACCCCATATCTCTCCATAAAGAGGACCTGTCACTTATTTCTATCACAAGGGATGCATGATTGAAAATGTATTTAAAAGGGACAGTGCAAAAAAAAAAAAATTTAAATAAAATTTCAAATAAAAAAAAATCTAAAGTGTCCCCATCCCTCTGTGCTCACACATAGTGGTGAACGCATACATATGCCATGCCCACATATGTAAATGGTGTTCAAACCACACACGTGAGGTATCGCCACGAACATCAGAGCAAGAGCAATAATTCTCACACAAGACCTCCTCTGTAACTTTACACTGCTAACTTGTACACATTTTTAAAGCATCACCCATGGAGATTTGTAAGTACTGCAGTTTCACACAATTTTAAAGCGTTACATGTTGGGTATCTATTTACTTGCCGTAACATCCTCTTTCATATTTTACAAAAAAAATGGGGTACATATTGTTTTTTTAAGCAAAGTATATTTTGTTCCAAAAAATATATATTCATTTTTAAAAACTGCGCATTTCGGTTTCGGTTTTCAGCCAAGTGCATTTTGAATTTTCGGTTTCCGTTTTGGCACCAGAATTTTCATTTTGGTGCACCACTAATTCTTCCTTTATTACATTTTGTTTCATAATATAATAAATACATGTATTATCATCAGTTCTCATATCCATACAATTTTTTACCCCACCCCACCAAAAAGAAAAGAAAAATTATAATAATCCCCAACCACCATTATACAAATATTTATACCTCTCTTTTATTCTCAGTCTCTAGGTAACTGCCTATTGCATACCCTTTATCTTCCCATTCCACCCTCTTATAACCCCATCAACTCTGCATATTATTCTGATCTCTAACATTTAAACCAGCCATCTCACATTTCTCAAAAGGTTTCATTCCTGTCCTCACATGAAAGATACTTTTTTCCCCATGGAGCAAATATACTCTACTCCCCGGAACCAGATTTTTACTGCTTACCGTTCAGCACTGAATTGGTAATCTCTCCATTATCGCTACAGTGATAAGCTAGGTATCTTTTTTTTTTTTTTTTTTAGGGCCAGTGACTTCCATGAATGTAAAAGCAATCCTAGCAGCTAAGAAGAAGTTGGATTACAAACAGCGAAAGGGGGTCCCACCACTCTCCTGCTGCAACCTTTACAGGGTTCTCCCATGCGATTGGGGAGCCCGGTAAAAATGTGACAGGTGGCATCCAGTTCCTGGGACACAGTGAGAGGAACTGATGTTGTTCCTCCCACTGTGTGATGTCAAAAACTAAATGCAATGAGGATTTTGTCACTTACTGTTACTGGCTTGAACAAGCATCTGATCAAACCGATCTTCGTTTGATCAGATGTTCTGGAGGTCAGAGGACAGATATGGGGGCTCATAAGACCATAGATCTCTCCATAAAGAGGACTTGTCATGTCCCATGCTATCACAAGGCATGTTGTATATAAATTCACAATGGGGACTTCAACTACATCTCTGGAGGTAGTTCATAGACACCATATTATAAAATATTTTTTATTTAAAAAAATTCCAGAATTATAAACCAGACTTGTTGAGATTTCAAGCCTTGGAACTATAATTAGAAAGCATTAGAACCGCCAGGTCTAAATTAATCCATAAATTTTGCACCACTTTTGAATGCTTAACACATAAACTTATATTGCCGTCTATATCAGCATAAACAGTGAAATCTTATGAAAAATACAGTTAGGTTTGTTGGTTGTCTATGTTATGCAGAACACCTATTTTGAACACTCAAGCCACTCCAGTCCCATTGCCGTATTTATTTTAGTATCAACTTCAAACAAACAGTCATTATGGTTTATAGGTTCTTTTTATAAGCTGTTTAGTATTGTACATGAGGAGGAGAAAAATCTTTTTAACCAGAGAGAATTAAGATTACCGGTAATAATTTTTTTTTCTTTTATGTATAGTCTAGTCTATATATGCCATCAGTAGTTATATTCCTGCATTATATATATTTCCATGTTATTTCACTCCTTTTTTTATCTTGCATGTTTAGTAGCACAGTGGATATGGGGCGCAGCTTGCATTTTTTGATTGTACCCCAATTCTGCTCCAGGAGCATGCAATGTGGAGCAGTGGCATGTCAGTGTGGTTCTGGCCCCCTCCAGCCTGTGTCCCCACTTCCTTTTTTTTCCCATCTTTCTTATCCTCCGGTCTTTCAGCTCTTTCACTGCCTTTTAGAAACTTGTAAAATATTCACTGTAGTCCACTTAATGAAATGTCTGGTCACTCTTGTTCAAATTATAAAGTCTTCACACATACCGTGTCCTGATATTCACTTTTCTCTGGGCTTTCTTCTATGGAATTTTTTTCTCGCTGTCTGCTGCATGGACTCTGTGGAGATGAATTTGAGTTTAATTCAGCATATACAAAATATCATATAAGACTTACTGATAGTACATATTCAAAGAATCTTCCATTATGCCAAGTTATAATGATGGTGTATTTTTAGTAAGTGCATATTTTACTCTTTAACATGGTTTTAAATGTAGATATTTGTAGAGAGCTCTTTATTTGACTGAAGCTTTGAGATTTAACAGCTGATGAGATAACATGGCTTAGGCCTCAGCTACTACTGTGATTCCCAGGACACAGGAATCAATTCATTAAAACAGGATTTCTAACATACTGTAAAATCATTCTCTTGGATTTCATTAAGGGACAAAGGCTCAGAAGGAATTCTGAGACACTGAATTATGGTGCCAACTGCAGGAGATTTGTAACTGTTAATATGAAAAAAAAAAAGGGTTGGAACAGGCAGTATATAACCATCACCCACTCCCATCATACTACAGTTTTGTCCAAAAGCAGTAGTAAAAATTATCCAATACAGATGGGTGGGACCTGTGTCTTTTAATGAACTCAAAGAAAATGATTTTACAGTAGGTCATAAATCATGTTTTCTTAATTGCGCCTCAATGAATACAGGGTCAGAAGGAAGTCCGATACATTGGGAAGTCCCAAAGCAGTCCAACTAAGAATGGGCAACACAGCAAACACGCTAAAATGTCTACAAACAACAGGGTGAACTGGGGGCTACCTGAAGCTCAAACAGCTGCCTGAAAGACCTTGTGCTTGAAACTTGCATCCTCAACATCCACCTGTTAAAACTTTGAGAATGGGAGAGAATACCAGTTGGCAGCCAAAGATCTTGTGAGAGGATCAGGTCCAGTGTTTATGAGGTGCCATAAAGCTAGTATGGAAGTGAGCTAATCCAGTAAGGGTACTCACTAAACATAGCTGCAGCAGAGGTTAGGAGACCTTCTATGACCAAGTTACTGTAGGTGGCAGCAAAGGAATGACCTTGGGTCCTTCATAGGGAGCCAGCAGTGTTTCAACTCAGGCCCAAATAGGGGGAGGCAGTGGAAAAATGGACGTGTAAAAACAGGCAATATGGTGCAGGGTATAGTGTGCACTAATGTGGCACATGCTACACATTTAAAAAAGGGTCACAACATACATTGTGTTGTAGGCACTGTACTCCCAGCTTCTGCCCCAAGACATTTTTAAAGGGAAAGTATGGTGTTTGTTTGTTCTTTTCTCGTGGGAGAAAAGATGTCCATGCTCCTAGGACCCTGTGTCTCCTGACAGTTAAGCAAAAAAAAAGATTTTGAGTAACCATAAGATCGATTTTGACTTGTTTTTAAATTCCATATCTTGGAATACAGTACAGGACACAGACTTGATATTCATATACCCAGAGTTATAGGCTGGTATAGGTGATTGGACACATAGCAAAACTTTGAGGACATGGCCCCTGAGCATCCACCCCATAACTCTACCCGGATCTGTGCCCTCACTTTTGTAGCAAGCAATGCAGGACAATACATGAAAATAGGGGAGTGTTGTCTGTGTCCTCTACTGTACTCCAAGACATGAAATTAACAGGCAAGACAAAATTCCTCTCATATTTATTTTACAGTACAGGACAAAGGAATCAATTCATTGACCATGGTTGTCCCCAAACAAAAAAAAACAAAAAAAAAAAGCAACAATACACAATACAATGAGCAACAATACAGCCAAACAGAAGTAACAGGCACAGAGGAAAAAGCAGGATCAACAAGCCTCAAACTGTAAAACCATAGAAGAACCTTAATGCCAGTACAAGCAATAGTTAAGGCAGAGCAGCAATTGACCAATCAAATGTGCAACAGAAATTCAGGTAATGGCTCAGTTTAAAGGTGTAGTATGGTCGCTAGGTGCTGTATAGGCCCAAGACCCCAACTTCAACAGGAGAACTAGCTAAGGTAGGGAAGGAAGGAAAGAACCCTAAAATAAGGGAGCAAAATGACCACCCAGACAGGTGGAAGTAGAGGGAGAAAATCCGGGGGGTCCTTCCTGTAAAGAAGTTGAAGGGGGTAGGTCCTAAAGGAGGCACAGATGTCATGCCTGACCCCTAATCCTGAAGGTGAGCAAAACTAAACAAAACAAAAAAAAAAAATGTCAAGCTGTCCAACAAAACAAAAAAAAAATCCCTAGGGGTAATAAAAACTCCAGGTAAGCAAAAGGAGAACCAGCATCAGGTCCAGTACCCTCTTGCTTATGATGTGCCATACTGCTAGTATGGAAGTGAGCTATTCCAAGGAAAAATAGAGTAGCAAGGGCTCTAGGTTGTGGAACTAACCTCCTCAAAGAGCAACCTGTATAAGGGCCAGTTCACGCTAGATCCAGTTCAGTGCATTTTTTTCTGTATCAAAAATGCATGAACAGTAGATTACATGGGCATAGTTCACAGTCTCAGTCAGTTCCAGTGCAGGGGAAAAAAAAAAAAAAAAAAGGAGTAGAACATGCTGCATTTTTTCTGCTCAGAACTGCACTTGAACACATTAATAAAATGCAATGGAACATGTGGTGTGAACTGTAATAAAAAATGTATCAGGAACAAATCCAGAGTACATTTTTGTGGTGTGAACTAGCCCCAAGAGGAGGAAAAAAAAATCCCATGAGAAGCAGAACAGTGATACCAAAAGGCCACAAAAACGGTCATGGTTCACACCACATGCAGTCCAGTTTGTTTGTTTTTTTGCAATAAAATGCATTGATAGTAGGTTAAATGGTTTCCAATGGCATAGCTCACAACACTGCGGTCAGTTCAAGTGCGATTCACTGGAACATGCTACATTTTTTTTCTGCACTGAACTGTAATGGAACATGGTAAAAACACATAAAAAATGCACTGGAACGTACACGTCCTTATTTAAGGGGAAGGAAAAAAGGCGAAGAAAGAAAGAAAAAAAAAGGAAAAAAATACACCGGAATACATAAAAGAAAAGGACAGAAATCATCAAAAAAACACGCATGCAGAAACATGTCCAGAACAAATTGGGACTGAATTTCTATGGTGTGAACCGGCCTTAAAGGCTGCATTGTAAAGAAAAAAGAAAAAAAAAAAACAAATCGTAATATATACACACTTCTTTTACCTGCAAAAACATGTGCATTTATTATTTATAATTACTTAGTCTCAAGGATTATGAAGTCACAGCATGCAAGACAATTTGGTTCATGAGGCCCATGGCCACAATCCTCCCAGCAATACCCTGGCTGTTTCAGTGGTTAAGGAAAAAAAAACCCAAATAATCAAATACCACAAAAAAAAAAAAAAACCCAAAACACATGGTTAGGGGAAATTGCAATTTTGTTACAGATAAGATAGGAAAGGAAAGTTAAGATAAAACCTAACTATAGGGCAGACAAATGGTGGACCAAATGCTTGTATTTTACTTTCTGGATTGATCCACTGATATGCCAGTACCCGGTTTCCTTGAAGATCCAGCAAAGAGGCTCCTCTCCTGCTTTGAGCGGAGCCATAAGTATTACTAATCAAGCAGACAAATGGCGGGTCAGAGATCTTGTGGGGGCCTCACTACTGAATTACTGACCATGCAGTCTCCCTCTGGTTCCCACACCCACAATTGAGCTGTGGGCTGAGATGCTGAGGTGCCATTCAGATTGAATGACAGCCATATACATCTCGCAAGAGCAGCTGTCTTCAGTCCCTTTCTCTGTTTCAAAGACACATTATAGGTCTGTTTAGACACCTGATGTCTCTTTAGTACACCACATTGAACAAGGCCGTAGTAGGAATCTAGCAGGTTAAGCTTTTATATTTAGCAGGATTTTAGTAAAATGTACTGTGTTTGTATCTGCTAATAATGATTTTAGTGTATTTTTAGTGAAAATATTGTTTTGATAAACATTTGCACAAATATTGCAGGGTCTTACAAATCAGTAGCACTTTCTTTTTATTCTATTGGTCATGTGCTTTCAGAAAAGATATGGTTTAGGGCAGCGGTTCTCAACCTGGGGGTCGCGACCCCTTTGGGGGTCGAACGACCATTTCCCAGGGGTCGCCTAAGACCATCGGAAAACACATATTTCCGATGGTCTTAGGAACCGAGACACCGCTCCTCTGACTCAGTCGATGTGTGGGCGGGATGACACGCTGCCCTGTCACCTGGCCACACCTCTGGGATCCCTCAACAACTCCGCCTCCTCGCCGCTGATTGGCCACCGGAACTGTAGCTCAGGAGAGGCACACAGGCGGCCAATCACCGGCGAGGAGGTGCAGCTTGGAGAGGAGGAGCCGAGCGGCAGCGCGCGTAGATCTAAGAAGATCGAGGGAACTGCCGGAGTAAGTGAAGAGGAGAGCGGCCAGAGAAGGAAGACAGCTGACAGGTAAGTGAGAGAGCGAGCCCAGGCTGGAGCAGGGGTCAGCAAAGTAAGTATTATTGGTGTCAGTGGGAGGAATAGTGCCCCATCATTTGTGTGACTAATACCAACAATGGGGCACTATTTCTCCCACTGACACCAATGATGGGGCACTATTTCCTCCCCCCCCTGCACTGACACCAATGATGGGGCACTATTTCCTCCCCCCCCCCGCACTGACACCAATGATGGGGCACTATTCCTCCCCCCCACTGACACCAATGATGGGGCACTATTTACTCCCCCCCCGCACTGACACCAATGATGGGGCACTATTCCTCCCCCCCCACTGACACCAACGATGGGGCACTATTCCTCCCCCCCACTGACACCAACGATGGGGCACTATTCCTCCCCCCCACTGACACCAAGAATGGGGCACTATTCCTCCCCCCACTGACACCAAGAATGGGGCACTATTTCTCCCCCCACTGACACCAAGAATGGGGCACTATTCCTCCCCCCACTGACACCAAGAATGGGGCACTATTCCCCCCCCTGACCCCAAAGATGGGGCACTATTTCCCCCCCCTGACCCCAAAGATGGGGCACTATTTCCCCCTCCACCACATCAATGATGGGGCACTATTCCTCCCACTGACACCAATGATGGGGCACTATTCCTCCCACTGACACCAACGATGGGGCACTATTCCCCCCACTGACACCAACGATGGGGCACTATTCCCCCCACTGACACCAACGATGGGGCACTATTCCCCCCACTGACACCAACGATGGGGCACTATTCCTCCCACTGACACCAACGATGGGGCACTATTCCTCCCACTGACACCAACGATGGGGCACTATTCCTCCCACTGACACCAACGATGGGGCACTATTCCTCCCACTGACACCAACGATGGGGCACTATTCATCCCACTGACATCAGTGATGGGGCACTACTCCTTCCACTGACACCAATGATGTGGCACTAGTCCTCCCACTGCAAAATTACAGTTATGAAGTAGCAACGAAAATAATTTTATGGTTGGGGGTCACCACAACATGAGGAACTGTATTAAGGGGTCGCGGCATTAGAAAGGTTGAGAACCACTGGTTTAGGGGGTCTTTTACAAACTCAGAGCGGTGAGTGAAAAATGAAAACCTTCAGATTTTTAGAGAGCTTTGGTTATTTACATTTTTGCACACGTTCAATTTTTACCAGTTTGCAAAATGGTGCCGTTTAAAATTTACAAATATTTGTTATTTATTAACTCAATACAGGTTAAACTTATATTTAGCAGGAAATTTGTAAAACGTTTCTGCGTTTTTAATCTGCTAATGATTTTAGTGTATTTTCAGTGAAAAATATTGCTTTGATAAATGTTTGCGCAAATATTGCAGAGCCTTAAAAAGTAGCACCTACTTTTTATTCTACTGGTCATGTGCTTTCAGAAAATATATGGTTAGGGGGGGTCTTTTACAAACTCTGAAAGCTGTAAGGTACCAAAAAAAAAAAATGGAAAAATAGCAAAAACGGTCTGGCCAGCTGGGTTTAAAAGTGGAGCATAGGGCTTGGCAGCAAAGGGGTTAAGGGGTGAATTTAATAAAAATGGATTAGAACTGGTTACTGTGCACAGTAGCTCCAGATTTTGTCTTCTCCAGTTTTTAGCTTATTCCGTTAAGCTTTTAAAATGAAAGCTGACTGGTTGCCATGCATAGCTGCTCCAGATACTGTCTGTTCCAGCACTAATAAATTGCCCTCTAAGAGTGCAAGCCCTAGTACACCTGTGTCCTATGAACGGCTTGTGTTCATGGTACTGCAGTATGTGTTGTAGGATAGGGATGCAGTGTATACTACAGAGCAGGGCTTTACAAATTTGCTTTGAATCTAGGAGCCAGCTAAAAAAGATAGGAGACAGAAATAGTTTATTTAACCACTTGCCTACTGGTTACTTTCGTCCCCCTTCCTGCCCAGGGCAATTTTCAGCGCTGTCACACTTTAAGCCCTGGTTTACATCTGTGCGGTCGTGCGGGATGCGATTTGCGCGGACACGAGAGTCCATTCATATGAACGGACTCCCGTGCGCCGGTACACGCAGGGAAGAAGTGCCTACAGTACTTTGGAAATCGCAACCTGCACGGGAATCGAGGTTCCCAGTACTGTTGCGATTTCCAGTGCAGGTGGCTTGCCATTAGAATGGCACTCGCCTGCTGATCCTGCATTCCTCTGTGTGGGTGATGCCGCTGCAGGTATTTGTGTGGGTCCCGCAGTGTCCAGTTTCCAAAGCAAATGTTACAGGCCAGCCCCATTGTCATGGGTTCTGGGTACAGTTCCCAAGGTAAATTCAAAAGGTCACAAAACTGAAGATTGCCAATAAACCACGAAGGTAGTAAATAATTCTAGTGAAAAAACTGTTGGAAATTCATCTCTAAGAAGAGAAGATGTCCATCACATAGGGACACTAGCAAAAATAATGTAGCTTCACAAAGCGGGATTATATGGATACACTGGGGGGACTCATCAAAGCTTTTGCCAGTGTCCAATCACCTGAGCAGCATATAACCTATGGTAAGTGAATTGATTCCGGTGTCCTGTACAGTATGATAAAGATAAACCTTCTGAGAGAGATAAAGGCAATCATTGCCATTTCTTTATGTGCAAATGCTACTTTCCTAGATGTATGCTTTACCTTCTTGCTTCAACAAATATACAGATAAGATGTCTAACTTTACAGATATCAATAGTTGTTCCAGGTAAAGTGACTCACGTGTTACTTAATGCAGCTGGTCAGTGAACTAGCCAGACAACTAGCAACTTCAGAAAGGAATTGGCAAGGGCAGCCTCAATATGTTTTTCACTAAAGGTTTCCTTTAAGATGCAGCTAGTATGAAATCTATAGAGTAACATAAATGAGGCATAAAGCTCCTCTGTCCTGTTGATTTTGCCATTTTATTCTTAACGAATAACAATGTAGGATCACCTAATAAAGCCACTACTTTCCTTGACTGGGAATGCCACAACCACTTTACCGAAGCACTAATCAGAAGGAGGAAATAATGTTCTGTGAAAGCACAAGCTATAAATAGTAAACAGGCAGTGATATATGCAATGCCATACAATGTAAGACATACAATAGAAAATGAACATCTGATAGAGAGGAATGGATCTAGACACAAAGTAGTAATTAAACTTACATCTATAACATTACTGCTTGGACATGATCCATCCCCAATGATGTATTCAGAACGTTCTTGGTCATAGGAATCTGCATCAAGTTCATTTATCTGTAAGAACGAAAAAAAAATAATTTACAGTTATAATGCAACTATACTTAAATGGGACAAAATACGTACCCACACACCAACATGTAAACCAACTTCATACCTACACATTGCAGCAATGCATAATCGGCAAGACGGATTTATTCTGAATGGCACCCTAAGGCTAGGTTCACAGCTGTGTGGGTTATTGCCGCTGCACAGCAGCAACCAACCGCACAGAACTGTAGTTCAGTAGATGCATGGGGGTGCCATTAATCTTAATGGCATGCCCACGCACTAGAAACTGCAGCACGCCTGCCCGCACTGGGAACCACACTGCTGTGATGGTTTCCGTGCAGGCAGCATTCTCAAAAATGGTGCAGGGACCTTTTCCCTGTGTTTTCAAAAGGAACAGCAGCCTATTCAAATGAATGGGCTGCCACACCTGCGCAAAATGAGGCTTGCAAAATGTGAACCTAGCCTAAGGCATCTAGTCAAACGCACACAAACTTTTTAAAGCACACCACAATGCACAAACACAAAGCATCTTTGCGATTAAGTGTGGTGCATTGTAACAAAAAAAAACAAAAAAAGGGGGGGGCTGGGTCCTGCCGTGTGTGTGTGTGCAATAATGGTGTAACGGGGCCTTTAAATTTGCACTATAGGCTAGCTATAGAGAGCACATCACAAATACCGGGATTTTGTTGTTATTCACCATAAAATCACACTCAGAGTTCTCTGGCTCCAGAAACTCTGGCAATCTCGCACTGGAGAAGATCCTGCAGAACTCCATATAGAGCCTGCAGGTAAGACAGAGAAAAAAAGATTGGGAAAGAACTTGCCTGGCGGATAAGAAAGAAATTCTATTTGTAGCATGAACAGAATCCATTCAATGACTGTTGTTGGGGGATCAGAGTCCACAAATCTGCAACCCAAATGCTGCGATCCCCCACCTTGGAAAAAGGTGGGGGTCAAACCTTCATGCAGAGAAGGACTTGTCCATGGGCTTAGTGGGCCTATGAGGTCAGGAGTGCTCTGTGCCATTCGTGGGAGCCTTGAAGGGCTTGGATTCCTTGCCTGGTAAGTGAAAAAGCTGCTCTTTTGTGCAAAGAAGGAATGACCATGCTTGCAATGCAGCACCTCCCTTTTCTAGATTGCAGGAGAAAGGTACTCTCCCGTAAGATTCTTGATTAAGTTGTACAGAGCTGCTCCAAAATGCCACTCACTCTGGAAAGGTAAATCAGCAAAGACTTTCTTTGATGTCTGGTCCACTGACCAATACTACTTCAGCCACAGAACATCACAGAGTACCACGCTTAAAAAGCAGTAGGGCCGCATCCAAGGAGACGTCCCACACGGACTTGAGGCCCTGGACTGTTTGGTGCACTAATTCCACGTACATCAGAGAGATCTCTTTACCCAGACCATAGCATAAAAACTAGGCTTACTCGGTGAGCTATTGTGACACAAGAGTCATGGCTAAAACTGGGCCTAGAGCTGAGCCAGCTACTGTAAACCTGGAACAGGCGAGTCATTCTGCCTTACTGTTGGTAGGATCCTTAAAGGAGGGGGACTCCTCCACCAGTATCATGGCCTTGTTCAACCTAGAAATAGGAGAGTCAAAGACAGTAGAAGAGGTCTACTTCTTCAAAAGGCCTCCTCAAAGGAGTAACGTACTGAGAAATGTTTTGGGACAGCTAAAGGGCAATTTGGACATTCACAAAGGGGACAGCCGCCTCCATGGCCACCCCAGAAGTATTCTCAATTCTTAAGATCTCCCACAATGTGGTAATAAGTGCAGACTCGGTGCCTTTTCTTGATTAGCAGCTGAGGGAAATGGGTCCTTGCTATCACAAGGATCAGGGACCACATCTTCTGGGCCTGAAAAAAGAAAATCAAACTCTGGATCGGACTCATCAGATGAGGGATGTGGTGGGTGAAGAGTAGTGTATTACTCGCCTTGCACCCAAACGCCACCCGGGACACAAATGACTGGAGGGCCACCCACAATGAATCCAAGGTAATAGAGGACCATGTAGCCTCCATGAGAGGGTCTGGGGAAGATGCATGCGTTTTAGACTGCACATGTGGACATCTCCCCCAGAACAGGCACCTTCAGAACAAACATCCATGCATAGGAAGCTGAAAACCATCCCTAAGAGGCTTCAGCAGAGATAGGGAAACTCAATTAGGACAAACCAGCAACTGAACCAAGGCCACCCGGGAGCAGTGCTGTGTGCAGTGTTCACGCCATAGGGGAGGAAGACCACATGTAGGAAAGCTGAGTTGGTTTAAGCCAAAAGAAAACACTTTGGCTCTGTGCTCTGAGTGAGAGAGAGAGAGAGTGTGTGTGAGTATGTGTGTAAGTGTGAGTGTGTGTTGCTGGAAACAGCTGTATGAAAGACTGTAGTTCTAAACAGGAGTGTGCATGTAGTAAGACTCCATAGGTGCTGGCAGACATAGTGGGCAAGAACATAACTGGATTTGGGCAGTGCGGTCTTGGGGCAGCATGAGGAAGATCAGAACAGAAAAAAAAAAAAAAAAAACACATGTATGTCAAAACATACATAAACACAGACACACAGTCCCTAAATAAATTATGTGGCTTCAGCAACATGCTTCAAGAAAGCATTACTATAAAAAGGATGGCGGATTATTGCATGGTATGTTAAAAAGTGTGATGGCAAAATCAAGTTCTCAATGATAGGAAATGCAATCACACTGAAATTCACCTGTGTTTGAAATCACAAAGTGGTCGTAACCAAACTTCTATTTTTTGAGGATTATCATGGCAAAGAAAATGTACAGAATTAAGAATAATGCTAAACAGTACATTTCAGACAATGCTGAGCAGTTTACACAGACTTATAAAGGGTGCCCATACATGGCCCAGTCTTTACAAATCTACTTCCCATATAAAACTTACAATAACCACGTAGAGGTCCTATGGGGAGAATACTGAGCACTTGCAATAACTGGAAATTGCTTAACACAATTTCATACTTGCTAAAAATCATTGCAAATGGTTGCAGATTGTTTCATTTTCTATGAATTGAAGGGAATTCAGTGGGGAAAATAATTATTTGATCCCTAGCATATTTTCCAAATTTACCCACTTACAAAGAAATGAAGGGTCTATAAATTTTATCATAGGTGTATTTTAAATGATAGAGACAAAATATCAACCAAAAATCCAGAAAAAACACGATACAAATGTTATAAATTGAGTTGCAGCTGAGTAAAATAAGCATTTGATCCTCTACCAACCAATAATAATTCTGGCTCCCACAAACTGGCTATGCACTCGTATGGCACACATATTAGCCCTGTCAATTTAAGAAGGTGCTCCTAACGACAACTCGTTATGTGTATACAGGATACCAGTCCACAGAATCTCTTTCTTGGGCACCACCATGGGCAAGACCAAAGAGCTGAAGTTAGGGACAAGATTGTAGATCTACACAAGGCTGGAATGGGCTACAAGACCATCAGCAAGAAGCTTGGTGAGAAGGAGACAACTGTTGGAGCAAATATTCGCAAATAGAAGAAATACAAAATAACCATTAATCGCCCTCGGTCTAGAGCTCCATGCAAGATTTCTACTCATAGGGTAAGGATGATCATGAGAAAAGTAAGGGATCAGCCCAGAAAAACGCGGAGGAGCTTGTGAATAATCTCAGAGCAGTTGGGACCACAGTCACCAAACAAACTATTGGTAAAACAATACTCCGCCATGGATTGAAATCCTGCAGCGCTCACAAGGTCCCCCTCCTCAAGAAGGCACATGTACAGGCCCATCTGAAGTTTGCCAATGAACATCTAAATGATTTGGAGAAGTATTAGGAGAAAGTGCTGGAGGGCGTGGCTTGAGCCCAGAAGACGATGGACGCCTAATCCCAGAGCTCCGACACACGGAGGACAATGCACCCGATATACGCAGGGAGAGCCGCAGGTAATATGGGGAAGGCTGACAGGAAAGCCTCTGCCCCACGATCGCGGTCCCCCTGCCCAATGAGCGGTTATCCCAGCCACAGTATACTGGAGCTATTCCGGTCCCAGGCCCTGGAGCACACTGCGGCCTCGTCCCCTGCTGCCTCCTGCCACTCCACACACAAAGCATCCCGCTCTCGCAGCAGGAGCCCGGCTGCAGCAGCCACAGCACGCCCACCAGTAGGATTCCCTCTCACTATGGAGGATCTTAAAGCAGTGGCAATGGATATTAACCTCCTCCCGCCCGCCATATAGTAATATGACGGGTGGAAGGTGGTTCTCTTGTTCTGGGAGGACGTCATATGACGTCCTCCCATTCTCACTGCGCATGCGCAGCTCAGGGAGCGCGCAGTGCAGCGATCGGCGGTGCGCTGTGTCCCTCGGACACAGCGGATCACCGATCACGGAAAGAGGCGAAGATGTCGGCTTGGTCATGTGATCAGCTGTGTCCAATCACAGCTGATCACATGTAAACAGGGAAATGCCGGTTATCGGCATTTCTCTCCTCTCGAGCTGTAATGCTGACAGCTTGAGAGGAGAGGAGAGCCGGTAATCGGCTTTCCACGGAGGGGACATGTACACTGATCATCAGAGCCCTGATGATCAGTGTAGCCCCAGCAGTGCCACCTGTCAGTGTCCATCAGTGCCTTGTGTCAGTGCTTCGTGCCAGTGCCCATCAGTGCCACATATCAGTGCCCATCTGAGCTGCCTTTCAGTGTCACCCATCAATGCCAATCAGTGCTGCCTAACAGTGCAGCCCATCAGTGCAGCCTTATTAGCACACATCAGTGAAGGAGAAAAATCACTTCTTTCCAAAATTTTATAACAAAAACTAAGAAAAAACATTTTTTTTTCAAAATTTTCTGTGGTTTTTGGTTTAAGAAAAAAATTAAAAACCCAGAGGTGATTAAATACCACCAAAATAAAGCTCTATCTGTCACAAAAAAATGATAAAAATTTCACATGGGTACAGTGTTGCATGATCGCGCAATTGTCATTCAAAGTGTGACAGCGCTGAAAGCTGGAAATTGGCCTGGGCAGGAAGGGGGTATAAGTGCCCTGTAGGCTAGCGGTTAGAGAGACCCTAGCTCCAGGAAATTGCTGATTTAAATGTTGACTTGCAGGCAGTGGCACAGAGGCAGGAAGCAGTGGAGGACAAAGTTATTACACAGGATCTTGTCCTGCAGGATACGTACCAAAATGGTAGATACACATGCCATACATCTGCGCAAAATTGATAGTCATATTGAAGACCTGGACAACAGGGGACGGCGTCACAACTTAAGGGTGCGTGGTGTCCCTGAAACAATTGAGGCGGGTCAGTTATCACAAACAATCCTAACCATTTTTAATGATCTTCTATAAAGACCACAGGAGTCGCCTATTGAGATTGAACGTCTCCACAGGGCTCTGCTACCTAAAAGCAGGGACACAGATCCCCCGCGAGATGTAATCTGCTGCCTGGTGGATTTCCGACTCAAGGAAGAATTATTATTATGCAGAGCTTGAGAAAGAAATCCCATTATCTTCAACGAAGCAGAAATTAAATTATTTCAAGATCTTTCACACATTACCCTTCAACACAGAAAGGACTTGCGACCCTTGCTTGACCTACTCTGCTTCCGCGGCATATCGCATCGCTGGAAATTTCCGTTTGGCCTTTCAGGTTCACACCTGGGACGAGTAGCTATCCTGAGATTCCCAGAAGAATCCCACCAGTAAATCTACCCAACTGGTTCGGGGATCCCCGCTTGTCACCCCAGACTGGGGATGAACACATGGAAGCCCAACCATCCAGACACCCTGGAGGAGGAAGACGGAGACCCTCCCCCCGACCTCTGTCTTCACCAACCAGGTGCAGACCCACCATCGGGGAAAGTCTTCCAGTATCCCCGGTTCATCGTCGCGAATGACGTTTTCTCTAGAGTTTTTACTGGGTTTTTTTTCAATATGTTTACTCGTTATCATGATCCTGTCTTCCACTGATCCTCATGCGAAGACCATCTGTCTCCTCCCCTTTTTCTTTGAGGTTCTGGGGTAAGTGTATCTCATAATGCTTTCTCAATACTCATCCATGCCATATGTTAGGTTTATGTTCCTACTGTGTTATAGTAAGTATCTGTATTGGCTGTCATTTCACACTCTCAGCTGGATGTCATCTAACATTGTCCTGCGACCCACAAGATACAGAGGTCCTTAACCCTGTACCCTCCCAATTGTTAAGTTATACCCTGCTGTATAGTGCTGGTCAAATTAGCATATGTTACTGCCTGCTAGGCTGGGCTGAGAAAGCTCCTAGTATGCACTAGCAATGTTCTCCCTGTTCATATTCCATTTAACCATCCGCAGAATGTTTATATGCAGATAAATATATACTTCTGATAACATGAGCCTCAACAAACAACTTGGCACATTTATTTCTCAGACCGATCTTTGAAAAGAGACCTCACTTTTGGTTAGTGAGACATAATACAAAAGGTACTTATATTGTGTTTGACATGCTGCTTTGTACTGCGGTAAATGTTTAACTATTTACTTTGGTGATACACAACCCCACTATACTATCACAATGTGATTTATATATCCACTGATGCTCTTTTAGGAACCATTTTTACTGGTATATCACCTCCTCCCACTTCTTCTACCATCTCCGTTGTGGAGTAGACTAATTGGGATACTGCATGCTACTCAGCCGTGCCATGTACACTCCCCATATTGTTGTTCCTTACACTACAATATAAGCTCTCCCTACAGCATTGTAATGTCTTTTTTCCTTTTGCTCGTCCGTGTGTTGTTGCTACCCTTCTTTCTGATATCAAGACACCCATAACTATTTGCACTTCAATACTTCGCAAGTGTCAGGCCATTGTCTTTGGGACTTACTCAATACCCCACACAGTGGACTCCCCTGAGTCCAACTGACTTTGTCTGCACTTAGGCACAAACAGCGAAACAAAACCAATAACAGAACATAAGATAACAACAAAGGACGGAGTAGCTGGACTACCCGGTCACTGGATTTTTCCTTTTATTTTGAACAGTTCCCCTGTTCACCCCTTCCAGTACTTTGATCGAGTGCTTACTAGCCCTCTTTTCTACCCCTCCTCTGCTTTCCGGTCTTTATCTCCTATCTGTACCTCATTCTATTCCTCTCATCCACAAAAGGCCGAACACATTAGCTAACATATACAGCCCCAATACGGCGCAAGTCAGCTTCTTCCGTAAAATTGCGAAAACACGAACTACTTTCCAGTCGGGCATTCTGATCCTGGGTGGTAATTTTAATGTGGCACTAAACCCCTTGGAAAATACCTCAACGGGTACATCTTCAAAAACATTTCGAGCTCTGAAACAGATCAAATTGGAACTTACAGACCTCCTCTTACATGATACATGAGGCACTCTACACCCAACTGATAAAGACTTCACATTCTTTTCTGCACCTCATAACCGCTATTCTAGAAATTATTCTCTCGCAAAGAGATCTCCCTACTTTGAAGTCGGCCTCTATTGAACCTATGATTCTTTCAGACCATCACCCCGTTACTATGACCATATATCTTCTAGATGTCCCAATCACTCCCAACATATGGCGACTGGACTCGTTTCTTCTTACGGACGCATCCATGACTCTCCAAATTCGTGAGTGTCTGATCAACTATTTTCGGGAAAATATATCTCCAAAAATTACCCCACTCACCCAATGGGAAGCACACAAATGCGTGACACGTGGGCTTCTACTTACAATTGCTGCTTCTCGAAAACGCGCAGCTCAAGCGTCTTCACTCTCTACTCCAGTACGTCAACTAGAGTGTTCCCATAAATGTAAACAGGCTTTGACACTTACTGCTGAACTAACAGCTGCACGTAAACAACTACTGGAAGCTGTGGAAAGGAAAACCAAACTGTTCTACATATATGGGAACAAAAGTGGTAAAATATTTAGCTAGGGCCCTGCAAGTGAAAAAAGCAGCTCGCACTATTCATCAAATCCATACTCAGCAAGGTCGAATACTTAAAACATTCCTGAATATAGCTGCAGAATTTGAAAACTACTATACGACCCTTTATAATCTTCCTCAAGCCCCAAAACCTGCAGGGGATAATAGATCACGCACGGACATTATCCAGGCATTTCTATCGAAATATCTTCCTAAACCTATCTCACGATCGAAAACAGGTGAACTAGATGGGGTGCTGACACTTTTAGAACTCCAAAAAGCCATTGCACAATTAAAACCGGGCAAGAGCCCAGGCCCTGACGGATTTACGACCACTTATTACAAATCTTTTATGGAAATTCTTGTGTAGCCATTCCTTAACGCATTCAACTCACTAGACACCCCAGGACAGCCCATGAGATTCCTTTCTGAAGCCTATATCACACTCATACCAAAAGAAGGCAAGGAAACGACATCAACGGCCAACTTTCGCCCAATTTCCCTTCTGAACATTTAAAAATATTTGCTAAAATACTAGCGAACCGTCTATTAAGCATCACTGAACCCTCCATATCCAGTGATCAGGTGGGGTTTGGGCCAGGTAGTGAGGCAAGGGATAACACAATAGCCCTAAATATACATCACTGGTTGACACAAACTAATCAACATGGCTTTTTTCTCTCTCTCGACGCAGAGAAGGCTTTCAACAGGTTGGCCTGGGACTATATGGAGGCGGTTCTGCTTGGACTTGGCCTTCCCCCGTGCCTCATGAACTTTATCATGTCGCTGTATACCCCACCAACAGCCAAAGTTAGAGTCAATGGTCTCCTGTCGGAAGCCTTCTCTACCAGTAATGGGACTAGACAGGGGTGTCCGTTATCTCCCCTATTTGTCCTCACACTGGAACCCTTCTCGAATCGCATTCAAATGGACAATATCAGAGAAATTATGGTTAAGGGCAGAATACACAAAATAGCGGCATTCGCCGATGATATACTACTCTTCCTAACAGAACCACACATCACCCTCCCCAATCTACTTCAAGACTTTAAAATGTTTCAGTACATATCCAACTTCAAAATTAATTTCAATAAATCCCAGGCCCTCAATGTCACCCTACCCCCTGACTTGGTCAGGCAGGCACGGACAAACTTCCCCTTCACCTGGCAATCCGAGGCCATCTCTTACCTGGGGATTCAGCTGCCCACCCGTCTTTCAGATCTATATACAAGAAACTTCTTACCTATCATATGTAGCATTACTAAAGACTTACAGAATTGGAATAAACCAATTGTCTCCTAGTTCAGAAGGGCAGAGATCCTCAAGATGAATGTGCTTCCCTGGCTACTGTACCTGATGCAAACGATCCCAATAGGACTTCCTAAGTCAGTCATTCTTTAGATCATATAAGACACTATGCAGCTTCTTCTTATGATGCAAAAAATGTCTTAGAATCAGCTTTGAACAACTTACAATGCCTATGTCTGGAGGAGGTATCGGATTGCCAGACATTACTCGCTACTATTGGGCTTGCCACCTGGAAAGAATTGTGGACTGGTCTACAAACCATGTACGTAAGGCCTGGGTGAATCTGGAAGCAGAGTTTTCAGTGATCCCACTAGCCACATCCCCGTGGCTGAGTAAATCACATATCCCATCCACTTTCAAAGAACACCCGCTAATCGCTCCGACACGGTCTTGTTACCACTTGTTGTGTCAGAAATCGGGCCTTTCCTCAATGCCTGGTCCACTCGCGCCCATTCGTATGAACCCCGATTTTCCCCCCGGAATGTTGAATGCATTCCTCGCTGGGGCCTCACCCCAAAAATACCCAAGACTACACCATCTTTTCAAGGATGGCGTCTTTTTGACAAGAGAACGCCTCCAGAACCAATGCCCAACTCTAAACATGACTCCATGGATAGGCAACTCCATCATTTCATACATAACCCGCCACGTCCAAGAGAGCTTGCTAGACCCCTTACCCCATGTGAAAAAATCTACTCCACGGATTCCTCACAGAGACATATGGTCTCCAAGCTATATGCATGCCTGGAAAACACAAACGAAGTTACGTCCAGAAAGGCCTGCGTAGCTTGGAGCAATGACCTACAACTAAACCTGACCCCTGCTGATAGGGACCATGTATATGGCCATATACACAAAGGTTCCATATGTGTTTCAACCCAAGAAAATAATGACAAACTATACTCTAGATGGTATAGAGTTCCTTCTCTGCTCCATAGATTTGATCCTAGCATCCCTGACTCTTGTTGGAGATGCGGCCAAGTGACTGGTACACTTTTACATATATGGTGGGACTGCCCAATGCTCCAACCCTTCTGGGGGATAATACAATCAATAATTGCTCAAGTAACAATCTACTTCCTAGATATATCTCCTGAGCAATTCTTACTTCACCACTCCTTGCTCCCATATAAATCATACTGCAAATCGCTCGCTATGCATATGGTGAATGCTGCAAAACAGTGTATTCCAGTCCACTGGCACTCAACACATACCCCCTCTGTCCGGGAATGGTTTGCACGTATAAACAAAATTGCCAATATGGAAGAGCTCATCTTTGTTGCAAAAGATTGCCCTGAGAGATTCAGGAAGACATGGGCATGTTGGAGTCATTTCAAAACCACAGCCACTTATCAACTACTGCATGACTCCACCTCTTCCCCCACTTGAACACTACTTGACTACCAATAGGAAAACATTCTTTTCTTCATACGTCACACATGTAACGCACACCTTGCCTGAGATCGAAAATTACAAGCTAAATATTGCAGAAAAGGACCTATATATGAGACTGCTATGCACGCCTACCTAGACTGCCATATAGGACCTCTGACTACTACTCGGATTATTTTGCACTGTTTGACCCGAAGCAGTTGCAGCTGCTTCCCTTTCCTACCCCTACCTCCCCCAACTCCGCCCCCCCCCGCTCCCTTTTTTTTTCTCTCTCTCTTCTCCTCCCCCCTATCTCTCTCCTTCTGTTCTTCCATCTCTCTTCCCCCGCTCCATCCTACATTCTCAAATTTACTTAAGATGAACTTAGAATATCAGTAGACCCACAGGTACAACTTCAGCTTCTCAGCCTCTGCCCCCAGTTTTTCTTTTTCTCTCGTGTATATTTCTTCAACTTAAAGCTATGTTAATTGATGACAGTAAATGCCGTATCCCTGATGGGGTTTACATCTGAAGCACATTTAGTAAGTTGTATACATGAACCGATTGTAACCTATATATGTTACCTCTGTGCCTTATTTCTCAATAAAAATTATTTTGGGGGGAAAAGAAAAAAAAAAAAAAAGGTGCTGTGTTCAGATGAGACCAAAATTGAGCTCTTTGGCATTAACTCGAATCACCGTGTTTGGAGGAAGAAAATGCTGACTATGACCCTAAGAACACCATCCCTACAGTCAAGCATTGGGGTGGAAACATTATGTTCTGGGGCTGTTACTCTGCTAAAGCCACAGACCAGCTTTGCCACATTGAGGGGCCAATGGATAGGTCATGTATTCTAAAATCTTGGATGGGAACCTTCTTCCTTCAGCCAGAACACTGAAGATGGGTAGTGGAAGGGTATTCCAGCATGACAATGACCCAAAACAGACGACCAAGGCAACAAAGGAGTGGCTCAAGACGAAGAATTTTAAAGGTCATAGAGTGGCCTAGCCAGTCTCCAGGCCTTAATCCTATAGAAAATTTATGGAGGAAGCTGAAACTGAGTTGCCAAGTGACAGCCAAGAAACCTTAAGGATTTAGAGAAGATCTGTAAAGAAGAACGGATCAAAATCCCTCCTGAGATGTGTGCAAACCTGGTAACCAACTACAAGAAACTTCTTACCTCTGTGTTTGCCAACAAGGGTTTCTACACCAAGTACTAAGTCATGTTTTGCTTGGGGATCAAATACTTATTCTACTCACTGAACTGCAACTCAATTTATAAAACATTTGAAGCTTGATTTTTCAGGATTTTTGGTTGATATTCCGTCTCTATCATTTAAAATACACCTACAATAAAAATTATAGACCCTTCATTTCTTTGTAAGTAGGCAAACTTACAAAATCTGCAGGGGAGCAAATAATTATTTCCCACATTGTATGTCTTTTCTGCAGTCGCAGAAAGTCACAGCAAGTCGCAGCAGCAGCAAAAATTCAGCTTCCCTAAAGAACACTTATACCCCCAATCTTTCATACTGCCACTGGTGACATAGACTCTGCTTTTGTGGTCCAAGGAAAGCCACAAAATTGACCTCCTCCTCCGGTCACATGACGCTGTCCTCCCTCTGCAAGTGTTCACTACCGTGGTATGCAAAGCCCATGACGCAGTCATGTTTATAAGAAAAATGCAGATACGGCGTCAAGGGTTTAAAACAATGTCCTGCAGTTTGCAGAGAGGAAAAAAAACACTGATAGATATAAATATGTTTTTCTTTTCTGCACACTTTTAGATGAACACATTTAAAGTTAAAAAATGACAACAGTGTGTAAGTGTCCTAATAAAAAAAATGTAAATAATAATACGATAAAGCATAATCATAAATTACCATGGTCACTCCATCTATCTCTCACCTGCATTGGAGACTTGGTTTTACCCAGCTGCTCCTGAAGTTGCTGTATGTGTTTCTTGGTGTCCTGGATCTCCTTGTAAAGCCGTGTGGATGGGGAGTTGTTGTACTCCTCTTGGGAAGACTATAGATCACAAGTGTAGACAAAACAGATAAACACAAATCTCACTTTTTCAAACAGAAGAGCTCCTTTTAAAAAAACAAAACAAAAAAACCCCAAAACAAACAAAAAAAAAACAACACACAGTGCCCTGTTTAATCAAAGTAGGAAAGCACAGAAATCAAGAAAACACCAAAAAAAAAACTACTCGTGTAGGATCTACTGTCCTGCATTATGCACACTGGCTGCTCCGCTCCAGGAATGTTCTCAGATTTATAAAAGTATAACATAGCTAAAATCCATATTTACTGCATGAGCATGTCAGGTACGATACACAGGGCAATATTTTTCTATAAAAAGTTCTATAAAAGCATAATTAAAAGTGTACAACAATATTCTAAGGCCTTGTTCACATGAGCTTCAGCTTGTATAAGAGCAGTGTGCACAGCAAGCTTTTGAAGAGCACAGATCCATTCAGTTCCAGTTTAGGAATTATAAACACAGATCTTAATAGGAGTACTGTGACATTTTAATCAAGCTGCTAGCAGGCATCAATCAGCTTCAGCACCACTTGAAATTTGTTGAAGGCCTAATAGCTGCTTGTATAAAAGTAACAGCACTCCCATTGAGTCTGACAATTGCTTGCTGTACACACTTATACAAGCTGAAGCCCATGTGAACAAGGCCTGAAAGTGTACCTGTGCTTTGCGAATGCAGGTCAAAGCAACAGGTTCACTTTAGTCTGCCCTTCCATAGTAGTACATACTCCAGTTTACTTCACTTCACTATGGTTCAGCCAAGGAGAGTGAGGAAAATGAGTGAGTGGTGGCTGCCCTAGCATAATCACATGGATTAGAATGGCCGGATGTACTTTGTAAATTGTAACTAAACTGACTTGGGGCTTACACAGGGCTCACTGTCTTCTTGAGCCTATGTGACAGTACTGGGCCAATCATCAGGATCCAGGGTTGTCATATGAGAGGAAAGGGAGTGAATCACATTCCTCAAGTACTGGATAATTTCTCTATGGTTTCAACTGAAAAAAGTGAAGGAAAGGCGAGTATGTACTCCTGGGAAGGGTAACATTAAAAAAGAAACTGGTTGTTTTGTCTGCAAGGACAAAGCATGTCTATATATTAATGTCTATACTGACCTGTAACTGTTCTTTTTCCTGTTGTAACATTTTCTTTAGTATCACTAATTTCTGGTTGTGCACAATATTGTTCTCCTCCTTATAAAGAAAAATGAAATGGTTATAATGACTGACGTGCATGTTATATTTAACCTACATAACTAATCAGTAAATATTCCAGCACTACACCTACCATTAAATGTAAATATATCTTTGAAGAGCAGCTACCACTAAAGTGCAATCACGAAACACATCAATAATAGTTAACAACAAAACAGTGCAGCGCTCCTCCAAGTCCCTGAATGACATCAATATAATGTACTCCCCAAAATCAATCATTGTGCTAAGCCATACAATCCATCTCAAAAACATTTATTTAAAATGTGCATTTATAAAAGCATAAATATCTTGTGGACACAACAAAAATAAACTCATGTGCCCATACACTGTATAGAAAAAACATCGAACAAAAGTCCCAATAATAATCACGAATCACCATGAACACTTTAAAACAGCAGTGTATTAAAAAAAACTCAGTGAATGAACAGTGTTGTGATTCCATCCACATCAAAATGTAACACGCCAGGTCACCCACTCTTATATTGGGTCCTCCTGCTAAAGCCACTTGAGAGTTTATACAATTATACGGGAACATAAAAAGACACCATAGTGCTCACTGATTGTTTACTAAAACACATCTTAAAATATTCCACTCACATTTATACAGTCATGGCCAAAAATACTGGCATCCCTGCATTTCTGTCAGATAACGCACCACTTCATCCAGAAAATTGTTGCAATTACAAATGTTTAGGCATTCTCATGTATATTTGTTTTGTTTGTATCGGTATGACAAACATGTAGAAAAAACAAAAAGCCAAATGCAGGGGTGCCAATATTTTTGGCCATGACTGTATATGTAAACACATGCTTTTTACAATGTAATATGGAGCCCTTAATAGTTACAAGGTTGAAGCACTCCCTGTTATTGCCACTGGATGAAGTCAATAGATCACACCCAATACAAAAGAGACCTGGGGAACCTGTTTTTTAAAGCTGTATCTGACCTCCTGTTTAATATTGAGGTCTACCAAAATAGGTGAGGGCACATCTAACAGTGCATCTGGGTAACGGAGTGTTTTACATTTGATGTGGATGGAATCACAGCACTGTTCATTCATAGAGTTTTTTTGGAATACACTGCTGTTTCACAGCGTTCCTGCATTATTCACAATGAAAAAATTGGAATTTTTGATGGACTTTTTTTTTTTTTTTTTTTACACACTGTATGGGCACATGAGCTGATTTATGTTGTGTCCACACAATATTTATGCTCGTCTAAAACACACATTTTAAATGCATGTTTTATGTTTCTTTTAAAATGCATGTTTTGACATGTACTATATGATTTAGCACAATGTTTGGTTTTGGGGAGTACTTTATATCAGTGTTTCTCAACCTTTTTTCCTTCAAGCACCCTTTCAAATTATGGACAATGTCAAGGCACCCTCTAAAATTATGGGCAGTCTTATGGCACCCCTTAAGATTATGGACAGTCTTGAGGCACCTCATTCTTAAATGTAAAAAACTATTCTAATAGCTTTATATAACAGCAACATCCACACATGTAGGACACCCAACATTAGAGTTGATTTATTCTTCCAAATCAAATACATATTTGCACACTGACTAGTATGCCACTGTTTCTCTTCTTCCTCAGTTTTTCTCCATCACTGAGCTAATGTGACCCCAGCACAGATGGAGAGGGGCAGAGGAGAGTCAAACAAGCATGCTGTGCAGGCAGCTGACATCCTTGCTATCAACTGATGACGTCATTGGTTGTCAGGACGCTGGTGGCTAAAAGGTTGTAATGGTGCACAATGTGTAACTAAAAGGCACCCGCTGGCTTGTATACAAGTTTTGGGCAACTTTTAGACATTTTACCAAGGCACCCCAGAATAAACCACAAGGCACCCTGGTTGAGAAAGGCTGATTTATATTATTATTTATATTATACGGATTTGGTTTAAGCACATAGAGGAGTGTTGCACTATTTTGTTGTTTATATACTACATAACTAGTTTGACTCCTGCTTCTGAGATAGATATGAGAACATTACCAATAAGAAATTGCAACTTAATTATTTATTATTTGAGAGACTTCTAAAAATAAAAATTGTATTTTTATAAAATATTGTTTTAATGATACATGACTTATTTTTATAAAAACCTGTACATAAAACGATACATTCTTTTATCATCTTATGAAATACATATATAAAAATATACATATACACTACATTGCCAAAAGTATTGGGACGCACATGAATTTTAATGGCATCCCAGTCTTAGTCTGAGGGGTTCCATATTGAGTTGGCCACCCTTTGCAGCTGTAACAGCTTCAACTCTTCTGGGAAGGCTGTCCACAAGGTTTAGGAATGTGTCTATGAGAATGTTTGACCATTCTTCTAGAAGCACATTTGTGAGATGTCTGACAAGAAGGCCTGGCTCGCAGTCTCCGCTTTAATTCATCCCAAAGGTGTTCTATCGGGCTGAGGTCAGGACTCTGTGCAGGCCAGTCAAGTTCCTCCAACCCAAACTCGCTCATCCATGTCTTTATGGACCTTGCTTTTGCACTGGTGTGCAGTCATGTTGGAACATGAAGGGGTCATTCCCAAACTGTTCCACAAAGTTGGGGGCATGAAATTGTCCAAAAAGTCTTGGTATACTGATGCCTTAAGGAGTTCCTTCACTGGAACAAAGGGGCCAAGCCCAACTCTTGAAAAACAACCCTACACCATAATCTCCCCTTCTCCAAACTTTACCCTTAGCACAATGCAGTCAGGCAAGTACCATTATACTGGCAAACGCCAAACCCAGACATGTCCATTGGATTGCCAGACACAGAAGCAGGAGTTATCACTCCAGAGAACACGTCTCCACTGCTCTACAGTCCAGTGGCAGTGTGCTTTACACCACTGCATCTGATACTTTGCATTGCACTTGGTGATGTAAGGCTTGGAAGCAGCTGCTCGGCCACGGAAAACCATTCAATGAAGCTCTTCACACACTAATCTATGGGTTGTGCCAATTTGAAGGCCACACGAAGTTTAGATGTCTTTAGCTATCGACTCTGCAGTTAGCAACTTCTGCGCACTTCAGCATGCGCTGATCCCGCTCTGTCATTTTATGTGGCCTACCACTTCATGGTTGAGGCTTGGAGTTTCGCACACATCGGAATTCCACCAAATATTTCTGTTCTTAGCCTTCCACACCCATGTGCAGAAGCTTTTGATATTATTTCACACTTGATTTTATACACCTGTGCCCATGCAGATGATTTGAACACCTAAATATAATGATCTGGAGGGGTGTCCCAATACATTTGGCAATATAGTGTATATCTTTTGTAACCTTGCATTCAACCCACCCATCACAGTCATGGTTCTAGGACATGCCAAATGTTTAATAGGCCATCTGGGATTGGAATTAACTAAAAAAAACATATGCCTAATCTCAGCAACCTCCAAACCTGATTAACAACTCAAATTAGGAGGTAGGAAGATAGGAGCTATGTACAGTCAGGTCCATAAATATTGGGACATCGACACAATTCTAACATTTTTGGCTCTATACACCACCACAATGGATTTGAAATGAAACAAACAAGATATGCTTTAACGGCAGACTGTCAGCTTTAATTTGAGGGTATTTACATCCAAATCAGGTGAACGGTGTAGGAATTACAACAGTTTGCATATGTGCCTCCCACTTGTTAAGGGACCAAAAGTAATGGGACAGAATAATCATCATAAATCAAACTTTCACTTTTTAATACTTGGTTGCAAATCCTTTGCAGTCAATTACAGCCTGAAGTCTGGAACGCATAGACATCACCAGACGCTGGGTTTCATCCCTGGTGACGCTCTGCCAGGCCTCCACTGCAACTGTCTTCAGTTCCTGCTTGTTCTTGGGGCATTTTCTCTTCAGTTTTGTCTTCAGCAAGTGAAATGCATGCTCAATCGGATTCAGGTCAGGTGATTGACTTGGCCATTGCATAACATTCCACTTCTTTCCCTTAAAAAACTCTTTGGTTGCTTTTGCAGTATGCTTTGGGTCATTGTCCATCTGCACTGTGAAGCGGCGTCCAATGAGTTCTGAAGCATTTGGCTGAATATGAGCAGATAATATTGCCCGAAACACTTCAGAATATATCCTGCCTGTTTTGTCAGCAGTCACATCATCAATAAATACAAGAGAACCAGTTCCATTGGCAACCATACATGCCCACGCCATGACACTACCACCACGCTTCACTGATGAGGTGGTATGCTTAGGATCATGAGGAGTTCCTTTCCTTCTCCATACTCTTCTCTTCCCATCACTCTGGTACAAGTTGATCTTGGTCTCATCTGTCCATAGGATGTTGTTCCAGAACTGTGAAGGCTTTTTTAGATGTCGTTTGGCAAACTCTAATCTGGCCTTCCTGTTTTTGAGGCTCACCAATGGTTTACATCTTGTGGTGAACCCTCTGTATTCACTCTGGTGAAGTCTTCTCTTGATTGTTGACTTTGACACACATACAACTACCTCCTGGAGAGTGTTCTTGATCTGGCTAACTGTTGTGAAGGGTGTTTTCTTCACCAGGGAAAGAATTCAGTTGTTTTCCGTGGTCTTCCGGGGTCTTTTGGTGTTGCTGAGCTCACCGGTGAGTTCCTTCTTTTTAAGGATGTTCCAAACAGTTGTTTTGGCCACGCCTAATATTTTTGCTATCTCTCTGATGGGTTTGTTTTGTTTTTTCAGCCTAATGATGGCTTGCTTCACTGATAGTGACAGCTCTTTGGATCTCATCTTGAGAGTTGACAGCAACAGATTCCAAATGCAAATAGCACACTTGAAATGAACTCTGGACCTTTTATCTGCTCATTGTAATTGGGATAATGAGGGAATAACACACACCTGGCCATAGAACAGCTGAGAAGCCAATTGTCCCATTACTTTTGGTCCCTTAACAAGTGGGAGGCACATATGCAAACTGTTGTAATTCATACACCGTTCACCTGATTTGGATGTAAATACCCTCAAATTAAAGCTGACAGTCTGCAGTTAAAGCACATATTGTTCATTTCATTTCAAATCCATTGTGGTGGTGTATAGAGCCAAAAATGATAGACTTGTGTCGATGTCCCAATATTTATGGACCTGACTGTAACTAGCTAAACAAATATTTCCATGCCCCAATGTATCTTTGTTTCCTTATCCATATCTCATTTTTTGTTGGTATAATTAAAATGCGATGGGAGAAATATGCTAAAATTTGTGCACTCAAACTTTTGTGCAGCTGTGCATGGTAGTCTAGATTTCTAGACTCTAGAAAACACCCACATGTACCTACCTTTCTAGAGCATGCCCCAGTAATATACACTGCTCAAAAAAAAAATTAAAGGAACAATTTTTAATCAGAGTATAGCATCAACTCAAACTCCTGGGATATTGATCTGAACAGGATGAGAACTGACAGAGCCCTACAAAATGACCTCCAGCAGGCCACTGGTGTGAATGTCTCTGACCAAACAATCAGAAACAGACTTCATGAGGGTGGCCTGAGGGTTCGACATCCTCTTGTGAGCCCTGTGCTCACTGCCCAGCACTATATAGCTAAATTGGCATTTGCCATTGAACAGCAGGATTGGCAGGTCCACCACTGGTGCCCTGTGCTTTTCGAAGATGAGAGCAGGTTCACCCTGAGCATGTGACAGATGTGAAAGGGTTTGGAGAAGCAGTTTAGAATGTTATGCTGCCTGTAATATCGTTCAGCATGACCATTCTGGTGGTGGGTCAGTGATGGTCTGGGGAGGCATATCCATGGAGGGACGCACAGACCTCTGCAGGCTAGACAAAGAGCTCAGTGACGCCCTGGTCTAGATCTGGGAGGAAATACCCCAGGACAACATCCGTCGTCTCATTAGGAGCATGCCCCGACGTAGCCAGGCATGCATTCCATCATGTGGGGACCATACAAACTACTGAGTACCATTCTGAGCTTTTGCAATGCAATTTCAGCAAAATGGACTAGCCTGCTGCATCATTTTTTTTACTTTGATTTTCGGGGTGTCTTTGAATTCAGTCCTGTGTAGCTTGATAATTTTCATTTCCATCAAACTATGGGGCATCCTTGCGTTCCTAACACATTACCCAGTCCATATCAGTATAGATATCCAGCATATTTTTCCCCATTGAGATCTGATGCATTTTCAAAGTGTTCCTTTAATTTTTTTGAGCAGTCTATTTTTCCTTTTACCATGTTCCTGCAATGAGCAACTGCTTTCACTACTCCCGTGACATCATCACCAGGCTTGTACAATTCCTGCAGGGGCAGTAATTGTAAGATAAGTTGCTATAGACGTAGGCACTACCCCAGGATTACATCTCCCAAAAGCCTTTTTCGAGGTAAACTCATGTGGAAATGTACAAGTGTTGCAGCGATGTACTGAATGTGTGTCCTTCCATTTTGTCCTGACACATAATGTAACTTGCACTTGTGTAAGGTTCACAGAATTTTTATCAAAATGTATAATACAATGCCTGACAAAGAAATTTTGATTTTTGTGCTCACTGCAAAATCCTATTCTGTAGTTGATAGGACACAGAAGTCCTAAACCCTCAGGTTATACTGCCATCAATGCTGCAGAGAGAAATCTCTAAACGTTTTAAGATGTTGGTCGGGAGACAAGTTTTCCAAAACTCCTCCCTAGCCAGACAGAACGGCTTTAATCAAGGGGATCCTCCAAAAGTCAGGAAGGAAGAACTTCCAACCCCAAAACTGAATTCCTGAGCCACCAAGCCAAGAATAACTTGGTCGTCAGTGACAAACTAATCCATCTTTCCAGAGACCAGACTGACTTGTCCCACAACAACAAAATGCTGGATTACAGAGCTCTAGAGAGAAACTGGGCAAATGGAAGTGCCTCGAAGGGACCATCAGGCCTAGGGTTCCCATGCAAAAGTGCCGATGATTCCTGGACTACACAGTTCGAATCAGAGACTGGAGAGACAGAAGATTCTTTTGTGAAAGGGACACTTTGGCTTGAACGGTGTTCAGGACTACTCCAAACAATACCTGTTACAGTAAATTTCTGAAGGTTCAGAACCCGTCTGGACAGTTAAAGGCATGTCTGTCAGTGCCTGAGATGACTGTTCCCTCAGCAGAAAGTCTACATATTTCACAATAGAGATGCCATGAGAGAAAAGCAGAGATAATACTGGGACAAGCACCTTGGTGAATAACCAAGATTCAGAAGAGAGGCCAAGGAAGGGGGCACAAATTAGTAGTGCAAGGGTCCTACAACAAAGCATAGGAAGCACTGAAATTGGGAGACGAAGATAAGCATCTTTGATGTATGCAAAAGCTAAAAAGTCTCCCTGGGGAAGGGAGGTGATGACAAATTTTGTGAATTCCATGCAGAGTTTTGGAACCTAAATGCAAATATTCAAAAATCTGAGCTCCAAGATGAGGCGAATGCCCCTTTTGGTTTTGGAATGGTAAACAGGTTGGAGCCACGACCCTGAATCTGCTTTGCTGGAGGAAATGGGGAAAGGACACCTTGATCCTGAAGACCCAAGAGGCCTTGATCAATATCTGATAATCTGTACAAAAGCCCCCCTACTCTGGAAAGTGGGGACCCACCTATATTTCATGGAAGGGTTGTCTGAGGATTGTGCCAAACCTTGCGGGTGGACTAGAAGCAAGAGGTTTCTGTGCCATGATGTAGAGGTCGAGGCAGTGGAGAAACAAAATGGGCACTTCTTAACTAAAAGAGGGAGAAGACTTTGCAGTGTGCCCCTTAGGCTTATTTTTTTGAGGAATATGGAACTACCAGGAGCATGTTTGATACTATTATTAAGATATGCTCCATAGAGACATTTTCTCTTGAAGGGATCAAGTGCTTCATGCACAAAGATTCTGCAGTCCAGCACTTAAGCCAAAGTGCCTACACATACCAAAACGACACAGACACACACCAGACAAGAGGCTTCCAGCAAACCAGAGCTGAAGTTTAACACTACAGCCAGGCTGTTCAATAGATTTATTAAAGAAGAAATCGACAACAGTACTTACATTTCTTTTAAGGGATTTTGAACAATCATACCATGAAGTCCTAGTCAAGATCAGGTGCAACAGGGTACACTTTAGAGCAGCACTCTAGAAAAGGCTTTTAGCCACTTTTTGGTTGCGTCCTTGAACACCAGCACATCCACTACTGAAACTGTAAACATCTTGTTAAGGCGGGACATGGACAGCTTCACAGTGGGAATGAATCACTTTGGTACAAAATCCCTACTAAACAGATTCAAGGCTTAAAAAGTGCTTGGGAGAAGCTAATACCATTAAATAAAAACAATAAAAATATTAGGATGCTTTAGATCTCCATAGAAAAATAGATAGAATTTGGTAGATTAACCCACAATATATCTTGGTATAATATTTCAGGTATTGGATCTACTGGATGCTTTATGACGCAATTTATTTGCAAATATCTGGTTTACTCAATCTAAGTCTAGTAATGTTTACTTTTGTATATGGGTGTTACTTATTGGTGTGTCCATGTAAATGTTTATTGAACTGCATGCATGTTATTTCCACCACTGATATTCTCTTTTCAGCCATTGTGTGGCTTTTATTATTAAACGCTAATAAAAACTACAATGGTATTAAGAAAAAAAAAATAAGATGGAAAAGCAAATGCAAATGAAACTTCACCCAAGGCCTGAAGACAGCACTGGCAGAAGCAACAGGCTGATCCTCTAACTACAGAGTGACATTGTATCAATAAGAGTCAAAATGGACTCTTTTACAGCTAATGCTCCCAAATTAGACTGCAACTGCTCAGGTGTAAGCTAATCAGGAGTGGAACAACTTATAATCTGATAGAGCTTCTGCAACCAATTGCTTGGAAGTCACTATAGCCATAGACAAATCTAGAATCTGCAGGGGAGGTTGTGGGAGCTCCATAAAGCTTTGCATGACCCTTGTAAAGGCTGTGCATGACAGGGAAGAGAATGCAGGGATTAAACTGAAAAGGAGTGCAAGGATGGGATAGACTCCAAGTGCAGAGGGCAAAACAACTCCAGGTTGCAGACGTTGGTATCGTCAGTGGGCATGCTGCAAGGAGCCCTCCCGTTAGTAGAAAGTGAGCCCTATACAGCGGAACTGTACACCAGATCTAGAATCAGACAACATGTTGTGACCGGATGGCAGTATGGCAATGCATAGGCTTCATGCAAGAGGCAAGGCCTCAGGTACATGCAAAACCAGGATTGCATATAGCAGGTCAGGGATGGATGACCAGAAATGACCAAATCACTATAGGCGGTCAGCAGGAAGAGAGTACAACGGAGTCCAAATAGGTGCAAGTTGGTGGGAAACACCAGCAGTAGTGTAGAGAAGAGCCTTGACTGAAGAAAAAAATGCTAGAAATATCACAGGTTAGTCTTTAAAACAACAGGATTTGAAAAGGTGTCCATCCTATCTTCACAGACAAGACAAGCAACAACGCAATCCCAGTGGCTCTGGAAATTGCGTAGAAAGCACTCAGCAGTAAACCTGTACTAGAAGTTATTCTGAAAAATGTCCCACGTGGAACCCAATGCCTAAAGGTCGCTTCCAGCTATTCCTGCAATATCCAATCCAGTGGGGTCTGGATATGGTACTCAAAAAGCCAAGCTGAGGATAACCATGCCGGATAGCTGCCATCAAAGCTCCAGCAGCAACAGAATGTTTTTTTTATCCAAGAACAAAAATCAGAGGGGAAAAAAGTGCTACAAAATATACTATGTTACTAGCAGAAAAAGTCAGTCTTTGTTTGCCAGTGTCCAGTCCTCCTTTACGCAGCAGTATAGCCTTAAAGTTTAAGACTCTATACCTCAAACAGAAGAAAAAAATATTTTTTTAAAGTTACAAATAAAATATATTCAGTTAGACACAGAAATCCGACATTTTAAATTTCTTGTAGCTAAACTAACAATACCCGAAGTACTTACCCCCATGGGTATAGGGCTAGTAATTCTTTCAAGGTGCCCATGACTGATTGGTGAGTAAGGAGGTAAAGGTGCTGGAGAGAATGGATCCCCCTCAGAGAGGGGGATATGAGGAGACCCCGGAGGTCGACCTTGAACTGTAAGGGCTACATATGAGCCAGCTGAAACAAGAAAATAAAAACAAACAATCTTCATAAACAACACAAAACTACTACTTTTTCAAGTCAAGGTGATAACAGCTGCTCAATATTATGTATAATTATATTGGAAGTTAGAATAAAAAGTAGCAGTGAAATGCTATCAAATTCATGTACAGTCAGGTCCATAAATATTGGGACATCGACACAATTCTAACATTTTTGGCTCTATACACCACCACAATGGATTTGAAATGAAACAAACAAGATGTGCTTTAACTGCAGACTGTCAGCTTTAATTTGACGGTATTGACATCCAATTCAGGTGAACGGTGTAGGAATTACAACAGTTTACATATGTGCCTCCCACTTGTTAAGAGACCAAAAGTAATGGGACAGAATAATAATCATAAATCAAACTTTCACTTTTTAATACTTGGTTGCAAATCCTTTGCAGTCAATTACAGCCTGAAGTCTGGAACGCATAGACATCACCAGACGCTGGGTTTCATCCCTGGTGATGCTCTGCCAGGCCTCTACTGCAACTGTCTTCAGTTCCTGCTTGTTCTTGGGGCATTTTCCCTTCAGTTTTGTCTTCAGCAAGTGAAATGCATGCTCAATCGGATTCAGGTCAGGTGATTGATTTGGCCATTGCATAACATTCTACTTCTTTCCCTTAAAAAACTCTTTGGTTGCTTTTGCAGTATGCTTTGGGTCATTGTCCATCTGCACTGTGAAGCGGCGTCCAATGAGTTCTGAAGCATTTGGCTGAATATGAGCAGATAATATTGCCCGAAACACTTCAGAATTCATCCTGCTGCTTTTGTCAGCAGTCACATCATCAATAAATACAAGAGAACCAGTTCCATTGGCAGCCATACATGCCCACGCCATGACACTACCACCACCATGCTTCACTGATGAGGTGGTATGCTTAGGATCATGAGCAGTTCCTTTCCTTCTCCATACTCTCTCTTCCCATCACTCTGGTACAAGTTGATCTTGGTCTCATCTGTCCATAGGATGTTGTTCCAGAACTGTGAAGGCTTTTTTAGATGTCGTTTGGCAAACTCTAATCTGGCCTTCCTGTTTTTGAGGCTCACCACTGGTTTACATCTTGTGGTGAACCCTCTGTATTCACTCTGGTGAAGTCTCCTCTTGATTGTTGACTTTGACACACATACAACTACCTCCTGGAGAGTGTTCTTGATCTGGCCAACTGTTGTGAAGGGTGTTTTCTTCACCAGGGAAAGAATTCTTCGGTCATCCACCACAGTTGTTTTCTGTGGTCTTCCGGGTCTTTTGGTGTTGCTGAGCTCACCAGTGCGTTCCTTCTTTTTAAGAATGTTCCAAACTGTTGTTTTGGCCATGCCAAATGTTTTTGCTATCTCTCTGATGGGTTTATTTTGTTTTTTCAGCCTAATGATGGCTTGCTTCACTGATAGTGACAGCTCTTTGGATCTCATCTTGAGAGTTGACAGCAACAGATTCCAAATGCAAATAGCACACATGAAATGAACTCTGGACCTTTTATCTGCTCATTGTAATTGGGATAATGAGGGAATAACACATACCTGGCCATGGAACAGCTGAGAAGCCAATTGTCCCATTACTTTTGGTCCCTTACCAAGTGGGACGCACATATGTAAACTGTTGTAATTTCTACACCGTTCACCTGATTTGGATGTAAATACCCTCAAATTAAAGCTGACAGTCTGCAGTTAAAGCACATCTTGTTCGTTTCATTTCAGATCCATTGTGGTGGTGTATAGAGCCAAAAATGTTAGAATTGTGTCGATGTCCCAATATTTATGGACCTGACTGTATATACCACTGCAATTTCTTGATTGTGTTCTGCAGAAAGTTACAGCTTCCAGATGTTATCCCCACAATTGACTGTAACTTTCTGATTGTCTATAGGGAAGGTTCAATGCTGGATGGAACTGCACTGTTTGTAACAGAGGATTTTTGTCTGGAGTTCTCAGTAGTAAAATATTGTCTGCTTTAAGCTTTATTTCCTGCTATAGGCTCAAAGATGTATAGAAAGGTAGTATAAGTAGTACATAGCCATCCACTAAGCAGAGGGAAAACCGCTTCTCTCTTCTAAATGTATGACTCCCACCCCCATGAAATATTTGTTCTCTACTTTGCAATTACACTTTTTTTGTAGCAAATCTAAATACAAAAAAGGACAATAATCACTATTGTAGACACCCCTGTCAAACTTCTGAAAATGCTAGTTCCTAAGTTGTCATGCTGATCCTTTGGCTAGAATACTGTCCTAATCATGGTCAGAAAACAGGGATGCCGTTTAGGTGTTATGAAGTCACTTGCTGCACATGTGTTCGAAGACAGTGGTTGAAGCATGTACTGAAGCCAAGGTGTAGCATGATGGCTAGGCAACTTAGGTTTTTAGAAGGACCAGCCCAAAAATACTGATATATGTTATGGGTGGTATGTGAAAAGCAGAATAAACTTATATCACTTGGGAATACAAATAACAAGGTGCTTGTCTCTTGTTTCCCATTAACAGACAAACTAAAACAAATAAAGAGCAAATTGTTAAAGCTGGTTAAGGAGGAACTGTAGTCCTGCCCCTCCTCCTGGAATCCCCATCTTTACCTTTCTTGTGATTCCACACATGTGCGATCTTGCCACTGGTTCCTGCAGGTTATCCTGCAGAGGGTGCCCAATATTTTTTTAAAAACATGAATGGAGAAACAGTGGGTGGGGACTAGCAACTTGTAAGGAACAGATGCTAAATGCTGTTAAAAGCCCAAGAACCCCAAAATCTTTAGGAGAAGGGTCTCAGACAGGCAGATGCCTTAGAAAAATGTGAAATCAACTGCAGAAGTTAAGTGTGAGCATCAGCATTTAGGCATATGGCTCAAAGAATTTTAAATAAGAGACTTGTAGGAAATGGTCCCCCCTAGGCACCCTGGGAATGTGAATATGAATGTTTAGGACGAGTTTAAGGGTCTAATAAATTAGCACCTCAATGAGGAGTGCATTGGTGTGAATAGATATGAAGTATAACCCATCATGTTGTGTTTGCCATTAAAAGGTATAATATCCCTCACATGAGAGATATAGTGGCAAGTGTACAGGAGACAAAGAAGAATCCTAGCTACTGCAGTAAACATAGTGGCAGATCTACAGGCGATAGCGCAGGAGCCCAGCTACTGCAGTAATTAAGAAATGTTTTTGAGACATGATGGGACATGCATCCCTAAACAGATAGGGGTCCCTGTGTAGGATTTAGAAAGTACTAATAATTCTTCTCAAACAGGGAAAGAGATAATAACCATACCAAGAATAAGTAGAGTCTATGTGTATCGACACTGACAAACATACACGAAAATAAAAAAACTGTTGACTGATACAGAGTACGTATACCTTATGTTACTATGGGTATAAAATTGCTACAAAAAAGCTGTCAATGGTCCATATATTTCTTTATCCAAAAAGGGAAATCCAAATGTGTACCACAAATCAACACTGGGAAAAATTCTGTATTACCCATAGCAATGTTAAACCCGGAATGGCCAACCATAGTTCCCAGAGCTTGGTCAATTTGTTCATGGTATCTCTATGTTGAAAGAAAGGTGCTCTTTAGCTAATAGCACACCAATCGGGAACAATCCGCACGTTTCCGTATATTACTGTCTATGTAGTGTAAAAACTGTGGGAGGAGTTAGGGTGGTAAATTTGGCTATAATAATAAGAATATATGTGAGATAACAGTAAGTGTTTTTGCCATGCAAGAACACTTAACTTTGAGTTTACAGGCAGTAAACAGGAACCTGGAAATAGGCAGCCTAAACTCAGGCAAATACACTTCCTCATCCAGATTCCCTAAAATACAAATTAACGGGTCAGAGGCAGTCTGGATCTGGGAACACTCTTAATAGTATCAACTACTGCTTGCCAATTTTTAAATTAGTATCATTATTATTATTATACAGGATATATATAGAGCCAACAGTTTGTGCAGCAACAGTGAGTCCCAGCAACAGGGGAAATCTTAACCCATCACCACTGAAAAAGTTTCTGTGGGCTTCAATATACCCTATGTATTATGAAAAAAACTGAGACAATCCCTGCATGGAGAAAGACACCAGTAATACTTGTTCTAGAATTTGCTTCAAGGTCTCAACTGTTGGCAGCTAGGAAATGGAGCCTGGCACATGTATTCTAATGTGAATCTTTGCATGCTTTTTGTATTTCTTCCAGATCTGTACAGTAATCCAGCATGAAACTTTGCCTTTGTGCAGAAGGTTTCTGTAATAAGGACCAAACAAATGCTGATTTCTTTCATTGTGCAGGGTGACTGGTCTTGCATCATTACCAGCCCTCCCCGTGGTTTTTGCATCTGAATATATATTTAAAATGCAAGTTTTGGTGCCCAGAGTTCCAATTGAAGAACTGCCTCCTTTGGTTCCCTACGTACAGCATATTAATCTCTTTTTTTAGTAAGAATAAGGTTCTGCGTGATCAAGAAAAATAAAGTATATGTTTCACTAATTGTTAATATTAAATGATTATATGCGAATGTTAGTATAATAATAGGTCCGCATGCTACAATGACTTTGCAGAGAATAATAGAAGAACAATGGAATGCGTTGTTAGAACATCCTTGAAAGGTTTTTCTGTTAGTTATAGACATACAATCAGTCTCGTAATATTGTACAGCAAGCCAGGGTTTGACAAATTTGCTTGGAATCTAGGAGCTAGCTAAAAAAGCTAGGAGCTAGTTTTATTTTTAACAAAAAAAAAATGTAATTAATTTGGGGGTTGGGCAGCTGTCTCAATTGCAGTGCTGCTGGCTGGGACTGCTCTCTCACTGGGTATTTTCAGAGGATGCGTGTCTCTTTGGGGCTCTTTGGGTGTGGAGATTTAACACTTGAGGTTGTTGGGGCTGGAGTTTTTGGTGTGTGGCACACTGTGTGGGCTGGACTCGGTTCGCCTCCCTGTTTGATTACGGCGCTGCGCGGGGGCTGGTGGGGAGTGGGTGGGCCATGGTGCACGTGGAATGGCTGGTGCCAAAGGGGGGCAGTGTGGTGGAGCCTTTACACACAGCGGCAGCTGGTCTGATGGGGGGAGGAGGGTGTACGTACACAAGGGTTTGGGTGTGTGGGCAGGAAAGGGAAAACTTTGAATTTCCTGTGGGTAAGCAGCCGAGTTGGAGTTTTTTTTTTTTTACTCTGTTTTTGGATGTTAGAACTGGGTCGGTTGCTCAGCGCTGGGACACAGTTCTTATTCGCCGTGGTGACCTGGCGTCTGCGATCTCTCACGAGCTCTAGCATGCGTCTCACAATTGATTTCTTCATGAGCAGGTGCCCCGAAGCGTGAGTTTTCGTTTGTACATGAGTATATGTGGGGGTGCCTCATTTTTTGGCAGAGGGATTTTATGTGCTTAGGAGTAACTTTAATTCTTTAATTGAAAAAAAAATATTACTTAATTTTTTCATCACATAGGGGACAAAGTCCCCATCCATCAGTCAGAATGGATCGGATTGAAGTCAGGTGTAAACAGATAGGCGGTTTGTTTATATCCAACCGCCTATGGAGGACATTGGGCTGTGTCCCCTCTGCATAAGCAGAGCGGACATAAACCAGCCATCCGCCTGCTCAGTGGGGATCCGCAGACAGATCCCCCGCTGAGCAAGCAGACTCCAATGGAGCTTACCCTGTGTGGAAGGACCTAAGGCGGATTGATTATCCAGTACTGCGCTTTCACGGTTGCCAGCACTTCCATCTTTGCCCAGTCTTCCTTCTGAATTCACACTCTCTGAATGGCTAGGCTGCGATGATGTCACTCCCACAGGAGTCATCATTGCACAGACTCTGAATTCAGGGCATACTCGGTGTTCCCGAAATGCAAAGCGTCACTGCACATGTGCTGCAACGCCATCGGCTACGGTGCAAGTTTAGGAGATATTCACCATACCTACACGTAAGATTTACTATAAATTTACCTGTAGGAACAAACTTTAAGTCTGAGTTTACTACTGCTTTAAACTGATAGGTCCATAATAATGGAAATTAATGTCTCTTGTAACATGTGCAAATGTTTCATTAGTTAATAAGCAAATTGACATATTTTATGTTTTAGGGAGGTCCGGTTTTAAAAGTTTTCATTTCTGTATTCTTTGCATTTCTGTGAAGAAGGGAGGTTTTGTATACTTACCATGCTGCACAGATGTGCAAATTTCTTTTAGAGGCTAAGGTTTGCTGAGGCAACATGTTACATACTAAGCAGAGGCGGTAACACGTTGCTAAAGCTGGAATTAGCCTTTAGGCTTGGGTCACACTGCCGCGACTTGGGATTTGACTTGTGAGACCCCAAGTAGCATGACATGTGAACTCCCATGTTAGTCAATGAAAGTGGTCTTAATTAGCACTACTGAAGTAGCTCCGACTCCAGAAAAGGTTCCTGTACTACTTCAAGGTGATTTCTATCAGACTTTTGCCCATAGACATTAATTGAAGTCGCCTCCAAGTCGGATCCTCATCTATATTGAAGTGATTTGGATTTGACATTGCAGGAAGATTACCCAGGCAAAGTCGTATGGCATGAAAGTCGCATCAAACATCACTGAAGTTGCAAAAAATCGTCAGGAAGTCACCTGGCAAGGTTGAACTACAAGTCGTGCAACTTTCAGGTCACAGTAGTGTGGACTGAGCCTTAAACTTTATTTACTCTTTTACTTTTATTTTTACTTTGGAACTCTTCTCCTCTAAACTTTCAGGTTCCATGCACATTGGGCGTTTTCATAACGCTGGTAATGTTAGCTGTGTAAAGTCACGATAAAAAGTGAGTTTTTCAGTGTTTTTGTAATAACGTTTAGTGACTTTTTTTGCATTTTTCAAGGTTTTTGTTTGTAATAAAAAGTCCAAAAACGCTGGTTTGCTGCGATTTACCGTGTTTTGCTGCCTTTTTCAGTGTTAGTGTTTTGGCAGCAAAAAAAACTCCTCTAGAAACCCACTAGTTCTGGGGTTTTTCCCAGCCAAAAAACGCCTCTGCCAAAAACCATTGATTACAGTCTGTGTGCGCATGGACACATAGGGTAACATGCTGGGGAGTTTACTGGTTGTAGAAAAAAAACGCCAAAAGGCAAAAACAGCAGCTGTAAAAATGTCTAGTGTGCATGAGGACTTATAGCTGTTTATCGTGTTTAACATTCTATTCTCTCCTCCTGAGCTTTCAGAGGAAAAATATGATTTCAGCAGCAAAAGGAAAACATTAAATACTAGAGACATCTAGAACTTTAACAACTCCCTTTCACATCTAGCAGATACCACACATTTAAAATGCAATATATTTTGCACATATTTACTGCATGTCAACATAATCTATGCTGCATGTTAGTTGAATCTAGAGTTCCTCTTTAACAGCTTTCCAACTAGATTAGACAATAATTGAACCCAAACAAAAGGTCAAATCAATACCAGGAGTTACAGTTACCATTATTAGCTCATTACCTTCAATTTATATAATAAAAAAGGACATTCTCAAGTAAAACACTTAAGAGTATTGGTTTATTGATCCATGTTCTAATACAAAGCCAACTCCTGGGCACAACTGGACAGTTTAACCTTCCTAATCAAGTAGAAAAAAAAAAACAGTAGAAGCCTTAGAAGAAGTTTAAATAAGAGGCTTTAAACATATATTGAAGCCTTTTGCAAATCAACAGAAAGTATTAATGCAGTTCCCTATGCAAATTGAACGTCTGTTTCCCTGCTAGCCAACTACCACCCAAATAAATAAGCCTAAAGTGGTTCTAAAGTCAAAAGGTTATTTTATCTAGTGCATTTTTTGTATTAAGGTAAAAGAACTTCAACTAGCTGTTCCTTTCCCCCACTCCCTAACACTTACTGCAAGGTACACAGTAATACAGCTGGCAACTGTCACTTCTTCAAAGAATCTTCACCGGCACACAACAAAAAATACACAATCCACAAAAGCTAACTCGTTTTGGCCAAAGCCTTCCTCATTACATACATAAAATGAATACAATTCAAACATATATAACATCAGGACCCCCCTTGATCCAGGGGGCAGTATTAACTTTATTAAAACCATCAATTAATAACAAGTGGAGATGAATCAGTGGGACTCCAAATCGGATATTGCCTGGTACTGTGGTTTCATTGATGACTTGATTTTGGTGTGGACGGAGATGGAAGAGTTTATTGTACACTTAAATAAACATCTAAACTTGGAATTTACATACACATCATCCGAAAAGTATTGATTATTTAGACCTGACTTTAACAGGACATGTGGAGAGTGGCAATGTTTCTAACTTACAGAAAACAATGTTTGGGTAACTCTCTGCTGCTTGCCTCCAGCTGTCATCCTACTCACACCATTAAAGAACTACCTATAGGTGAATGAAAAAGGAATCTGATTTCCTTAGGGAATGTGATACCGTTTCAGACAGACTAAGGGAGCAAGGATATAGTGAACATTTGGTGGATTAGGGGAGAATTCCAGCCTTGGAGAAAGATCAAGACAATCGATTAATAGATCGCTAAACAACTGCAGAACTAAAAGATCTAGACTAATCAAAAGGTCCATTTTGTAACAACATATTCTATGCAGTACAATCAGATTGTCAGCATCATCATGAGATGTTTACCGATCTTGTATACTGATAAGGCTTTATACAATATTTTAAAACAAGGCTACAGGCTTTCCAGCAGAAAGGCCCATACTCTAGGTGCTTTATTATCACCTAGCTTATTTTGCTCAAGAGCCTCTTGTCAACCCAAGTAGTGGTTGAGAGCCAATGGTTCTTATCCGTCCGATGTCAACACGTGTAAACAATGTAAAAACATAAGAAAAGCACTACAGTCACATATTTTTCCATTGGGAAAGTGTATCCTTTAAAATGTTATACTAATTGTACTTCTAAAATGGGTGTTCATCGTAGAATGTAGTGCCGCTGTCATTTCCAGTATGTGGGGTGCATCATTCCCTCCTTACGTGTCAGAATATCAGAGGACTTTAATGACACCAACAATTTACATGCAAAAGGCATCTCAAGTGTCTCCAAACATTTTAGAGAGGAAATCTTGACACTTTTTTTTCTTTCTTTGGTCTTGAACAGATAAAGTCCATTAGAGGGGGTGACACACACCGCATCTTGCTCCAGTGTGAGGTGTGGTGGATCCACACGCTCAACACCAGGGTTCCCTTTAGCTTAATCAGTAGAGTGGATGTCAACCTGTTTTTGAAATTACAAACGGATGATGTTTCTCATATGGATTAATGTGTTTTCCTTTAAGGTTGTTTATTTTATTTTGTTGTATTGTATACATCTTTATTGAGAATAATGATATCACCGTGTCAGTCTTATAAGGCCATCCTTTAAGGTTTGTGACTAGTATATACAGTTCGGTCCATATATATTTGGCACAATTTTAGTTTGTTTCAAGTATTTACCAAAACATATTCAAGCTATAGTTATATCATGGATATGGGCTGAAAGTGCACACTCTCAGGTTTAATTTGAGGGTATGTACATCCAAACTGGAGAAAGGGTTTAGGAATTAAAGCTTTTAAGAATAGCCACCCCCCCCCCCTTTTGAAAGGGTTTTTTTTACAGGGTCAGAGAGGACTGCCCATAGGAGGTGCAGAGTCTTTTTTTTTGCCTACTGTCCTACTCCTGTAGGTGAGGCTATGAAGCCCCTGTTTGGTCATGGATAAAGAAGAGGCTGTATCGATCAATGAATGTAAGAGAGACTGATCTTGCTAGCTTCACTAAAAAACTGCTGAAAGTTGAAATTAGGTTGGTTACGAATTGATAACCATGGAAGGTATTTCTTTGAATTTGTTATCTAAAGAATCAGTCGGCTCACACCTGTACAGAGACCCAGACTGCCGTGGGAAAGGATATAAGGTAGCTCGAATAACCATGGGCGGGTGTAGTTCTACATTAATATGCCTGCAGCAGAACATGTTATCAAGAATCATAAAAAAAAAAAATTGTGAACATATCTGTATGTACGCTAAATTGACAGAAGCCGCTTTGTAATCCAAACCTGAAACAAGCAGCCCTGCCCAGTGGAAACCATATTGTTATTAAACAAAAGCTGGAGATGAGACACAAACAGTCTAGCACTGTAATACTACCAGCTGCAAGTATTTACATGCAATGTTTTCCAGCAAGCATGACAAATGCTTTTCAAATAATCAGTTCTGGGGAGTTTTAATAATGAAAATGAACATTTTAGGATTTTGCAATGTGTTCAGAACTCAATTAGTCTTGTTTATTTTTTGTTTTGTTTTTTTTTTTTTTTGAGGGGGGCGGTGGGCTGACCCTACTTAGAGGCAAGGGGGTAAAAGGGGTAAGAAAGCTTTATGGGAAAGTTTCCTTACATGTAGGGAATACATTATACTTTCATACTGATCACAACAAATGGAATCATGAATGCTACTTGAATGTTACACACCCCATTTCAAGTCTGTTTGCTTTTCAGAGAAGGTCAAATAAGCAGCACTTAAAAGTTCAAATTAAATTTTAACTTTTTCATGACAGAGGGAATTGAAACCTAGATGTCCAAAACAAAATTTAGTAGTGTCAGCATGCAGAAGTTACCTAAACAGAAACTCTATGGGGGGAATGTATCAAAATTGGAGCAGACAGAATCTGGAGCAGCTGTGCATGGCAACCAATCAGCGTCTATCTTTCATTTTCAATGCTTAACTGAACAAACTGGAGATAGAAACCGACTGGTTGCCATGTACAGCTGCTCCAGATGCTGGCTGCTTCAGTTATGATAAATTCCCCTCATTTACTAATTTGCTTGCCTATATAATTGTTACATTAGTTGAGAACATATAAAGTTAAATTTGGTGTACTGTTTTAATAAATACCCAAACCTTAGTCTGAGAATTGAAAATGGCAGTGACAGCACATCATTGTCATCTAGCAGCGTGCACAGGTCTGTGCTTCTAGTTCACCATGGCAACATAAAAAAATGTCCTCTAAGCACAACTGGGTGTTCATTCCCTCCACTTAGCTCAGCTTCCTACTGTACAGTATGGGACATCAAATCCCTGACCCCTGCCTGATGGAGCTCAGAAATACATTTTGAACTGTCTACTTTGGCTCTGGGGAAGAGATGGATGCAGATAAAGAGGTACAACTTATATAGGAGGAACTTTTTACTCTCCTTACATGAGGCTAGTTACTTCAGTAGGTATGGGTTTACAGCGACTTTAATATCTTGTATACCCAACACATGCTTCCTTATTGCCTCCCTGATGGCCTCTCTTAAAGCTGTCCCTGTGCAGCTGTATATATAGCATACAAAAGTGGAACAGCTCATGATCCCTCATTGTAGAAACTACCTTGATTGTGATAATGATTAGGTAAATGAAAATCAAGGATGCTCACACTTTATAAGCTTTACCACTTCCAGATGGTTAGAGTGTGTGACCAGTGTTCCATTAACCTGAAAAAATACAACAGATGGAGATGAGATGCATGTCCTAGTTACTAAGAAATGCAAAATGGCACAAACATGTTAACCAACAAGCATGGTACAGTGAACATTAACATGACACTAAACAATATCCTTAGTCTACAAAAATATTCCATACACATTAACTACTTAATATCCCTGTAATCTATTTGTCATAAAATTAATTCTTATTGTGTGTTTCTTTTTGCTTGTAATTATGTCTGCAAGCTCCCGAACCTCTCCTTTTTCTCCACCCTGCTATTTGTTTGGACTGAGAAGTGAACTACTCTATGCATACTACACACCCCCAGTACGTCTTGGAAACAAGAGAGGGTGGCTACATTTTTACATGCAGTGGGGCCATGGAAAATGAATGCAGCCACCTCTATCAGGAAGGACCAAAGTAGCAAAAAAAAAAGAAAAGAAAAAAAAAACAGAACATGGAGATTTGGAGGAAGCCGAGAGCAATATAAGGTGCATTTTTTGAATTAAGAATACATACTAAAAAATATTTTATTTTTAAACCAGTATCATTTTAAAGGCAGAAAAAAGCAATCATTGTCGGAAATAAAAATACATAAAATAAAAGATTGGAATTTTATTGGCAAAAATAAATTCTTTTGGCTACAGTATTAAAGTATTTTGTACCTTGATGATGCGGTCCCCTGTCTGCACTCCAGCTCGCATGGCAGCGCCATCTAATGCAAAGAGAATCCCATTAATAGAAGTAAAAGCGAACATGCACCTTAACAATATTGCCTAATGGAACAAACACAGTACTATGGCCTGTCATGTGTAACTTACACAGCCCACAAAAGTTCCAATATTCCGCTGTCCGGGACTAACAGTCTTTACTGATCCTTAGTCTTCTTGTTTTATAACAAATAATATCCAAACATTCCAACAGTTTGGAAACTTCTAAGCAAATAAATATAGTCCACAATGAGCCACATCCTTGTATAAAGAGTTCATCTCCAGAATATTTATTTTCCAGTTTTGGACTGCCCTAACTTCCTGTTCTGTCTGACACCTGTCTGTACACAACACAAATCTCTGTTTTTAACCTAAATGTGAAAAACATTTCATTAAAGTAATTGTAAGCCTCAGGCATGAAATACAAACATATCAGGCATGAAGAAAGCATATGCCTCTATAGTGTGTACTAAAGCTGGAGAGTGCAATATCAGGCTCACTTCTGCATAGAAGCCAATCAGCTTCTAACCTCAGCTTGTTAAATTAAGCTTTGGCAATAAAACCTGGAAGCTGATTGGTTTCTATGCAAAAGTGAGCCCGATTTAGCAATCTCAAGCTTAAGTAAATAAACCCCTAAGTGTGATTTCTGTCTGCTGCTTCATTCCTCTATCAGCATGAGTCATTTCTGGCAAGTTTCCAGCAAATTGACAGCCTCAGCTCAGTTCCTGTGGAGGGGTTGTCTCTTCCCTCCATTCAGCTCTCTCCTCACTTTGCTCTGCAGAGTGTTAATTAAGCTCTTTGCCCCCTGCTTTGTGACAGCTCAGACAAGCTTTATAAATTCAGGACTTTGAGCAGATGCAGAGAAGAGAAGACTGCAGATAAACAGGTATAACATGCAGGTGGACTTGTTTAACTTCTGTGTATCACTTGAGGCCAGTCACTTCACTGGGTATATGTAAGGGTATACAACCACTAAGTCTTTTTTGCCAACTATCTAAATTCATTCCTGGGAATGTTTGCATAGTATAATGTAGTGCCTTGCCCATGTACACCTTTCCAATGGTAGTTATATAGTTTGTGTGGCTGACATTTTATTTGATGAGTTTTAGTATTGCTATATATGTACCTCAGGTTGGAAGGTCAAATAGATTTGAGTCAGAGACCACACTTTGCAGAGGTGCCTTAAAGGCCAGGTTCCCTTTTAGTAACATGTTACTAAAGCAGCAGCCCTGTACCATTGTAGTTCATAGATTCCTTCCTGCTCGGCAAACAGTGTACCGAGAGTCTGCAGGAGCCTGACACCTGTGATCTGTTCGTTGATCCATTGCTCTGCAGGCTCCAAAGAAAAAAAAAAAATTAAATAAAAAACGCACATTTTGTTCCTGCAAAAAAAAAAAGTGCATTTATTTATTTAACAAAAGTGAACTTTTCCTTCAATGTGTCAGTGTGGATTCACCTGCATTTGCAAATGTATGCACCAAAAACATGTTCTAAAAAGGTGAAACCACTTAATTAGGCAAAATTACAAGAAAAAAAAACACAAAACATGCACTGCATCTCTGCACATTGCACATTTTTTTTTATCAATTTAAAAAATGCTAACAATGTACAGAACTTTTTGATTCCTATCTTCTTGCTGTTTGTTGACAATACTGCCTGAAACAAGCAGCGTTGTCAGCCATGACCAAGTTCTCCCCTGCTGGATTGAAAGACTTTGCAAGTTGGCAGTGCTCCCTTTCCCAGCACGTTAGCGGGTGCAAGAAACTGCAGGGTGATTTTGCACCATTTGGTTTCAGCATGGCTACAATTTTGAAAAGGTGCAAGGGCCTTTTTTTCTGCATTTTCCTGGGCTACTGTGCCCACGCAAATGCAGCACACAGAAGATGGTGAGATGTGAATCTAGCCTAAGTGCATACATGCAGTAAATCAATGCCACTGCCTTAAAGGGTTAGTTGACCTTTGCAGAAAAATGAAACCGTGAACATCCTAACCACCCTCCTTCCAGTCTCTGTAGGGATTTAAAAAACCCTAGAGAATGAAGAGGGAGAAGAGTGGGGAAATCTCCAGACTGCTATACTAGCTGTGTGGGCACTAAACAGAACATCACCCATCTACCAACAAGGAGATATATCCAACCCACGAAGCTCTCTACGCACTGTTGTTGTGCTAATCTGAAGGACACATGAAGTTTGGAGGTCTTTAGCCATTGACTCTGCAAACCTCTGGAAAATTCTGCACATTATGCGCTGACCCCACTCTGTCATTTCATGTGGACTACCACTTCGTAGCTGAGTTGCTGTTGTTCCCACTTGCTTCCACTTTGTTACAATACCATTAACAGTTGACCGTGGAATATTTAGTAGCAAGAAAATGTCATGGTTGGACTTATTGCACAGGTGGCAACCTATCGCACGGTACCACACTTGAATTTACTGAGCTTCTGAGAGCCACCCATTATTTCCCAAATGTTTGTAGAAGCAGTCTGCATGCCTAGCTGCTTGATTTTATACATCTATGGCAGGGGTCTGCAACCTTTAAGACATAAAGAGCCACTTGGACCCGTTTCCAAGAGGGAAAAAAAGACTGGGAGTCGCAAAACCATTGCAACATTTAAAACAAATCCGACACTACATATATTGCAAAAAGCGCTCTGGTCATGAAGGGGGTTTAAGGGCCCAGTAAGCAAAGGGTTAATCAGGGCCACAGTGTATTGTCATAATCACAATCATAGCCTTAGGTCAGTGGTGGGCAACCTTTTTTTCAACTGAGCCAAATCTCGCCAAAACCACGATTGAAATTTATTTTGAGAGCCACATTTTTAAAACTGAAAATACATCCCCCATATAGTAATTCATCCCCCATAGTAATTCATCCCCCATATAGTAATTCATCCCCCATAGTAGTTCATCCCCCATAGTAGTTCATCCCCCATATAGTAATTCATCCCCCATATAGTAATTCATCCCCCATATAGTAATTCATCCCCCATATAGTAATTCATCCCCCATATAGTAATTCATCCCCCATATAGTAATTCATCCCCCATATAGTAATTCATCCCCCATAGTAATTCATCCGCCACATAGTAATTCATCCGCCACATAGTAATTCATCCGCCATATAGTAATTCATCCCCCATATAGTAATTCATCCCCCATAGTAATTCATCCCCCATAGTAATTCATCCCCCATATAGTAATTCATCCCCCATATTAAGTCCCCAAGTCTCCCCTGTGTCAATTCACTTACCTTTGCTCCGCGCGTTCCTCTCGCCGTGCTCCCGCGCCGTTCCGGTGTAGCATGAAAATCTGTCTCCTATGAGGATCTGTCCCCCTCGACGTATCTGCGCATGTGCCAGTTTCAGGCATTGGCAGCCAATCGGCGATCTCCGGCACATGCGCAGATACGTCGAGGGGGATAGATCCTCATAGGAGACAGATTTTCATGCTACACCGGTCTTCAGGGCAGACTGTGAGAGGAGCCTTGCGGGAGCCTAGCTCCACGGGCCAGATTAAAAGGTCCGCCAGGCCGTAGTTTGCCCATTGCTGCCCTATTGCCTGTCACCTGGTGGGCAGTGTGCTCCGGAGCCGCAGCCAAGGTGAAAAAGAGCCGCATGCGGCTCTGGAGCCGCGGGTTGCCGACACCCGATCTATGGCCATGGAGGTGATTGGAACACCTGAATCCAATAATCTGCAGGCGTGTCCCAATACTTTTGGCAATATAGTGTAGTTGTGAGGGTAATGCAGGCCATAGATGGGTCGAAAATCGGCCGATTTTTCGGCTGAAAATAAAATCGGCCGATTTTCAGATCGTTAGTGGGCTATTTGTTCGGCCGTTTTTCGGTATTTTGGCCGTTTTTTTTTTTTCGGTAAAGTTGGAAAAAAAAAAATCGGCCGATTTTCGCGGTAATAATGGGCAAATCGGCCGATTTTTTACCGATAAAAAATCTACGCATGAGCAGTGACCTGCAAGAGGAAGACAAAAAGAAGAAAAAGAAGAAGAGGATGAAGATGATGAAGAGGAAGAAGAAGTAGAAGAAGAGGAAGAGGATGATGATGATGAAGAGGAAGAAGTAGAAGAAGTAGAAGAAGAGGAAGAGGATGATGATGATGAAGAGGAAGAAGTAGAAGAAGAAGAAGTAGAAGAAGAGGATGATGATGATAAAGAGGAAGAAGAAGTAGAAGAGGATGATGATGATGAAGAAGAAGAAGAAGAAGAAGAGGATGATGATGAAGAAGAGGAAGAAGTAGTAGTAGAAGAAGAAGAGGATGATGATTAAAAAGAGAAAGAAAAAGAAGAGGATGATGATGAAGAAGAGGAAGAAGAAGTAGAAGAAGAAGAGGATGATGATGAAGAAGAGGAAGAAGAAGTAGAAGAAGAAGAGGATGATGATGATGATGAAGAAGTAGAAGAAGAGGATGATGATGATGAAGAGGAAGAAGAAGTAGAAGAAGAAGAGGATGATGATGATGAAGTAGAAGAAGTAGAAGAAGAAGAGGATGATGATGATGATGAAGAGGAAGAAGAAGTAGAAGAAGTAGAAGAAGAGGATGATGATGATGAAGAAGAGGAAGCAGAAGTAGAAGAAGAAGAGGATGATGATGATGAAGAGGAAGAAGAAGTAGTAGAAGAAGAAGAGGATGATGATGAAAAAGAGGAAGAAGTAGAAGAAGAAGAGGATGATGATGATGAAGAGGAAGAAGAAGTAGAAGAAGAGGATGATGATGATGAAGAGGAAGAAGAAGTAGTAGAAGAGGATGATGATGATGAAGAGGAAGAAGAAGTAGTAGAAGAAGAAGAGGATGATGATGAAGAAGAGGAAGAAGTAGAAGAAGAAGAGGATGATGATGATGAAGAGGAAGAAGAAGTAGAAGAAGAAGAGGATGATGATGATGAAGAGGAAGAAGAAGTAGTAGTAGAAGAAGAGGATGATGATGAAGAAGAAGAAGAGGATGATGATGAAGAAGTAGAAGAAGAAGAGGATGATGATGAAGAAGTAGAAGAGGATGATGATGATGAAGAAAAAGAAGAAGAAGAAGAGGATGATGATGAAGCAGGAGAAGAAGAAGAAGGATGATGATGAAGCAGGAGAAGAAGGATGAAAAATTAGAGGAATTCCAGTACGGCAAAAAGTGTCCCTGCAGAGAGCTCCGCTATTTCTTTGACAGTTCCTTGACATTTACAGCGGTTGCAACATTGTATCTATTTGTTTTCGAATAAAAACATCTGTATCCTAAATGGATACAAATAGATACATTGTTGCAACCTCTGTAAATGTCAAGGAACTGTCAAAGAACTGTCAAAGAAATAGCGGAGCTCTCTGCAGGGACACTTTTTGCCGGCTGTAGACAGGATGAAAATCGGCCGATTTTTTTTACCATTGACGGTAATGTCGGCTGCTTGAACGAGCGATTTTTCGTTTTTTAAAAGAAAAATCGGCCGTTTTTTTCCCCGTCTATGGCCTACATAAGTCTACAACAAGAAAAGACATTGGTTGCCTTGCTGTTCCCTTCCTCATGCAATTGTCCCTGCAAAAATATTATGCGCCTGATGATGTCAAAGGGAGTTATAAAAGCTGTTCTTCGCTACAGGCTAGCACATGACTTAAGGGGAGACATTCCCCCAGTGGGAACACAAACAGCAATAAAAATCTGACAGATGGGTTTAAAAAAAAATAAAGGGAAGAATCTCTAGCAGAGTTACAAAATGTTATTTGCTCTTACTTGTTTATGAGATACAGTAGTACTTATGACTGAAGATCACGAGAAATTTTAATTTGTAGTAGCATTCTACAGTGGTACACAAAAACCTGTGAAATAATTTAGTCAGCTGGCTTTGCTTATTATAATTCAGGGTAAATATAAGGAGCTGCACAAATTACATAAAAGTAATAGTATTTTGAAAAATTACAGGAAGGTTCAGTTTTTTTATTTATAGAACAGCGCTATCCCACTCCCAACTCAAAATATATATTCATGTTAATTAACAAGCATACCATAAATGGTGCATATATATAAAACAAAGTACTAATGTGCAATAAATAATCATGCAAATCATAAAAGTCATTGCAATATTAAATTGTGTGCTCCAACAGAAAAGTCCATCACACCATAAATCTCCAATATTAAACTCTGTGTTTCGTCTCTTTATCATGCACCACCATAAACAATGTGTCTTCCACCACCAGATGAATTAAATAAACTCACCAGAGCTCCAGGCTGGTAATATTATAAACCAGCTGAAAACGAATGGACTCTGGGAGTAAGCATCTACGGAAAAAATCTCTCCTCCTTTCAGGCACCCTTCAGAGAACATATGTAGTTAGGTCTATCTATCTATCTTTGGACACATGGAAAATTTTTGATTTTTTCAGGTATTTTCCAAAACATATTCAAGCTATAGTTATATAATGGATATGGGCTGAAAGTACACACTCAGGTTTAATTTGAGGGTATGTACATCCAAATTGGAGGAAGGGTTTAGGAATTACAGCTGGTAACAGTAGCCATCCCCCCTTTTTCAAGGGATCAAAAGTAATTGGACAATTGAATCAAAAGCTTTTTCATGGCCAGGTGTGGGCTACTCCTTCGTTATTTCATCAGTTAAGCAGGTAAAAGGTCTGGAGTTGATTCTAAGTGTGGTATTTGCATTTGGAATCTATTGCTGTGAACCAACATCATTCATTCAAAGAAGCTGTCCATGCAAGTGAAACAGACCATAGTAAGGCTTCTAAAACAAAACAAATCCATCAGAGAGATAGCAGCAACATTAGGAGTGGCCAAATCAACAGTTTGGTACATTCTGAGGAAAGAAGAACGCACTGGTGAGCTCAGCAACATAAAAAAGGCATGGACGTCCACGGAAGACAACAGTGGTGGATGATCGCAGGATCCTCTCTATGTTAAAAAAAACCCATTCACAACATCCAGACAAGTGAAGGACACTCTCCAGGAAGTGGGCGTATCATTGTCAAAGTCTAAGTCTACAATCAAGAGGAGACTTCATGAGAGCAAATACAGAGGTTTCAACACAAGGTGCAAACCATTCATAAGCCTGAAGAATAGAAAAGCCAGATTAGACTCTGCCTAAAACATCTAAAAAAGCCAGACCCGTTCTGGAAAAGCATTCTTTGGACGGATGAAACTAAGATTAATCTGTACCAGAATGACGGGAAGAAAAGTGTGGAGAAGGCTTGGAACAGCTCATGATCCAAAGAACGTTGTCATCTGTAAAACATGGTGGAGGCAGTGTGATGGCATGGACATGCAAGGCTTCCAGTGGCACTGGGTCATTGGCGTTTATTAATGTGACAGAAGACCGAAGCAGCTGGATGAATTCTGCTTTGTATAGAGATATCCTGTCAGCCCAGATTCAGCCAAATGCAGCAAAGTTGATAGGACGGTGCTTCACAGTACAGATAGACACACTACAAAAAAAACCCAGGAGCTTTTGAAGGGAAAGAAGTGGAATATTCTGCAATGGCCGACTCAATCCCCTGATCTCAACCCAATTGAGCATGCATTTCACTTGCTGAAGTCAAAACTAAAGGCAGAAAGACCCACAAAGAACAACTGAAGACAGCTGCAGTTAGAACCTGGCAAAGCATCAGAAAGGAGGAGACTTAGTCTTTGGTAATTTCCATGGGTTCCAGACTTAAGGAAGTCATTGCCAGTAAAGGATTCTCAACAAAATATTAAAAATTAACATTTTATTTATGATTACATTCATTTGTCCAATTACATTTGAGCCCCTGAAAATGCAGGGACTGTGTATAAAAATAATTGCAGTTCCCAAAATTTGTACTTGATATTTATGTTTAACCCCTTGAATTAAAGCTGAAAGTCTGTACTTCACTTGTTTCGTTTTTATTTATTCTGGTGGCATACAGACCCAAAAGTATGAAAATTGTGCCTGAGTCCAAATATATATGGACCTAACTGTATACCCAGCTTTTAGAGCAGCTTATGCTACATTCAGACATCTTATTCAAGGAAGGCCCCACATATTTCAGCAGGACAATGCTAAACCACATGCTCATCTATGACAACATCATGGCTTCATAGTAGAAGAGTCCGGGTGTTTTAACTGGCATTGCCTGACCTTTCACCAACTGAAAAAATTTGGCACATCTTGAACATAGAACTACGACAAAGATGAACCAAGACTGTTGAGCAGTTAGAATTCTATATCAAACAAGAATGGGACAACACACCCCTCCCAAAACTATGAATTGGTCTCCTCAGTTTCCAGACATGTACAGAGTGTTAACCACTTGCCGTCCGGAAGATTTACCATTCCTTAATGATCAGGACAATTTGTGGTATTTGGCACTGCGACATTTCAACTGCTAATTGCGCGGTCATGCAATGCTTTACCCAAACAAAATGTATGTCCTCTTTTTACACACAAATAAAGTATTCTTTTGGTGGGATTTGATCACCAATGGGTTTTTTATTTTGTGATATAAACAAATAATGACCAAAAAAAAAATTATATATATATATATATATATATATATATATAGTGTATTGGGAAGAATTTTAAATCTTTGCCAGAGAGTGGCCAGAGTTAATTTCTTATAAAAGATACATTGATGATGTGCTTTTATTGTGGAATGGGGAAGAGCAGACACTCTTAAACTTTTTTAACACACTTAATGATAATAAACGTATACCTACAGTACCAAGGAGATCAACTTCTTGGACCTGACTTTGGACAATTTTGACGGTAGGATTACATCCTGTACCTTTTTTAAAAAAAACAGACAGGAATAGTTTCATCCCACTTGGCAGTTGTCACCACCCCACTTGGTTGGCCAACATACCAAAGGGACAGTTTTTAAGAGTCAGACGAAACTGTACCGATCTGGAGACATATCACACACAAGCTCAAAGACTGAAACCAAATTCCTGGAAAAAGGTTATATCTCAAACATTTTGGATGACACTATACAATCAGTTGCAAATTTAGATAGAATTGAACTTCTGAAAGATAAAAAGAATATACAACAATCTCAAGTCTGTCCATACATCACTACCTATTCCATACAACATAGAGCCATAAACCGTATAATATACAAAAATTGGAATGTATTAAAAACAGATCCAGTTCTCTCAAAAATTCTACCAGAGAGACCAGAAATAATATTTAGGAAAGCAACGGCTCTACGCCACAGGCTGGCACCCAATGTCATTAACCCACCAGAAAGAATCTCCTTCTTCAATAACTTAATAGGGTTTTTCCCCTGTCATAAGTGCATTGCATGTACAGTGAATAGCGGTAGAAAGCACAAAATGATCGCTTTCACTTCACACGCTACTGGAAGGACCTATAAGATAGATAAATGCATTACATGCAATAGCAAAAATGTAGTGGACCTCCTGCAATGTCTTTGTAAACTTCAGTATGTGGGACGTACAACCAGACGCCTTAGGGACAGGCTAAGAGAACATGTTAGCAACATTAAAAAAGGCTACAAGGAACATTCACTGTCACATCAATATAGGAGGAAACACAATAGGGACCCATCATCTTTGCAATGTATAGAGATAGATGTTGTACAACCCCACTGGAGGGGTACCAACAAACTAAGAGCTGTCTCAACTTGATACTTGGTGGATATACAAACTCCGGACCTTGCATCCATACGGCCATAATATTGACATAAAATGCTACATCAATAACAGTTGATCTTCTTATCGGTATGGTCTTTCCTTGGACAATACTTCTTTTTTCTGATGAATACAACTGAATAGAATTCTTCCCTATCCTATTCTATATTACAGATTTTTTGCCTTTTTAACATTGCTCTTGCTATGCTACATTTCTACATGTTTTAAGATTTTTTACTAATTAAGTAATCTTTTATTATTGTTTTTGAAACATATACTCACGTTTTATGGTATTCTAATCTATTTTCATTTATATTTTAGGACTTATATGGTATTATAATTTATTCCATCATAGTTTGAACGTAACTTTGTATTACAAGTGGTCATTGTGGTTAATGACACTCATGTATTATTAGTGAGAGGTGTCTCCCTGTCACTAAGATTTGGTACAGTATATATATGAATCATTATGCCTTATCGGTCAAAGGCCAAACGTCACGATTTCCCATAGGTATACATTACTATTGATAACGCTCACATGCTGCTAATAAGAGTTTTCTGATATTGGGTTGAAATCTCCATTGTTTTGTATACATTTTTTAGCACACATATGTTCAGCATCTCAAACTGATATGCAAGTTTTCTGAATTTTAAATACCTATGGAAAAATGGTGCCTGCATAACTGCTCCGGCGCACGTGTTTTTTGGTCTTCTCCAAGATGGCGCACGTTCAATGAAGTATGCGCTATTGTGGATATAAATAGAAGGTGCGTGGCTAGGCGTTACTGACACTCCCCTCAGACAACGTGCGGGTGCACGGAACACGTGAGGAGACAGTAACGCTGTTGACGTCACGCTGCCAGAGCAACGAGGAGCTCTGGTGGCCATCTTTTAACTCTGGAGGGTTAGTCCACATGGTTTTATATGCCCTGCTGTTCATTTTACCTGGATTTTGTGCAAATAAATGTTTACCAACTTACTACACTATGGGCATCCTTTTGCTTTGACTCCCCCGAGGAGTTTTTTAATTCACAGCGATCCTAACATCCAGAGAGGGAGCCTCCACTAGACACAGAGGACTGCACCTACCTATCCCATAAAAGGGAACTGTGGAAGATCCTGATATTGACAAATCCATTCCTCAAAATCCAGCTAGCCATAGATGAAAGGCTTAGGATTCCTGCTATCATCCCATGATGACTATTAGATGACATCAAATCATTACTAATGCGCATTTACATGAGCTTCCTGGTGAGTGCATATTGCTTATACACTTATATGCAGGTCCACCGGGCCCAGGAAGACGCATGATTTTCTGAGCACTTTACTCACCTTATGAACTTTCATCAGCAATTGATGTCTATGTCCATTTTATGTTGATTCATCTATAGACTATTTATATGATTTTAGCACCGCACTTTATTTTGTTTTATATATTTTTTTACTTTCAGTTATAAAAAAAAAAATATATATATAGTAAACTCAAAGTTAGTCATATATTTAGACCAAAATTTATTCTGCTACATGTCTTGGTTAATGGTAAAAAAAATCCCAATACATGTAAATTGCTCAAAAAAACTTAGGATCACTTTGAAAACACATCAGATCTCAATTGGGAAAAATATCATCCTGGTTATCTATACTGATATGGACTGGGTAATGTGTTAGGAACGTAAGGATGTCCCATAGTTTGCTGGAAATGAAAATTATCAAGCTACAGAGGACTGAATTCAAAGACACCTCGAAAATCAAACTGAAAAAATTATGCAGCCGGCTAATCCATTTTGCCGAAATTTCATTTCAGAAACTCAAAATGGTACTCAGTAGCTTGTATGGGCCCCACGTGCTTGTGACAATGTTAGGGCATGCTCCTAATGAGACGACGTATGGTGTCCTGGGATATTTACTCCCAGATCTGGACCAGGGCATCACTGAGCTCCTGGACAATTTGAGGTGCAACCTGGTGGCGTCGGTGGACCGAAACATGATATCCCAGAGATGTTCTATTGGATTTAGGTCATTGTGGGGGCCATTCAATGGTATCCGGTCCTTCAGCCTCCAGGAACTGCCTGCATACTCTCACCAGATGAGGCTGGGCATTTTCATGCACCAGGAGGAACCCAGGACCCACTGCACCAGCGTAGGGTCTGACAATGGGTCCAAGGATTTAATCCCGATACTTAATGGCAGTCAGGGTACCATTATCTAGCCTGTAGAGGCCTGAGCGTCCCTCCATGGATATGTCTCCCCAGACCATCACTGACCAACCACCAAAAAAACGGTCATGCTGAATGATGTTACAGGCAGCATAACGTTCTCTATGGCTTCTCCAGACCCTTTCATGTCTGTCACATGTGCTCAGGATGAACCTGGTCTCATTGTGAAAAACACAGGGAGCCAGTGTCAGACCCTGACAATTCCGGTGTTCAATGGCAAATGCCAATCGAGCTCTATGGTGTCCGCAAAGAGTACAGGGCCCACTAGAGTACGTCGGGCCCTCAGGCCACCCTCATGAAGATGGTTTCTGATTGTTTGGGTCAGAGATATTCACACCAGTGGGCTGCTAGAGGTAATTTTGTAGGCCTCTGGCAGTGCTTATCCTGTTCCTCCTTGCACAAAAGAGCACATACCGGTCATGCTGATAGGTTAAGGACTTTCTACGGCTCTGTCCAGCTCTCCTAGAGTAACTGCCTGTCTCCTGGAATCTCCTCCATTCTCTTGAGACTGTGCTTGGAGACACAGCAAACCTTCTGGTAATGGCACGTACTGATGTGCCATCCTGGAGGAGTTGGACTGCCTGTACAATCTCTGTAGGGTCCAGGTATTGCCTCATGCTACCAGTAGCAACACTGACCCTAGCCAAATGCAAAACTAGTGAAAAACAGTCAGAAAAGAAGATGAAAATGGAAAAAAAATATCAGTGCCCTCCACCTGTAAAACCATTGCGGTTTTGGGGGTCATCTCACTGTTGCCCATCTAGTGCACCTGTTAATTTCATTAACATCAAAGCAGCTGAAACTGATTAACAACCCCCTCTGCTACTTAACTGACCAGATCAATATCCCAGGAGTTTAACTTGATGCTATATTCTTATTAAAAAAAAAGTGTTCCTTTAATTGTTTAGAGCAGTGTATATTAATTGGTTTGTGTGAAAGTTAGAGTATCTACAAACTACGGTATATATACTGGAATTTACGCAGCTTTTACTTTCTGACTGCCTATCACATCTCTTGAGGTGCTAAAATGCCACGGCAGTACAACCCCACCCCCACAAATTACCCTTTTTTGGAAAGTAGACACCCCAAGGAATTTTCTGAGAGGAATGTTGAGTTCATGGAACAGTCTATCTTTTGCCACACATTTTTGGAAAATGACAAAAAAAATTTTATTTTGTTTTTCTTTTTACACTAAGTTCTCACTTACAGTTGCAAACCCTTTTGTAACCCTTTCCAGCTTCATGCAATTCAACAATTCTTGATCGTAGGTCTTTTAAGGGCAGGACAGCTGTCAGCAACACATCCAATATCATCACACTGATTGGAGTCAAGGTTGGCTCACTCCTGGCTCCAATTAGCTCTGGGAGAAGTCATTAAGCAAGGGCCTCACATACTTTTTCCTCCCTGCACTGTGAATGTTTACATGTTATGTGCAATTAAACCATGGCAACATCTAATGTTTGTGTAGTATTATGTTCAGCAGACTGTGTTCTTCTATAGTTGTGACTTAAATGACGTTCAGAGCACATTTCATGCCCAATTCATGCAAAACTCCACGTAATCCCAATGGGTTCACATACTTTTTCTTGCAACTGTAAGTGATATATTGCCCACGAATACTATGGGTATATGTGGAATAAAACCCAAAACACATTCTGCTACTTCTCCAGAGTATAAGGATACCACATGTGAAAGACTTTTTGGCAGCCTAGACAGATACAGGCCCCCAAAATCCAATGACCACCTCCAAGCTTTCAAAAGGGCATATTTCCTCATATCACTTCCTCACTACCTATCACAGTTTCAGAGGCCCTAAAATAAATTCCAGGATAGTACAAACACCCTCCTCCCCAAATGACCACTTTTTGTAAAGTAGACACCGCAAGGAATTTGGTGGAGGCATGGTGAGTCTTTTATTCTTTTTCAAAACCTTGTAAAACCAATTGTTTGATAAAATATAAAAGAATGTTACGCCAAGTAAATGGATACCAAACATGACATGCTTTAAAATTGTCCACGTACCGACGCGTTGCGCCACGCCCACCTCGTGACTTCATCAGGGTCCCTGATGATCCTGATGAAGTCACGAGGTGGGCGTGGCGCAACGCGTCAGTACGTGGGGAGGAGCTTCCGGTGACGTCATTTCCGGCGTGGGGGCCATATTGGATCACCCTGTTGAGTACACCCATGCAGTACACCCATAGCATGTGGTAAAAAGCTGGAAAACCCGTGGGCAAATGTGAGTGTAATACTTATTGTTGTTTTAAATTTGATGCAATAAAAACCGGTTGCACTATGGAGGGTCTCTGCTTGTGTCTTATCATGATCCTGTGAGGAGTTCGCTGTTAGTCTGTTGGAGGCTGGAGACGTGAGGGGAAAGCCTGAGACAGACTCATTCTGATAGGATCACTTGATCCTCAAAGCGTGTTGACCCTGTGGGGTCTAATGAAGAAGGTGAGGGGGTATTTTGGCTGGTAAAGGATTGGCACGTGTGTACCACGTATACGGCACATTATATATTTTTGCACGAAGAGTGAAGTGTGAGGATCACCACAAATTATCGTATTACTATTATATCATTTTGGACTTTTTGAATTGATTATTTGTTCACTAATTTTGTGCACCAGTATACATATTGTTTCACAATGTGCAAATAGGAGTGTGTTTGTCACTTTTTTCACTAAATATTCCCCGTGAGGGAATTCACGTATGACACAACTATTTTATTATTTATGTATTGATTTATCACCTTGGATATATATATGTAGGGGATGTATATAGAGTTTGTGCATTTTAACACGTAATTGTTAGTATTATTAGCGCTACACTATTTATTTTAATTGATCATTCACTTATTTGGGTATAAGTTTGGTGTCGGCAGCTTTTGAAGGATAGGATTCCATTTAAGTGCAGGAGGTTGTTTTTAGAACAAAATGATGTATGCTGTCAGCCCACAACACTTAGAAGCTGAGAGCATTTATTACAGAACAGGTAATTTTCTGTAATTGAATAGTGTATAACTGCCTCACGCCCGCCATATAAGGTAATGATGAGCACAAGGCGGTTCCTTTCGTTCTGGGAGGACGTCATATGACGTTCTCCCACTCTAACTGCACGTGCGAGCCCCCAGGGGCGCGCAGCGATCGGTGGTGTGCTGTGTCCCTGGGACACAGCGGATCACCAATCAACGGAAAGAGCCGAAGATGTCGGCTCTGTCATGTGATCAGCTGTGTCCAATCACAGCTGATCGCATGTAAATAAGGAAATGCTGGTTATCGGCATTCCTCTCCTCAAGAGCGGTCACGCTGACAGCTCGAGAGGAGAGCCGGTAATCACCATTTTTCAGAGGGGACATGTACACTGATCATCAGGGCACTGATGATCAGTGTGCCTTGATCATCAGGGCACTGATGATCAGTGTAGCCCCATCAGTGCCACCTGTCAGTGTCCAGCAATGCCACCTGTCAGTGCTCATTAATGCCACCTGCCAGTGCCCATCAGTGCCACATATCAGTGCGTAACAGTGCACATCAATGCCACATCAGTGCCCATCTGAGCTGCCTTTCAGTGCCAGTCAGTGCCACCTATCAGTGCCAGTCAGTGCCATATATGAGTGCTGCCTTTCAATTCCCATCAGTGATGCCTGTCAGTGTTCATCAGTGCCACCTACCAGTGCCTCCTCATCGGTGCCGATCAGTGCTGCCGATCAGTGCAGCATCATTAGTGCACATCAGTGAAGGAGGAAATTCACTACTTTACAAAATTTTATTTTAAAAAAAACTAAGAAAAAAGGGGGTTTTTTTCCCTCACAATTTTCAGGTGTTTTTGGTTTGTTTAGCAAAAAATAAAAACCCAGAGGCGATTAAATACCACCAAAAGAAAGCTCTGTCTCCAAAAAATTATAACAATTTAATATGGGTACAGTGTTGCATGACTGCCCTGTAGGCAAGTGGTTAAAGGGATAAAACATGAAATGTGCAGGCAATGCAGAGATGTCCTACATGTGTTTTTTTATTATGATTATTATTATTTTGCACTGACATACACTAACACAAACTCACAAATATCTACAACTGTTCAAAAAAAAATATATATATATATACTAACATGTTCTACCTCGGAGCTACCCCCCACTCACGGTACTGTCTAATTTGCCTGCCTATTAATGGTAAGCAAGAATCCTGGAAACTGTCAGTGGAAACAGAGAAGTTTCACAGTGTGTTTCATGGTAATTAAAGGAGGCGTATGGCTGAATCTCTTATGACCATACTTCTCCTGTGGGTCACAGGACTGCACTTAGTTCTGCACTTCTGTGACCCAGATTCAGCCAACAGCAGGTTAAAGCCAGGTGTAGGGTGAGGTCACCGAACCAATCAAGGCTCTGCAAGGATGCAGACAATAATGTCAGAATACACCGAGATGCCGGACCAACAGCTGGCTCAGACTCTTAGAAGGCCGCTGAGAGCCTGAGCCAGCAGCTCTTGTCCCCTGGACAGCCTGGCATTCCAGTGAGCGCTGGAGAGGCAGAGTACATAGGGGTGACTGACAAGTCACCTCTCTGTTCTCAGAGCAGATTCGAGAACGGAGTGGTCTTTGATTCCTCTGTTCTCAGTGTAGAGCCAGCGGAGGACAGCTGCCAATCAAATCAATTCTACAGCCATCTAGGTGAGTATGAATGTTTGTTATTCCCATGCTTCTCATTTAAAGTGGAAACTTACCTTCCTTAACCGACTGAACGAAGACAGGGTTATCTCCACTGACAGTTAACCCAAAGCCATTCTCATCCCGTTGAATTATCACACACCGCTGTACCAAACCTGAAGAGAAGAAAAATAGAAAGATTATACAGAAGACAATATGCAATCTACTATCTGCTAAAAATAGGAAAATAAATGAGCACTATAAAATGTTAAAGTTGGAAAGGAATAGTTCGATATCAACAGGAGACCGGATATAAGATAGCTATTTAAATTCATGTTTTTGAAATACTAAAAGAAAAAAAGTTGTAGGTTAGATTTGACACAAAGGGAATAATTATACAAAACACTATACATGTTTTATATAAAAAAAAACATGATGATCTCTTGATAGAAGCTGAAGCTCCTAGATATGAAGAAAGGAAAGATCAAGGACCAGTCACAAGAGACTTTACAGCCTGCTGGAAATCCATCCACAAACACCCAGCTCAGATGAGGGCCATAACCTTGGCAACTGTCACAAAAATGTTAAAACTAGATAACATAATGTATGTCTTTACTGTGAAAAATGGGGTGTGGCAAAATACACAGTATGATCTCACCAAAGTCTGGAGACCAAACGAGAGAAGCACTGTGTTTAGTAGGGTATCCTATTGCATGCTCATGTAAGAGGCCTTTTAAGTGTGAAGAGATACAGCAGTGACAAAGCACAGAGGAGACCACTTTCTACTAGTAATGTCACTTTTATGCAGAAAAATTACCTCCTGCACAACGGTTTATGAAATGTTCAAGCTTATGTCATATTGGGGATACTCAGACTCCATTTTACCCTATGTAACTGATCATTATTACAATACAAATTTGAAGGACAACTTGACTACAAAGGGGCTGGTGCAATGGAGAGGTAAGTGCACTGTAAACAAACCAGGGCTTGACAAATTTGCTTTGAATCTAGGAGCCAGCTAAATAAGTTAAGAACCATTTTTTCTTATCGTAGCGTGGGTTGTCAACGCTCGGGGCAAGGGAAATGATTTGAGCCCCCTAACCTTAACTTACTTACAGCACAGTGGCCAGCCAAAAACCCAGATGTTAACACTGGAGAGAATGACAAAAACCTGTTATAGAGGGAAAACCCATTAATATGCCACTTACATTGCGACTGTGGCATGTAAATCACCCTCATCTGCTTGTCTATCGCAACTTAAGTGTGGCTGTTGGTGGGTGGCAAAACCGTGGCTTTATCAAACATTTTTACCAACCCCCTCAACTTGACATCTAAATGAAGCCTTAGTGACACTTTAAATAAAATACTAAAAAGAATGATAGTATCCCAGTGCTGCTGACCTTCTGCAGCCTCCCTGCAGCCAATTCCTGCCTACATGTGTGTCCCCCATGGTGACTCACCATGAAATACTGCAGTCCAGCTGTAAATAAAAAGAGTGGCAATGGTTGATGGTACACAGGGCTTTATCAAGGCACTTAGAAGGACTCTTCAAAAACATATCCACCTGCCTATTCCCACAATGACTTTCCAGACATAACACAATTGGAGCCAGAAAGAGCTCAGACTTGGCCAGGAGGACTCATCTCCCCTCCTCCACCTCACAGCAGACTGTAAACTTGCAAAGGGGTGCCAGCTCGGCATGTCACAGCGCAGACACAAGAAGCATCATAGAGTTAATCTGCCTGCCCCCGGGACACGGCTCCGTACCACCCTGAATAATGTGCAGGCTGTCACAGTGGATCCGTCCTCAGACAACACGCCACCTGCTGGTGACAGGGCACGGCGTACTCCCCAGAGAACACGATCAGTGTGGGGGAATCAGGACTGTGTCAGAGATCTTTTTCTACACCCCAGAAGGAACTATGAATGGGCTGACAAATGTCCAGGTGCCAGGACGCATTTCTAGGAATGGGCTGACAAATGACCAGGTGCCAGGATGCATTTCTAGTCATCACGGCGACCTGGCCCTGGGATTTGTCAAGTCTTGAAACAAACCAATGACTTTCAAACCTTTGATACAGAGTCCTAGTCTAAGAATTTCTGGAGTCCGGTATCTTGCAGCTTCCTGTGCCTATATTGTACATTTTCAAAACCTACAGGTGCAGCCAGTTGGAGATACTTGATGATGGGACTTAAAAGATAAGTTCACCTTTTAAAGGAATTTGTCAGTCAAAGATCCCCAGCAGGGTACAATATACAGTGCAAGTTTGAAAAATATTGCTTAAGCGATTGTAAGGGTTAATGGTTTGTTTTTGGTTTTTTTTTAACAACACATATTATACTCACCTGCTCACTAGTTTTGCAGAGTGACCCCAAATCTCCTCCCATGGGGTTCTTCACTGGTCCTCCTTCCAAGTGCCTCATTAGCAAGCCACTTGCTATGGGGCCACTCATGCGGGCGAGCTGCGGGGTTGGGCGGTGTGTGTTCATTGACACACACAGCGCCACTCCTTCCTCACAGTTGTTGTTTGACAGCAGCAAGAGCCAATGACTCCTGTTGCTGTCTCTGAGCCTGTGAGGAGAGAGAGCGCAACACTGCTGCTCTTGGGCATGGGGATGGATCAAGATTGAGCTCAAGTAAGTATTGGGAAGGAGCAGCTTTTAAAAGATTTTTTTTTTATCTTAATGCAGAAAATGCATGAAGGTAACAACCTGCTGCCTTTAGAACCACTTTAATGTAAATGCAATATTTGTAGGCTTTTTGCAGAATCCAGAGCCTGGCTGAAAAACTCCTATATTGTTTGAATTTCTCCTCCCTGCCTAGTTGTCAAGAAGCTTTAATGAGGGCTTGACACCCAACATTACAAGAGCGAAAGTGCAAAAGACCAATATAGGTACAGGGATGTTGAATTTATATCGCCCGACGCCCTGGACATGTAGTTACGGGAGCCGGGCAGGTCATTTTCTTTTAATCATTTAGCCCTGCTGCGGGCAAGCAGCAGGACTCACCTGTGAGGTGGAAGCATTAATGTGGCAGCACTACCGCCGATTGCATCCACACAGTGCCAAACTCCGCCCACTGTCTAAATATTCAGGGGAACACAGGGAAGACTGTACTACATTACATTCAGGGGAACACAGGGGAGACATCCAGGGTCTTTTAGTCCCTGGATGTCTCAAAGAGAATCTGTCACCAAAAATCAGCATAAAAAAAATATTTAAAAATGTAACAATTTTTTTTTTAATTGTAAAACACCAAACACCTGAGCACATAAAATCCCCTGCACCCCCAAAAAAACTGAGGCCGCCCCACATAAACGCATGTACATTCTGGGGGCCTACGCACGAAAACGTTGATTGCGATACACGTTACATATCACCACACATGCTAGAATGACAGCAATAATTCTAGCACCAGACCTCCTCTGTAACACTATGCTGATGATCTATAGGGCAGAGATGTCAAACTGGTGGCCCTCCAGTTGTTGCCAAACTACAAGTCCCATGAGGCATTGCAAGATTGACAGTTACAAGCATGGCACATCTTGACTTGGCAATATTTGCCCACTGTTCCTTGCAAAAACACTCAAAATCTGTCAGATTGCAAGGGTATCTCCTGTGCACAGCCCTCTTCAGATCACCCCACAGAATTTTGATTGGATTCAGGTCTGGGCTCTGGTTGGGACAGTCCAAAACCTTAATCTTTTTCTAGTGAAGTCATTCCTTTGTTGATTTGGATGTATGCTTTGGGTCGTTATGCTGAAAAATTAAGTTCCTCTTCATGTTCAGCTTTCTAGCAGAAGCCTGAAGGTTTTGTGCCAATATTGACTGGTATTTGGAACGGTTCATAATTCCCTCTACCTTGACTAAGGCCCCAGTTCCAGCTGAAGAAAAACAGCCCCAAAGCATAAAATATGCCACCACCATGCTTCACTGTGGGTATGGTGTTCTTTTGGTGATGTGCAGTGTTGTTTTTGCACCAAACATATCTTTTGGAATTATGGACAAAAAGTTCAACCTTGGTTTCATCAGACCATAACACATTTTCCCACATGCTTTTGGGAGACTTCAGATATGTTTTTGCAAAATTTAGCCAGGCTTGGATGTTTTTCTTTGTAAAAAAAAAGGCGTCCATCTTGCCACTCTACCCCACAGCCCAGACATATGAAGAATACGGGAGATTGCTGTCACATGTACCACACAGTCAGTACTTGTCAGATACTCCTGCAGCTCCTTTAATGTTGCTGTAGGCCTCTTGGCAGCCTCACAGACCAGTTTTCTTCTTGTGTTTTCATCAATTTTGGAGGGACGTCCAGTTCTTGGTAATGTCACTGTTGAACCATATTTTCTCCACTTGATGACTGTCTTCATTGTGTTCCTTGGTATATCTAATGCCTTGGAAATTCTTTTGTACCCTTCTCCTGACTAATACCTTTTAACAATGAGATCCCTCTGATGCTTTGGAAGCTCTCTGAGGATCATGGCTTTTGCTGTAGGATGCGACTAGGAAAGACCTAGACCTACTAGAACAGCTGAACTTTATTTGGGGTTAATCAAAGGCACTTTAAATGATGGCAGGTGTGTAGTGACTCCTATTTAACATGCTTTTGAATGTGATTGCTTAATTCTGAACACAGCTACATCTCCAGTTATAAGAGGGTGTGCACACTTCTGCAACCACATTATTTTAGTATTTTATGTTTAGTCCCCCACCCGACCTTAAAGATTTCAGCTTGTTTTTCAATTGAGTTGTACAGTTTTATAGGTCACATTAAAAGGTGGAAACATTTCTGAAATGATTTCGCTTTGTCTCATTTTTCTACATCACAGAAACCTGACATTTTAACAGGGGTGTGAAAACTTTTTATATCCACTGCATACACTATATTGGCCAAATTATTGGGAGGCCTGCCTTTACACGCACATGAACTTTAATGGCATCCCAGTCTTAGTCTATAGGGTTTAATATTGAGTTGGCCAACCCTTTGCAGCTATAACAGCTTCAACTCTTCTGGGAAGGCTGTCCACAAGGTTTAGCAGTATGTCTATGGGAATGTTTGACTATTCTTCCAGAAGCACATTTGTAAGATCAGGCACTGATGTCAGATGAGAAGGCCTGGCTCGCAGTCTCTGCTCTCAATCATCTCAAAGGTGTTCTATTTCATCAGGTTGAGGTCAGAACTCTGTGCAGGTTAGTCAAGTTCCTTGGTCAAGCTCAGCCCCTGAAAAACAACCCTACACCATAATCCCCCCCTCCACAAAAGTTTACAATTGGCACAATGCTGTCATGCAAGTACCATTCTCCTGGCAAATGCCAGACAGAGAAGCGCGATTCATTACTCCAGAGAACACGTCTCCACTGCTCTACAGTCCAGTGGCGGCATGCTTTACACCACTGCATTGCACTGCACTTGGTGATGTAAGGCTTGAATGCAGCTGCTCCGCCATGGAAACCCATTCCATGAAGCTCCCTACGCACTGTTGTGCTAATCTGAAGGCCACACAAAGTTTGGAGGTCTTTAGCTATGGACTCTGCAGACAGTTGGCGATTTCTGTGCACTGTGTGCTTCAGCATGCGCTGACCCCGCTCTGTAATTTACAGGGCCAACCACTTGGTGGCTGAGTTGCTGTTGTTCCCAGTTGCTTCCACTTTGTTATAATACCGCTAACAGTTGACCGAGGAATATTTAGTAGCAAGGAAACTTCACGGATGGACTCATTGCACAGGTGGCAACCTATCACGGTACCAGGCTTGAATTCACTGAACTCCTGAGAGCGATCCATTCTTTCACAAATGTTTGTAGAAGCAGTCTGCATATCTAGGTGTTTGATTTTATACACCTGTGGCCATGGAAGAGTGATTGGAACACCTGAATACAATGATTTGGAGGGGTGTCCCAATACTTTTGGCAATATAGTGTACATCTTTGTACACTACTGTGGTTCTAACTACAGCAAAGATTATGTATTTAAAGTTCTTAATACAATTTTTTAAAATTTAATTAATAAAAAAAACAGTGTTACCATACACACTTCCCGCTAGAGTCTTCAAGCAGACTTTTGTTTCAACAGAGAAGAATTAGCTGGAAAAAACTCCCAAAACATGTTGAGACATTTCTCTAGCTGATTCTGTGCGATGAGCAGCCATGTAACTTTTTTTTTCCCCTCTCTACACATACAGTATGTATCAGCTCTACAGGCATAGGAGCACACCAAAAGCAATACTTTTTTTTTTTTTTTTTTTTTTTACAGAGAAAAGACCGGTGGTTTCTCTAAACTAGAGTTAGGCTGGCCATACATTATACAATTATCTGCAGATTTTCTGCCCAATTTCCTTTAGATTTACCTTCAACTATGTAGTGCAAGGGCCTGCCTAATTGGATACAACTGAAAGTGTTGTTTAGGTTTGTCCTCCTATTATATGGTTTTTGGTAAATCTAAACCAAAAATCTGCAGATAATTGTATAATGTATGGCCAGCCTTAGGCTATGTGACAATTTTTAAGACAAATGTTTAGTAAAGTTCTTTTCTATACAGAGCATACAAAACATGCATTTCCACATAAGAACCTGTTTACCATTTAGCTGTTACGCTGTACAAAAGCTTACAGTGGTAAACACTGTGCAACAGTCAGAAAATTTGCAGGACATGTACAGTAGGGAATTGGTATCGTGCCTATTGAAAATTATATATTAATCACATTTTTGATGCTTTCAAAGGACACAAAGCACCATGCAGAAATGGTAAAATCAATGTAGAAATGTAAAGTGCAATGAGGTAGACGGTGATTTCCACAACAATGAAGACTTGTGAGATGGTCCCTGCATTATATGATCACAATATGTATCTTGTACAAACACCATCTACGCATGCTTTGAGCAGACCCCATTCCATAAACAAAAGCATACGAATTCAGCACAGAATTCAATGCTTTATTCCACCATCAACAAGCGAAGGTGATTCATACACCTTGAACAATTTGAACAGCAGCTTCAGTCATCCTTGCCCTTCCTTACATACATTGAAGAGGAAGTACATCATCCTCAGTACCATAGAAGAAAAGATTTACTTAAGAACAATAAGCTACATACATAAGCACAATACCACAGGAATACAATGCAACCTATATATCACGTGTCAAACGCATGGCCCGCACGCCTAATACAGCCCTTCAGTCTATTTCATGCGGCCCCCGCACCACTCCTGCAGCTGTGGCACTCCTTGTTTCTGCCCCCACCTTATCTCAGCAGTCGGCAGAAGAGGACGACAGAACTCCTCCGCCAGATCCTGCGCTTCTTCATGCAGCCGTGGAGATCAAACACTCATATCAATTTGCTCCCATTCCGAATAAAAGGTACCTGCTGGTCAAGGTCAAAAACAGGGCACAAGGATACAGCTACATGGCACAAGGCTTTTATTCTGCATCAGGATGCTGCAAAAAAGTTGCAAGTACATCAGCCCCCAAATTTTATAGTATTCTCTGGATGCCTGTAAACTGGTGTTATGAGAATACCTAATCTGTAGGCCAGGCATACCTAGACTGCAGGCCAAGACTGTCAAATTTGAAGATACGCTGCTCAAAAAAATTAAAGGAACACTTTGAAAACACATCAGATCTCAATGGGGAAAAATATCATGCTGGATATCTGTACTGATATGGACTGGGTAATGTGTTAGGAATGTAAGGATGCCCCATCCTTTGATGGAAATGAAAATTATCAATCTACAGAGGACTGAATTCAAAGACATCCCAAAAATCAAAGTGAAAAAAAATGATGCAACAGGCTAGTCCATTTTACTGAAATTTCATTGCAGAAACTCAAAATGGTGCTCAGTATCTGTATGTCCCCCACATGCTTGTATGCATGCCTGGCAACGTCAGGGCATGCTCCTAATGAGACAACGGATGTTGTCCTGGGGTATTTCCTCCCATACCTGGACCAGGGCATCACTGAGCTCCTGGACAGTCTGAGGTGCAACCTGGCGGCGTCCAATGGACCGAAACATGATATCCCAGAGGTGTTCTATTGGATTTAGGTCAGGTGAGCGTGGGGGCCATTCAATGGTATCAATTCCTTCATCCCCCAGGAACTGCCTGCATACTCTCGCCACATGAGGCCGGGCATTGTTGTGCACCAGGAGGAACCCAGGACCCACTGCACCAGCGTAGGGTCTGACAATGGGTCCAAGGATTTCATCCCGATACCTAATGGAAGTCAGGGTGCTATTGTCTAGCCTGTAGAGATCTGTGCGTCCCTCCATGAATATGCTTTCCCAAACCATCACTGACTCACCACCAAAACGGTCATGCTGAATGATGTTACTGTTACACTAGTAGCCTGCTGGAGGTCATTTTGTAGGCCTCTGGTAGTGATCATCCTGTTCCTCCTTGCACAAAGTAGCATACACCTGTCCTGTTGATGGGTTAAGGACCTTCTACGGCCCTATCCAGCTCTCCTAGAGTAACTGCCTGTTTCCCAGAATCTCCTCCATGCTCTTGAGACTGTGCTAGGAGGAGACACAGCAAAACTTCTGGCAATGGCACGTATTGATGCGACATCCTGGAGGAGTTGGACTGTCTGTACAACCTCTGTAGGGTCCAGGTATCTCCTCATGCTACCAGTAGTGACACTGATCCTAGCCAAATGCAAAACTAGTGAAAAACAGTCAGAAAAGATGAGTAGGGAAAAAAATGTCAGTGGCCTCCACCTGTAAAACCATTCTTGTTTTGGGGGTCATCTCATTGTTGCCCTTCCAGTGCACCTGTTGTTAATTTCATTAACACCAAAGCAGCTGAAACTGATTAACAACCCCCTCTGCTACTTAACTGACCAGATCAATATCCCGGTTTTATTGACTTGATGCTATACTCCTATTAAAAAGTGTTCCTTTAAATTTTTTTGAGCAGTGTATATGTCCCCTCCTCAACACCTGTTTTAACCCTGTAAAACCCACATTACCATGCTGCAACCGTGTGTAATGCATGTGGTTGCGGTGCAGACCCATTTAGTCATGGCACGAACAGCAAACGTAAGGGGGAATAATTTTTGCCACAGCATGTACAACACCAATTCCAACAAAAGCGGGGTCTCTGTGTAAAATCTACATAAAAACAGAAAGCAATTATTTGCAAATCTCAAATCCATATTTTATTCACAATACATATTAAAAAAAAAAAAAAAACATACCAAATGATTAAACAGGGAAAAAGTACCATTTTAAAGCTGAATTTCAGGAATTCAGCCACTTTATAAAAAGTTGCTCTGCCGGAGAGATACTCCGGGATTTGAGAGGAGAGAGGCACACAGAAAAGCTCCTGGAAATACAGTTAAAGCTATCAGCTGGGAGTACTATATACCTGTCAGATGTACATAATAGACATGAGTCCAGGAGATGCCATGCACCTCGTTGGACTTAACTCATAGTGTGCGTTCACTTTTTACAAACGAGCTGGATTCCTGGAATTAATCTTTAGGATAAAAATAAAGTAATCTTGAAATTGATAGCAGCAACAGGTCTCAAAAATTTAGCAAAGTAAGTAGTACTAACAAGGAAGAGCTGGAAGAACATTTTGCAGCTAATTAGGTTAATTGGCAACAGGTCAGTAACATGATGGTATAAAAACGGCATCTTATAGTCAAAGTGCCTCTGAAGTGAAGATGGGCAGAGGTTCACCAGTGTTTGATAAGATGTATCTACATATAAACAGTGGTAAACATGGTCCTTTCCCAAATTGGAATTGGGGATGTACTTTGCCAGCTTTTTGTTGCCCTGTCCCATTTTTGAGACATGTTACTGTCATAAATTTCAAACTTACATTATTTTTTCTTAAAATGGTACATTTTCTCAGTTTTAACATTTTATGTATTCCATTTTCTATTGTGAATAAAGTATGGGTTTATGATATTTGCAAATCAGTGCATTCTGTCTATGTAGATTTTACACAGAATCCCAACTTTTTCGAAATTGGGGTTGAAAAAAAATTAGCCTTTATGAAAGCACATGCTCATTTACAAGTTAATTATTTAAACATTTTACATGTAGCTTTAGAAGAGAACTATATCTCTGATTTACTAATATTCTTGACCTGAGGTGAAACGTTTCATTATAACATGATTTAGGACCTGTTCACAGCTTGTCACCCAAAAAAGGAGCAGGAGCTGTTTTTGGGTGACAAGGTTTGCCAAAATTTTTCGCTTGGCAATTGAGATAGAACCACACCGTGTTTAGGTGCCATGAAAATGAATGGCACCTGAACACGTGTGGTGTGTTTTGCCACTGTGGCAGTGTGATTTGAGATTACAGGCAGAATCAAAGCAATTCTGCCTTAGATCCCAAAATACCAGGTGTGAACGGGGACTAAATAGTGTTCTCAATGTAAATTGTCCTGGGTTGTAACAAGTTTAGGTTAAGAAAAAAAAAAAAAAAAATGAAAGAAAAACTCAGTTAAGGTAAACTGAATGAAACCTGACTCCACGCAACAGAAATGTTTCTAAATCACATTGGTTTACTAAATGATTGAAGGACAAACAAACAAACATATTGCTACATAGATCAAGTAAACTTTAACAGATCAAAATAAATATACACCAATCAGCCATAACATCATGACTGGTACAGTGAATAATATTGATTTTCTCTTTATGACAGAGAACTGAAATTGGGTGGGATATATCAGTCAGCAAGTGAACATTTTGGTGTACTGAAAGCAAAAAGAATGGGCATGCATAAGGATTTGAGGGACTTTGGTTGGCCATACACTACAATTTTCTGTCCAATTTCCTTTAGATTTACCTTCAACTATGTAGTGCAAGGACCTATCTAATTGGAAACAACTGAAAGTGTTGTTTAGGTTTGACGTCATATTATATGGTTTTGTGTAAATCTAAAGGAAAATTCTCAAGAAAAAAAATTATATAAATTATGGCCAGCTTTTGACAAGGGGCAAAATTACAATGGCTAGACGACTTGGTCAGAGCCATGTTTCTCAAGCAGCCATGATCATGGGAAGACTGGGCCGCAGGGAAATTGCCCCTCAGGCCTTTCTAATGCCCCAATAAAACATCCAGTGCCCTGACAACATAGCTTAATAAAAACTGCCAGTCGCACTAATATAAATGTTAGGACGGTCGGGACTGCAACTACAGCCGTCCGGCCTTAATATTTGTATTATTGCAGTCAGCTGGTCCCATTAAGGTCGTGCACACAGTGCACTCACTTACAAAGCAGTTCCACGGCCCTCGTGCTCATTCCTCCTTCATCCGCGGCATCGCTGGGAGGAAGTTACATATTACACTTCCTTCCAGCCAACTGCGAAGGAGGGAAGAAAAGCGCCACTGGATGCCAGGGATTGACTCCACTAGGTACGTTTTCTGGGTTGTGGCTGGGTGATGGAAAGCCTTTCTTGTAAGGAGTGAAAAAACAGGAAAGCGATGGTGATAGGAGGGCGATTACTGCACTATCCATTTTGGAAAGAAGCCATTTGTTTTGTTTACTGGAATAAATTATGTTTCGGAAATCAAACTTTTTTAGGTCGTGACTTTATGGCCAAGGGCAAAATGTGTGTCCTGAGGTCCCACAGGTTGAGTACCACTGGGTCAGAGCAACTACAAAACTGCAGTTCTTATGAGATGTTCCTGATCTTCAGTGGTCAGGACCTACCAAAAGTGGTCCAGGGAAGGAAAACCAGTTACCAGTAAGACAGCGTCAAGGGCGTTCAAGGCTAATTGATGCATGTAGGCAGCAAAGGCTGGCCCATGCAGTCCAAACCAACAGAAGAGCTACAGTAGGGCAGAGTGCTGAAAACGTTTATTCTGGTTCCAATAGCAAGGTTTTAGAATAAACAGTGCTGACATTAATCAATTTATGTATAAGGCTGCGTAGCCACAGAAAGGACAGACCAGTATTCACAACCAAGAGCAACTACAATGTACATGTGAGCATCAGAACTTTTCCTTTTACATCATGTAAATGATCGGGTGCGTGATCATTGCTTACCTGGGGAAAAAAATGGTACCAGGATATAATATGGGAAAAAGGCAAGCCGGCGGAGGCAACATGATGGTCTGGGCAATGTTCTGCTCGGAAACCTTGAGCCTTGCCATTCATGTGGATGTTACTTTGGAGTCCATGCCTTGACTGGCTGGGCAGCAACAGGGGGGGCCTGCCGAATATTAGGTGGGTGGTCATAATGTTATGGAGAGTGTTCATAATTTTATGGCTGATCAGTGTAAAACTGTTAAGATTATGATTTTCAAAGTTACCTACTGGCATTTAGTCATGGTTGCAGAATCCAGAGAAAAACAAAACAAAAAAATTAAGTTGTTTAGGTCTTAGATTACTTCAGTGGACAGCTTGTAAAGCTATGAATGTGATCGCCACAGAAAAGCATTATTAAAAAAGGGCATGCCTTAAAGCGACAGCAGGAGAACTCAAAGCCACACAGTCCCTTACTCCAAGACAAAGAATGCCATGCAAATGCACACAGGTAAAGACACAGCAATGCATGTGCAGGTGGCAAAGATCCACACTAGCACCTAGATCTTACCATAGGTCTCGTGCCTACTCTCATCCCAAGCAGATTTTGCCTTCCTGGACGAACTCTCTGCACGATAGCGGGAGAGAGAATGAAAGATGAAGATGTGGAGACAACACGGATAAAATGTACACAGTAAACACAACATAAATTAGGTACTATTAAATAGCAAGTCACAGATGGTGCAACCATTCTAGCAAGATCACAAGACAAAGACAAACATCTAACCCAATGGAAAAGGTTAGTAGTAATAAAAACATAACTACATAGTCTAAGAAACAAAAAAAAAAAAAACACACACACTTAATACTTAGCTATTCAACTGCCTGGGCAGGTCACTATTTCATTTGAAAAGTACACTACTTAAAGTCATTGTAAAGGAGGGTTTGTTTGGGGTTTTTTTTCAATAAAACAGTTATACATACCACCTCTGTGCAATGGTATTATACGGTGTGGTCCCGAACCTCATCTTCTGGAGCTCCCATCCCCTTAGTACTCTAGGCTCCTCCGCCTCTTCTTTGTGCACCATTAAAGCTGGCCATAGGTGGATTGCATTTCAGCCAGTTCTGCAGTCACCGCCCAAAATTTGATCTACCTATGGGCAGGCTGGTTGCATTGAAGTCTATCCATCGATGGACTTCAGTACAACCAGCCTGTTGTAATTTATTGCATGTGATTACTGCCGGAGGCTATAGACTCCAGCAGTGTCCATTGTTTCCAGCCAGTGGAAAAGACTACCCACACCAGCAGAACTCAATAGCACTGCAAGAGGGATTCCCCAAACACTGAGTGTGTTGATGGGGGAACTGAGCAATTTTCTTTCCTTCCACCCGTGGTGAAAGCAAAATTGCATAATCTATGGGCCGTTGAAGACTTTGCACGGCTTTTTCTTTTGATGCATCTAGAATGTATTTAGCTGTTCCAAACTAAAAGTTCAATTGGGCTTTAATAAAATATAAGACAATGCTCACAAACAGCAGGCAACATAAAATAGCACATAAAGGCTCTAAAACGACAACAAATCTCTGCAAGACTTCTCCCTGACAAGACAGATTTATTTTCCCATTTATCTTCAAACACATTTGAGAAAATGCATCTTTGGTCACAGTTTAAAAAACATTAAAAGGATTATCCCAGCCAAAGCAGGTATTTATTGGACACCGACAAGTTAAATCTATTGCCAGTGGGGAATCAACTGTGTTTGAACATTTAATTTCTTCAGTCTTTACACTTAAACCAATTAATTATAAACCAAATGTTAACCACCAAACTGGCTACTGCAGTTATATCTGTTGGTAGTCGTTTTAAGTAATATAGCCCCCGTTTCAATATTGTGCTTTAGTGCGACTGTGAGATGGATGATGCGTGTCATATGATCACAAGACCAGTTGTGGGTAGATCCAAACAAGTCACACCAACTCCACTAAATCTTAACGTGTCAAACCCAGTCTATGAAAAAAAATCTCAGTACATGCTAGAGCGGCCTTTTTCAACCAGGGTGCCTTCAGGTTTCTTCACGGTTGGTTTGGCAAAATGCCTAAAAATTGTATACAAGCCACCAGGTGGTTCAAGCCTGACCTTTAGTTACACAAAGCCACAGGTTTTCATTGTTCACCATTACAACCTTCTAGCCCCTGGTGTCCTAGCAACCAATGATGTCATCGGATGATAAAGGAGCAACTTGGGTGCCTGTACAGCGTCCTTGTTTACCCCTCCCCTGCCCCTCTCCATCAGCACTCGGGGTCACTTTAGCCAAGAGAGGGGGAAAAACTGAGGGAGAGGAGAAAAAATGGAAAACTAGTCCGTACCAGTGTGCAAAGGTTTATTTCCGGTTAAAGATAAAAATCACCTTGAACGTTGGGTGTCCTACGTGCTTGGATTCTGCTGCACTGTTAAACTACTAGTTTAGATTTTTTTACATTTTTGATTGTAGGCTGAGGAACAACGTGCTACAGTGAGCAGCACAGTGTGCACACTCACAAAGCCACTGAAGCATTGGTTTTGCGTAAGATGAAGTATACCTGGTTTATATGAAAAATATGTGTATCCCGTGCCACCTATAAGTGAAATATGTGATAAAATAAACCACTGTATTATAAAATATAAATAATTAATTCTAACCTGGGAGTGGCTGCAAACAAAGTGTTCCCACAATAATTGTAAAAACCCAAAAATATAAAATGTTGCACCTCCATGCGATCATGTAATCCGTGCACCAAAACTCAAATAATATCCTCAGTTTTATCAATTCAACCAACTTTTCCTTGACTAGGCCTTCAAAAGATGTGCACCCCGTCCTGTCCACTTCACTTCCGGACAAGACGCGGAGTACATCTTTTAAAAGGCCAGTCACCCGAAAAAGGTTTGACGTGAGTGACCTCTAGATGAAGAACTACAACTGAGGGGAGTCTAGAAGGAGGAGAGGAGGTGATTAAAGGACCCCCATTAAAGGGAAACAAGAGATTTTGACCTGTAAGAGGACAGGTAAAAAGTGAAGGTGAGTGCAGTATTGAATGGTGGTGGATACACTGTGTGTTTGTTTACAACTATTTAGAAGGTGGTGCACGTTTATCACAGAAGAGAATAAAGCGGCACAATTCATGAAGGAAGATACACACAATTTATGGACTGTGGACACTATATGATATGTGGTTTCTGATTTAAGGAATAGTTTGTTGAATTGTTTAAAATTAGGATATTATATGATGAATTTTGGTGCATGGATTACATGATCACAGAGATGCGCAACATTTATATTTTTGGGTTTTATACCTGGTTTATCCTGCCTACAACTCTTCCTTCCATTTTCTCTGTGTCCACACTGCAGCACGAGATTGTGCAGACCAGCTGTTGACATCTACTGAGCATGCTCCAGTTTCAGTTCTCTTCTAAGCTCTTCATATATCTTTCTTTTTCTTATCTGTACAGCCCACATGACTATGGAGGCACACAAGTGGGTGCATAACACTGTGGTAAATGACACTCCCCACCCTTCCTTTCTCCTTTACTTCCTCCTATTGCTAAACACTATGGGGGTGGGATTTAGTATGCTGATTGATTACATTCACTAAGAAACCCACAAAAAGAGCTTAGTATTACATTAAAAGTAAAAAAAAACAAAAAAAGCTTTGGATGCAGATGCCATCTATAGAAAACAGTTTTTTGTTGCTTATTGTTTAATTTGAAACTCCCCCCCCCCCCCCCCCCATTTAGTTTTTGACCAGCACAGCATCAATCAGGGCTCAGCAGACTCGTACTGTAGAGGGCATACATTAGCAGAGTAAGAGCCAATTCACACCAGTGCGTTGATGTGTTTTAGCCCAGCTGTAAAGAGCAGATCAATGGAAGGACAACTGTCAAACTATTTCCAATGTGTCCTATTCACACCAGCTCTGTGCCTGTCTGCAGTGGCTCTCTCCACCCTTTATGATCACAAAGGCAGAAGCAAGAGTCATTGGCTGCTGCCAGTCAAATTCCATGAGCAGAGAGCATGGGGTAGGTCCGAGCCACGCTTTGTGTGTCTATGCACGCAGGCAGTGCGTCTCGGGATTGAGCCCGTAGGTGGGCTCCCGAATGAAGCGGCTTCCTATGGGGGCACACGGAGATGAGGAGAAAGAGAGCACCAGTGGGGGACCTGAGTAAAGAAGGTTCAGGGCCACTCTGTGCAAAACCACTGCACAGAGCAGCTAAGTATAACAGATTTGTTATTTTAAAAAAATGTAGCTTTACAATCACTTTAAAATTCTTACAATGTACATTGATCATCCAGAAGGGATTGCTACACTTTAACCCTTTAGCTAAAATCAACCAAAATGGTGGCCACATACATAATCACTAACATGAAGGAGGAACAAATACATAGGAAGAACTTCCCTGTGTTCTACAAGTTCCAGTCCTTCAAAAGAAACCTAAAAACTTCAAGTAGGCACACCTGCAGTTCTGTTCATATAACATTAGTTCTTACCAATACCAAAATAAATGAATTCTTGAAAAAAGTATGACCTTAAAATGCCTACGTTCGACGCGCATTATCCTTGAAAGCATTTGTTACATAAAAATGAATTGTAACACCTGCTGAATTAAGGAGATCTTCTGTTTTCTTTAAACACAATGCAAGTAAAGCACACCAAAAGTGAACTGCATTTAAAAGCACACTTTTTCCAACACACTGGGGTAAATTGCACCCGTTAAGCACATACCAGGATTGTAAAATCAGGGTAAATTGTTGACAGGAAAAAAAGTTGACACTTGGTTGGTAAATTTATACATTGCATGTATAGGATTTCCAGGCTGCTTTGAGAACAGACTGTTTCTTTTCATGATGTTTCACTCAGTCAACATGTGGGTCAGTTCAGGCTATATCTTTTTTGCTCCTTGCAACACACTTTACATATTACACTTGAAAATTGAATACCTGATTCCTTATAGCAGGCCTTCATCCAGACGATCAAAAATAAAGACAATAAAAAGTCTACTCTAATTAGTGTTTGTTTTAGGCTTTTGTTTCCTTGAATTCTTTTCTTTTTTTTTCTTTAATCTTCGATACTCTTTTCCTGGTGACATTTGGAAAGGACATTTGGAAAGCATCTTCAATGCTCTCCCTTTACTTCCCAGAGTTATAACTCATCACCCAAACAGTGGTAGGAGGCATCAATTAAATGGACAAACCAACAAAAAACGTTTCCCCTTAGATTCTGCATAAATATTTATCTTGCTGTGTATAGACACAGCCTTCCTAGAAGACACTGGTAATGTAGCCGATGTTCCCAGGGGGACATCTATGAGTATTTGATTATGTCACCAGTGCCTGAATATACAAGGAAAAAGCATTAACTGGAGCAGCACAGTGGCTAAACGGTTAGCACTTCCACCAGGCAATACTAGGGTTCTCGGATCTAATCTCAACCACGGCACCACCAGCCTGGAGATTGCATGTTCTCCTTGTGCCCGAGTGAGTTTTCTCCGGGGTTCTCCGGTTTCCTCCCACACTCCAAAGACATGCTGGTAGGTCATATTGGCCCTAGTATGTGTATGTATGAATGTGAGTTAAGGACCTTAGATTGTACACTCCTTAAGGGTTAGGGACTGATGTGAATGTACAATATATACATGTAAAGTGCTGCGTAAATTGACAGCGCTATATAAGTACCTGTAATTAATAATAAATAATTTGCGAGGGACGGTCAAGTAAAACCGGGACTTTAGTTTATATAATAAAAACAAAAATTCAAGGAGTGGAAATTGCATTTACTTTTCGCCATAAACCCCTTCTACATTTACACACTTTTGCCAGTGTTTAACTAATGCCTGGAAAGCTTTGGCATAGAAAAATTTGTCAGGACACCTGATGCATCCTTGGACAGCCTGCTTCACTTCATCTTCATTCTGTTCACCATTCCCACAGAAAGATGTGTCTCCTCTGCAATTTCACAACAGGTTTTTGTGTCTATTATCCAAGATCAGGCGGTCCACGTGCTGAATGTTCACAGGAATGACTGCTGTGGGCTGGGAACCACCATGGCCGGGATCATCATTGATGGATGTAAGACCATCTTTGAAATGTTTATACCATTGAAAGGACTTACTGTGGCTAAGTATCTCATCACTGTACTGTGCTTGAAGTCTTCTGTAGATATCGGCAGGTTATACGCCTTTGTTCACAAGAAACCATCACCACAAGTTCCATCCACACACTAACATTGTTGTCTGCCATCTTGATTATCGGTCTCTGGACTCGCCCGTGACATGTGTGCCACCTATCAGCACTAGGACACACTTGCCACTTACTACTGAATGCAGTACCACCACATTAGCATCCATTTTTATACCTGTAAAATTGAAAGTCCCGGTTTGACTTTAACACCAGCGTAGCTTTGTGTTAGTAAAGTAGATGAGAATATCGGACAAATGATCTGTCATTTTTTTTTGTTTTTGCATGCTAGTCTCATGCAGAAAACAAATTGGTTACTAGAGTTACCATAATTCTCATAAGATAGAAAACAACTTTCCGCAATAATGTATAGTATTGTATTCTTTCGTTTTTTTTACACAGATGAACACTAGGAAAACCATCAAAATATTTGATTAAAAAAATACTTTTTTTTTGATCAGAATGCACAATAGATTTTTAGCCTGGGGGAGGAGGACGGTCCAGTTTAAAAGAAACAAGCGATGAGATGACTATTACAAGCAAATAATGGCACCAGCTAGGGGCATTGCTAGACCTCAGTACCCAAGGAATGTTCCCCAGGTTCCCTTTGCAGTAACAGTTGCCATCATCCGAAGTATGATTCTGTAAGCAAACATATGTCTGTCTATATTTGCTAAATCTTTATTAATACTTTTTTTTTTTTGAACATCCATTATAACCCTACACTGGCAACTAAATTTACCTCTACAATTCTTTAAAAATATACTATGCAGTTATTGTAGCAAATCAGAACATGCAACAAATAAGTTACTAAAATTATATATTCAGTATACAGTACCATTTACTATTTTGAGCCAGTTTTCCTTAGTTAAAAAAGAAAAAAAAAAAAAAAAAGAAGAACACTAGGTATATCCATTACCATTTACCACCAAAAGAAAGCCTAATTTGTCCTAAAAAAAACCCCCAAAAAAACACAAGGTATAATTCACCTGGACGCACAAAGTAGTTGAGATCATATGTAGAGGTTTACTTACATGTCAAAGTTGCAAAATTGTGTTTAAGCAATAAAATTTGTTTTACCCTCGGTCACTAAGGGGTTAAGGGCAGAAATTTGAAAGCACCAAATTTGAATTTAGGAGAGGTAAGTTTGTGCAGAAAAGTGTGTGTAAAGGAGCCTAAATGCCAGGAAAGTTTAATGCTTGAGCGTTTATTCATTTCAATGGCCAGAATAAATTAATATTATTGGAAATTAAATGACTAAATGACAAAATGCATTTGAAAAACGAGTCTATAGGAATGTTTCGATGCCACTTTTCTCCTGTCAGGGCCAAAAGAGCCTGACTGGATGACCATGTGCATGAGGCCTAACCCAACAGCCTCTGGCTGTTACTGTCTCAGACAGTGAGACCTTGGCCCTCTGTTTAGGCATTCAAAAAATCAAACCAAAAATACCACAGCTTCTCTTCACAGTGAAGAAATGGTGCATAAAGTGTTACAAGTGGAGGCTGTAGCCATTTTAGATTTTTTTCCCCCCTGAAGAGGAACCAAAAATCTCACAAATTGCTAACCTGGAAGATTACTATAGGAAAAGAAACTGTATTAACCTAAAAGCAACAATCACAATTCTCTTTTTGTAGGTTTATGCCCTTCAATCCAACCCTGAAAACTGCACACTGCAAGAGTTTAAGAGAAATAAATCTATAGATCATATAATAGTGAAAGAAGCTCTGTAATGGAGAACAGAGATTTCCAAACCAAGCAGCTAGATAAGCGGCATGTATTCAATACAGGTCAGATAGAAAGTCATAAGCAGTATATACTTTTTATTCAAAACAATGTGATTTAGTTATGCTGATCTGTAAGTTATTCATTCATCTGAATTTTAATATGATGCAGCAGCAAAAATCTTTTAGATGAGCTGAAATTTCATTCCTTTAGAAACCAGGGAGAGTGTCATTGCTGCTGTAGACACCAGGAAAACAGAACAATGAAGAGATGTAGATCTTACTTTATCATAGTGCTCATCCAGAGCCTACAGAACAGGAATTGTATGACACTGCTTGGCTACAAATGAGGGGGAAATGCTAAAGTTCCTTCTTAAAGCGGACCTTCACCCATAACACTGATGAGAAATAATGCTCTACATCAAGGAACACATTCCACATTAATAATCCTGCTACCAAAATTAGTGAGTGCTATAAATTGCCTCCAGCATGGTTTATTTTTTTTTTTCTTGCTGGAGGTTGCCATTTTGCTGAAGCCCAGAGCCCCTGAACAGTAGTAAACCTTTAGGCTGTAAGCAGATCGCCCTCTACATTTTTGGAACAGTGCCAAAAAACAGAGAGCCACTGAGCATGTGTAGAGCAGGGTGAGACTATGTATTACTGGATTTTAAACAGTATAGGCAATTTTTAAAGTTTACATAGCTATACCTGCAAAAGGGGCCAGCATGAAGTTGTCTAGCAGGCCCTAAATTTCTGACTAAAAGTTCCACTTTAATTACACAAAATTTTTAACACTTAGGAATTATTCACAACATAACACGCGCATGTAATTTTCATTCATTGAGGGGAAATGTGTGAAATGGGCTGCGTGCATGCAATGTGTAAAAAAACACTTCTGCATTATTCCTGGCAAAGCAAGAAATGCAATATGCATTTACATCTGTGTGTTGTGGTGTGCTATAGAGTAGGTGTGAGCCTTTCACTATATACGGTGCATTGGGCTGCAAGTAAGGACTGGCAATGCACAGCACATCCATCCATTATGTTACTTATCGTCACTTTACAGATATGAAGGGCTAAAACGTATGCAGTGGTACTAAGAATTTAGTATTAGTAAACATTTTCTCTAAGAATTCAATTACCTGCACCAGTAGCTTTTGTGATGCTGTAAGTAAGCCTAAATATGTTTAAATCCCTAAACTTGACAATTTTTATTTTTTTGTATGTAATCAGGCATTATGTGTTAGTGCTTAAAACTATATGAAGCTGCCCTGTGCCAACAACACACTGGAGATCCAAACCTATGCATATACTGCCATACTCCAGGTCTTGCTTCAATATGTCCCCTGCACATTACTACAATCAACAAATGTAATGCTTATCATTAATGAGTGAATATTAAGCCAATCATAGACGGATCAAAAATTGGTCGGATGAGCAGGGACCAACCGTACTTCAATTCATCTATGGCCGTTTCTGCTCCAGAGAAGTTGATCATATGAAATGTTGGAAATTTTTCATTCAATCAGTGGGAAGCAGCCAACAAGGTGCAGCGCTGATCAGCGTATTCTGACAGTGTAGGAGTCCCCACTGTCAGAATACAATAGTACAATGAGGAGGATTCCTCCATGCACCCTGCTTGTGATAGGTAAATCCATTTGTTTTGTTTTTTTTCAATCAGCCCACTGGCAAATCTCACCCAGAACACAAGGGTCTAGATTTACAGTACGCTGCCACCAGCGCAGAATAATGTAAAGACTGAAGGATTTTTACCTTCATGCATTCTATGCATGAACATAAAAAAACCTCTGTGCAGTATCCCCCCCTAGCCCCCCCTAATACTCCCCTACGCCCCCTCTTGATCCAGCAATGTGCACTGGAGTCTCTGCTATCCCTGGACGCCCTCCTCTCATTGGACGAGACAGCAAGTGAGCCAATGAGAAGAGAGAGTGCAGGACCGAGCTGCGGCTGCGTGTGTGAATGGACACACGGAGCAGCAGGTGCTATGGGGGCACCCAACAGGAGGGAGGAGCCAGGAGAGCCCCGAAAAGAGGAGGATTTGGGCTGCTCTGTGCAAAACCACTGCACACAGCAGATAAGTAGAAGCATGTTCCTTTGTTTAAAAAAAAAAAAAAAAAAATTTATACTTTTAGAATCACTTTAACCACCGAATGAAGGCTAGAGCGCGGTTGTCCAGTTCTGAGAGGAAGTCATACGATGTCCTCCCAGAATACACCTTCCCGCACACCCGGCGATCTCCGTGATCACTGTGTCCTACGAACACAGCTGATCATGTGATGTGGTAAAAGGCCAATCAGAGCCCCCAAAGCACCCCTGCCATGTTGAAGGCATGTGGCCTGGTATGGTTGTGGTGGGTGCTTGTTGGCCCCCCCCCTTTCCTGACCTGTCGGGATGCATGCTTAGATAAGCGTCTGGTATGGGTTTTGGGGGGACCCCATGCCATTTTTTTATCGTTTTAAATTTTCGCGAGGGAGTTCACCTCCAAATCCATACCAGACCTGAAAGGCTTGGTATAGGTGGGGGGGTGGAACACAACAACGTTTTGTTTTTTTTGCACAGTTTTTAATTGCTGGCAATTCGTTTTACATTCAGCTGTCAGCGAAGAACAGCTGACAGACGACAAACATTAAAGCATGTTTTCACTACTAAAAAACTGCATGACTTAATAAAATAACTCGTGGAATTTTAGTAGTTTTTTTACTGGAAAAATGCAGTGCGGTATGTTACCACATACCCTGATGTGGTAAAATACCACTTGGTGAATTGTCATGGTACAAAGTTTGCGGTCAAACTTTCATTAGGTTTGAATGGTCGACTGCGAACCGAACAGGGAGGTGTTCGGTCAGTCACTACTATCTGATAAAGTCTGGCAGGGAATGAAAGCTATCAGGCAACAATGGATTTACTTTATACAGTATACTCCTATTTGAAATAACTCCAGTTATGGAGAATTAAAGAGCTTGAAGTGTTTGACCTGTGGAAGACTAAAAGGGTTACAGTTTATGTCCCAGCTATTCAATAATGCCATCCTCAAATCATTTGATTCAGCTTCATGCTGAATTTGAGATACCGAATCAGAGGTTCTTTTAAATTCTAGGCACTGATAAAGGCTCTGAAAATTTTTTTTTTATCCATCTCCTGATTTGTGCCTGTTAACAACTTTACCCTGGACAGCTTTTGACAGTGTTTTGCCACCCACAGTTGATGGTTTGCTTCAGTTGCACTACCAAGGACTGAAATGCTCCATGAAAGCTCTTTTCAAGCTGAGCTAATCAAAAGGATCACAGCTGTTCACAGTTCAAAGTCAAACGGCTGTGTGTGCCACTGAGAAAAACTTGGGAAGATTCACTGACACTAAGAGGATTTTATTATTTCATTTTGGACTTTCAATGGTGAAAGTGTGACTTTTAAACGTGTCAAAATATAGGGTATTGATTGATTTTTGTATCAGTTTTTTTGGACACTGAATTTGAATTTATTGTGATTCTTTTCTATACCCACTGTGACATCATAGGGATACTCCACTTTGTCCCAAATGCAAGGGAGGCCCAACTAATCTAATCCACATGTTATGGTTTTGCCCAAAACTCCATTGCTACTGAAAAGGTGTTACAACAACAATAAACTGTTTTTTAGGTAACGCTGATGGAAGACCTTGGCATTTCCCTTTGGAGTATGTTAGAAGATGATACTTTATGTGAAAATGTTATACCTATTGTTAAGGTTCTTTTCCAGGCTCATGAGTTTATAGCTCAAAAATTGATGTCTCCACACACCCATCAACCTTAGCTCAGTGGAGGAAACCTGTAAATGATATCTTATCCAGAGAAAAATGTGTATTCTTGCACAGAATATGCCTCTCAAAATTTGAAAAGATCTAGGACATGTGGTTAGCTACCCCAAGCCTGGCCCTCTACTTCCTTTATTTTACATAGACTACTACAATAGTCTAGTGGAGTCCTGCACAGCATGCTCTACTATACACCCCTAGTGCTCTGTTTCTACTACATGTGGTACTGCTGTTTATTAATTATCTTCTATGATAAGAACCTGAAAGACGAGTTTAAGGCCTGGATATAGTTCCAGTGCTCCAGAAGGTGTATAAATTAGTTTTGTATTGTTAGCATACTAGATTATGTTGAGATTATCTTGCATTTGTTCTTTTTATGACTATGGGTCACTGGGTCTTATATCTTGTGTCTGACAACTCCTGTAACGCTGCATTGTATGTCATTATGCTGCTGGCTGCTATACAACAGACCTTTTCCATATTTGCTCTGTACTTTTAAATCGATCCACTGTGACTGTATTGCTGTGTTACCTTTTGATGTATCTGTACTAAATTCTAAAACTTCAATAAAAAAAGCATCTGATTTGAAGAAAATAAAAAAAAAAATTTTTTTTAAAAAACAGTCTGCACAGCAGGTACAATATCTGATAATCACCAGGATTTTCTTTTAAATTTGGATCTAAGTGATTTTATGGGAGACACAGACACTTTCCTGTAAGACATCCTTTAATACATGCTTCCATTGTTCAGTATATCTACTGGTAGATGTTAAAATATTGCAGCACACAGTATAAAAGGTAACTTTAGATTTTCCAAGGGCTAGTATGGAAATGATATTTAAAACATGCTTTTATCATATTACACTGTCAGTCGTTACAGAGGCATAATAGCTTTAAAAGTAAATGGTAGTGAAAAGAGGGGTCTTACCTGTAGGATCAAAGTCATGCGATAAAACGTCATGGGGTGAGCTGACACTTCGCTCAAACTTCTGCTTCTTGTCTGCGGATGTGTCACTGCTCAAAATGCTCCCCTGCCTGAAAATAACCCACTCCGTATTAATATACTAGCTTACCGTATGTACATGAATAAAACCTTCTGCAGGTATAATCCTACCAACAGCCATTGTCTAGGATGAAACGTTTAAACTTCTCAATAGAAATGCCATATAAATACTTTCAAAGACTATACTTCATTTGGGTACAATAGGGAAGGGTTAAAACCCCATTAGATGTTTTGGGGGGGTTTTGACAACCACTGAGGAGAGTTCCCTTCACTTCATGTCCTGTAAGCACAACAAGAAGTGACGTTTATCTAAAGTGAGGAAAAAGCCCCCTTAGACAGTTGTCACTGCAACATGGCTCCCTTCGAATCTCCCTAAAAAGTCAGCAGGCAGCAATAAAAACCTAAAAGGGTTTCTAAACCTTCACCACTCTATCCAACACTTTGAGGACTTCATTCTGAGAGCAGGTTTCCTTTAGGAGCTCATTTCTCATCTCTAAGTTGAAAAATTGTCCACTGAGAGTAAGGAAAGCCATAAATGATCCCATTTTTTCTCCCGTAACCCATGAAAAATTGCTGGATTCCCCCATCAACACAGTCAGTGTTGATGGGGGAATCCAACAATTTTTCATGGGTTACTGGAGAAAAAACTGGAACACAGTCAGTGTTGATGGGGGAATGCCTCTCGCAGTGCTATTGTGTTCTGCCGATGGGAAGCCTTTCCTACCGGTAGAACACAATGATCACTGCTAGTGACTACAGCCGTCGACAGTAATCACATGACAGGCTGGCTTTACTGAACGACAGGCTGGTTTACTGAAGTCTGACAATGGATCACCATCAATGCAACTAGCATGTCCACAGATGGATAAAATCTCAGCAGGTCCCTGCTGAACCGGCCGAGATTTGATCCATCTATGGCCATCTTTACTGAGGTCAGGGGGATGACATGTTTTGTTTGTTCTGTTCTCCCCTCCTCTTGTGTGCGCAAGGCCAGAACCTGCAAGTTCCATATGATAACGTTTTTGCATTTGGAGTGATTTCAGAGACACACTTGCATAATATTTACAAGGAAAGCAATGATAAATAATGGCTGCCATTACACTGAGTCACTGATCCAGACCAAGTATGTACCAAACAGAAGGAAATATAAGAATTTGTGCCTACATGTTCTGGGTTAGTGGCTCAAATTACTGAAGCTAGAGGATCACAATGACAGATAGGCAACTAGGATTTTTTTTTATATGGAGGGGTCATTAATGTCAGCCTCCTATTTCTTTTTTATTCAAAATCAAAACATTTTTTTTGAGCAATGGTACCTAAACAAGCTAGGGAGAGCTCAGTTTTCAACTATGAGGGTGAACTTACCCTTCTGCTTTTGTGTCAACACAGATTCAACTTTCCATATAATGGCATCAAATCCCAGAGATAAAATCACAGATCAACATTTAAAGGAAAAAAAAAAAAAAAACACACAGCACACAAACATTAACTAATAACACATTGGAATTACCTGGTTGGTTTTCTTGCATGAAACCTGTAAAAGAAGCAAACAAAACTTTTTTAAAATATATAATAAATTACATTCACAAATGCAAAAATTAGGCCAAATGTATTAAAGTTGCATGAAAATAAAGATAAAGTATACATTTGATTACATATGTACATACTTGCAAACACTCATTAGCCAGCTTATTTTAGGAGCGATGTGATAAATAAAACATTGCATAGTGCGTAACAGGAATGTATGTCCTACTGATTGGTTGCTGTCTGCCAGTGCACCGCATACATAATCATGCTTCTTTGAACTACTTTAAAGGAGAAATCCATCATTATACTTGTTCCCGGTACAGAAATAAGTATCTGTCAATCCTCAGAAAATGTAGCCATATCAGTTCTTGGCACATTCTACAGTTCAGTCCCCTATGTTTATTATATTTCTCAGGGACTCCTAGTAGATTTCTGCATAGCTAATGTAGCAGCTATAGTCGCATTCAATTATGCCTGTTGGTTCTCTAATTTGATGGTACAGGTAATGCAACTGGGAGGACAGGAAAGGACAGGATTTCAAGGTGGGCAAGAAGAGAGCTGAGGGCATCCCACCACTTGAAACCTCAACAGGTTCCACCTAAATAACTAAAATGATTGCCCCCATATCTATACAGATTGCAGTGTCAACTAGTGGAGTAAAAGTAGAATTGGAGTGGGTCATCTGCATGCTTTCAAAAAGTGGAACTTTGCAAAGACGTTGCTTTCCCTGGCAGCAGATTAGAGTGTTGGGGAACAGTGCAGATGGGAAGTAAATGCTGCTAATACTTCCAATAATGATAACCTGTTACTGTGAATGTTTCATGTTATGTGCAATTAAACCATGGCAACATCTAATGTTTGTGTAGTATTATGTTCAGCAGACTGTGTTCTTCTATTGTTGTAACTTAGATGTCGTTCAGAGCACATTTTATGCCCAATTCATGCAAAACTCCACGTAATCCCAAGGGGTTCACATACTTTTTCTTGCAACTGTACAAGCTCACCTTAAAGGGGTGTCCAATCTGCAGCCCAAAAGAGCTATGAATGCCTATACAAAATCGCAAACTTACTTAAAAATTTAGATTTTTTAAAAAGGTGTTCACACTTAGCGAACACATGTGTCTGAAGAAAAATGTAATATTGTCTATTGACTGGACTTTTATATGTTTTATCTTTCCAAAGAAACACATCCCACTGTTCACAATCATGCCTTATTCATGTCATCAGTTTTCAGGAGCACCTCTATTTGTGAGCAACTACTTTGAAGGATGAAGTACACGAAGGGCAAAATCAGAACCAAAAATGTAAGAGAATTCATTGAGAATTGTTACTATGCCCATCGAACCAGATACTGCTGCATTACGTTATCAAAAACAGTGTCAAATATTGTACCAGTTTTATGTTGCCCTCATTTAGTTTTAGAATTAAATAAGAAAAAAAAAATAGGTTTTATTAATCAGATAGGTACATTATCTATATCAGTGATCATTAACTTGTGATCTAACTGACTTTTTCTATTCATTAGCTATTCTTCTATTCTTATTGTTAGTGTATTTTATATGCGGCCCAAGAAAATTCCTCTTTTACTAATGTGGCCCAGAAAAGTCAAAAGGTTGGACACCCATGCCTTAAAGCTTATTTAGGTATAAGATTGTAAGCTGGAAAGAGCAGGGCCCTCAATCCCCTCATGTTTTGCATTGTATTGGTATTGTTCTGTCACATGTTCTGTCCCCCTTTGTAATGTACAGCGCTGAGCGAACCATTGGCGCTTTATAAATACTGTATAATAATAATAATATGCATAAGAAATTACAAACACAAGCATAAGGGACCACACGTAACAGTGACAGGCTCAACAGTTCATCTGCCCTTTGTCCCCATCAGACAATGTCTGTCACTGCAGGCCTGCAGCTGTAGTGAAGTGCCAGCCAGAATGAGAAGTGTTCTAGAACATTCTGTGAATATTTACACAAATCAGTGGGTTTTTTTCCTACTAAAGTAAGATAACTGAGCAGCTGTAACACTACTATGTTTTTCCACAACACAAACGATGTAATGTTGCAATTAATCTATGACACATTTAGCAGAAAGCACATTCTGAACTAAATGAAAACATCTGGATAGCTATAAAAGTACTCAGAGGATGGGAAAGTGTGAAAGTGACAAGATGGAAGAAACCAATCAGCTCACAAAAACAATGGATCCCCTAGAACTCATTTACTTTGTGTGCTGACAGAGTGACATCTAGTGGTTAACTTTCACACTGCGCTACTACATCCAAGTCAAATCTATGCTGTTATTTGGACTAGTGTCAGACTCTGATTAATTCAATTATTATTCTCAAGCACATTTTCATATGTTGTACAATACAACAGTGATGAAGCTCTACTTCATTGCCAGTATGGCCCATGGAGTGTTGGTTCAAAGGCTGGGTTCCTATTAACCCACCAAGTCTATCCCATCATAAAATTGCCAGGACGCGACTACAAACGTCAAGTACCTAATTGGTATTAGACAGTAACTCCACCTCTAAACTTTTACCAATAAAGCATTGGAAATTTAGGGTCGGGCTCCAGCATTTTGTACATAATTATATGCTCATCTGCTCCCACTCGTGTTTCTAAACATAAAATCCTTAGAGACAGATGGAATTTTCTTTTTATATAAATAGATCATTTGTGCTTGTACTTTTTCTATATTACCTGGTGGCTCCTGCAAGTTCCCCACTTCTTGGTTAAAAACCTGACCACACTAGCATGTAAGCCGATCTGTGTCAGCATGGTTAGTTTGTGTCTCAAGTCATCCAGTTCTTAGATACAGGCAGGCTGTGCAAGTACACAGCCTGCCTGTGACCTGTGTCGTCAGTGTGTAGCCACACCCCATCCATCCCTCCTCCCTGAATGGACAGTGGCTTTCCCAGCCACATCGATGGACATGTACATCATTTGCAGAAGTGACATTTGCAGTCGGATATGTGCTTACCATGGAAATGCTGATGCTCAGTGGCAAACGTCATTCCTGGAAGTGACACTGATATGCCCATCGATGTGGACACGTCCACCTACAGGTCTGTGATGCGCTGAGCTAGGAAAGCGATCACATGACCTTCTCTTTCAGGATGAAAAAAAAAGAATATGCAAGAAAATATTTTCTGTAAATTATGCAGATTGTTTAAACTGACACAAATAGCAAATGGAAAATCCATATAGGCTAGATTAGCTTTGCAACCACTTTAAATTGGTATTAAACCAAGAAAGAAAAATGTAATGTATTGCAGATTACCGATCCTTAGATTGGGTGGTTGCAATAGTTTTTATTTTTTAGGGCTCTTTTTTTTCCCCCTTTATTTCATCTGGTGATCCAGCCAGTAACACACATCCTGCACTAGGGTGTCTCCTTTCTGGATGAAATAGTAAGACAGTCACCTCTGGATTGTTTGGGTAATGTTAGACTAGCAGATTTAGATGGACTTGACTAACAAATTGAAGCTGAACTCCACTTAACACTTTCTAGGCAGTTACAGAGTTTTTATTCCTTTTGGGATAAAAGTTTTACAGAAGGCTTGGGGTTCACACTGCTATGACCCCAAAGTTGTGTGACTTCCAGTGCGACTTTGCATTGCAACATGCTTGTGACTTCAATGTGACTTTCATGTTTTCTGACTTTGCCCAGTACAGAGCATGGCACATATTATTGAACTTACAAATCCCCCTGAAGTCTCAACATGACTGGCCCCCGCTCCCCCATTTTGACAACTAGAGGGGAATTTTCACCCACCCCTAGCTGTCAAAATTTTAGTTTCTTTAAATGTGGCTGTGTGGGGCTCCGCCAGCCCAGCTGCATCACTCATTGACAGTATTCTATGAATGGAGAAACTAAGAGTTCCAACAGCCTTTGTGGCTGTCAGCATGTAGTTCTCAACGAACTGCCATGGCACTGTTGAGCGCTGTGGTAGTTCATTCATTCTTCCTGAGAGTATCTGCTTACCCGTACGAGGTACAAGCACACAGATATACTGACAGGTCTGCAGGAGTCCTGCATGAGACCAGGAATTTGCTAATCACTGGTGCAATGCTTTACAGGCTCCCAAAGCAAAAAAGTAAATACACATTTTTTTTACCTGCAAAAAAAGTGACTATTATTTTTTGTTAATAGGTGAACTTATTTAACCTCCCTGATGGTCTGATTATGTCAATATTTTTGAATGTCAAAGCAGTACATTGTTTTATATTGTAGGCCTGCAATTCTTAGGAATAACTCACTTAAATCTGTCCAAACAAGAGTCTACTAAACATCCCGGGTATGATGAAGTTTGAAACACGAAATCATAAATTATAATAAAAGAATTATAAAAAATAATAATATAATAATACATAATGGGGCAGCACAGTGGCTAAATGGTTAGCACTTCCGCCTGGCAGTACCAGGGTCGTTGGTTCGAATCCTACCCACGGCACCACCTGCCTGGAGTTTGCATGTTCTCCTTGTGCCTGCGTGGGTTTCCTCCTGGTATTCCGGTTTCCTTCCACACTCCAAAGACATGCTGGTAGGTTAATTGGATCCTGTCTAAATTGTCCCTAGTATGTGTATGTATGAATGTGAGTTAGGGACCTTAGATTGTACGCCCCTTGAGGGTTAGGGACTGATGTGAATGTACAATATATATGTAAAACCGCTGCATAAATTGGCGGCGCTATATAAGCACCTGAAATAAAATTCAATAATGTAATCAAATCAAAAACACTGACATGTGAAATAGAGCACCCAGTTCGCACATCACTGAGCTCAGTCGCAGAATCGTTGCAGTCATTACTTTCAGTGTCTGATGAGGAATTTCCCCACGAATCACTATCGCTCAATTCTGCAAGTGATTCTAATTCACTATCACTGTTTTCTAGCTGGACTAAAACCGCTTTTTACCTAAAAAGGATGCTTTTTTGGATGCCAGGAAAATTCTCAAGTTTCCAGGCAGAAAGAACAGTAAAAGTGAAGGCAGGGCACAGGACAAAGCACTAGGGACAAAACTGAGGTGAAATGGTTTGATATAGTAACAGATTACAATGTATTGTGTGTATGTCATGTTTTTACTTTTTTGAATCTCCCACCGGTTCCGCCCCCATGCGTGGTGACGCTCGCAGAGAAGGGAACCCGGAAGGCAGATGCCGGCATCAGCCGATTGGGGGAATCGCAGGACAAGATAAATTACACTACAGTGTAATCCCGAGTGTGGCTCGGGATTACTGCTTTTGGTACTGAAAATGAATCCCGAGCCACACTCGGGATTACCGCTAGGAAGGTTAAAGTGAGTTGAAAAGTAACAGACTTACAGGCTGGATCAGCAGGCCAAACTACAGGAAAAATCCTTAAACAAATAGAATTAATGCAGTCACCACATTGAAGAATTGGTGAGCTGCAATTTAACACATTTTTGTTTTGGGGTTAAATACCACTTTAAAGTGTCTGCATGTGTCAGTAATATTATACTACAGATTTCTAAGACAAGAACTGATATAGTGTACCTTTGCACAGGAGACTAAACGGTGCATAGGATCTCCCAGAGCTAGTAATAGGTGGTCATAGTGCGGTGTGCTCACTAACAATTTGACTACAGAAGTATATTGTAAAAGTCAGATTGTACAAAAGAACATTTCCAGAACTATACTTGCTGCTGCCAATCTGGTCTCATTTTTTGACTATGCTCAGCATAAGCCGTCAATATCCGAGATGGCTTTACTTGAAACAGAGGTCTCTGCTGTTTCTCAGACAAATGAACCTGCAATATCAGCGCCACTTGATTAGCATCTTTGGAACATTGATAGAGTTTTCAAAGCAATAGGCCAATATTGTCAAGCTACATTCTGGGACTCACCCTTGCCGTTGTGATTTACTTGAAAAGTTAAAAACTTCTTTTCCATCTGGTGTCCCTGTTATTTTGTCCACCCTCCGCACATACAAGTTCTTCAAATATTAGTATAAGAATTTTTAAAACGGTTGTCTGGCATTGCTAGACCCACACACACATACCAGACCTGACAACATTATAGGAGATACAGTCATGGCCGAAATTGTTGGCACCCTTGATATTTCTCCAGGAAATCATGTATTTCTCACGAAACGTATTGCATTAACACATGTTTTGCTATACACATGTTTATTCCCTTTGTGTGTATTGGGACAAAACAAAAAAAGGGAGGAAAGAAAGCAAATTCGACATAATGTCACACAAACCTCCAAAAATGGGCTGGACAAAAGTATTGGCACCCTTTCACAACTGCGGATAAATAAGAATGTTACAAGCATGTGATGCTCCTGTAAACTCACCTGGGGCAAGTAACAGGTGTGGGCAATATAGAAATCACACCTGAAAGCAGATAAAAAGGAGAGACGTTCACTTAACCTTTGCATTGTGTGTCTGTCTGTGCCACACTAAGCATGGACAACAGAAAGAGGAGACGAGAACTGTCTGAGGACCTGAGAACCAAAATTGTGGCAAAATATCAACAATCTCAAGGTTACAAGTCCATCTCCAGAGAACTAGATTTGCCTTTGTCCACAGTGCGCAACATTATCAAGAAGTTTGCAACCCATGGCACTGTAGCTAATCTCCCTGGTCGTGGACGGATGAGGAAAATTGATGAAAGATTGCAACGCAGAATAGTCCGGATGGTGGATAAGCAGCCCCAAACATGTTCCAAAGACATTCAAGCTGTCCTGCAGGCTCAGGGAGCATCAGTGTCAGCGTGAACTATCCGTCGACATTTAAATGAAATGAAACGCTATGGCAGGAGACCCAGGAGGACCCCACTGCTGACACAGAGACATAAAAAAGCAAGACTACAGTTTGCCAAAATGTACTTGAGTAAGCCAAAAGCCTTCTGGGAAAACGTCTTGTGGACAGATGAGACCAAGATAGAGCTTTTCGGTAAAGCACATCATTCTACTGTTTACCGAAAACGGAATGAGGCCTACAAAGAACAAAACACAGTACCTACGGTAAAATATGGTGGAGGTTCAATGATGTTTTGGGGTTGTTTTGCTGCCTCTGGCACTGGGTGCCTTGACTGTGTGCAAGGCATCATGAAATCTGAGGATTACCAAAGGATTTTGGGTCGCACTGTAGGGCCCAGTGTCAGAAAGCTGGGTTTGCGTCCAAGATCCTGGGTCTTCCAGCAGGACAATGACCCCAAACATACGTCAAAAAGCACTCAGAAATGGATGGCAAAGAAGCGCTGGAGAGTTCTGAAGTGGCCAGCAATGAGCCCAGATCTAAATCCCATTGAACACCTGTGGAGAGATCTTAAAATTGCTGTTGGGAAAAGGTGTCCTTCCAATAAGAGAGACCTGGAGCTGTTTGCAAAGGAAGAGTGGTCCAAAATTCCGGGTGAGAGGTGTCAGAAGCTTATTGATGGTTATAGGAAGCGACTGATTTCAGTTATGTTTTCCAAAGGGTGTGCAACCAAATATTAAGTTAAGGGTGCCAATACTTTTGTCCAGCCCATTTTTGGGGTTTTGTGTGACATTATGTCATATTTGCTTTTCTGCCTCTGTTTTATATTTGTTCCAATACATACAAAGGGAATAAACATGTGTATAGCAAAACATGTGTTAATGCAATACCTTTTTTGCGTGAAATACTTGATTTTCCGGAAAAATATCAAGGGTGCCAACAATTTCGGCCATGACTGTATGTACTTTAAAAGATAACATTCTCTTTGTTTGAATGCCTTTCTCATATGATCTGGAGCTCGAGTTGCAGTACATGAACAAGGAAAAATGAATTATCTGGACAAGGTAGTTGGGACTCCGATGCTCAAAGTGCTCTCAAACTAGAACCAACATTCATTAAACATTGTTTACTTCAACCTTTTTAGTAGTAATATTTTTGTTTAGTAGCTCTAGGGAACCAACATTTTTATTTTCAAAACTTCTGCATGCTCAAAGTGCTAGTTCACCTTTACAGAAAAACTGCAGAGGTAACCTAATGCCATGTGATGGTGCTGATAAATGAGATTTCAACCAGTCTGTCCTGGCAGCAAAGAAAAGAGAGAGCAGCAGGGATTTCAAATCTCTGGACTGGTGGAGTTGGAGTAGCTGCGGGAGCTTTGACAGCTGAGCAATGCTGGCAGGCAGGACCCAGGAAGGATGGGGGGGGGGCGGCTGGGAATGCCCGGTGTTAGGTCACATTTACCGTTTTTCATAATTCATCATTACACAGCTACCCTCTTCCCCCCCCCCCCCCCCCCACCCCCAGATATTTGCTTTTTGTAATATTTGGGAGGAACCCTCCACAATTCTCATTTAGGCCCATAGCCTCCAGGAATACTTGCAAGATGCATCCTAAGAGGCCTCAGGGAACTCTACAATGCATGAGCTGCAGTACATTATCAGGGGGCCGGCTGTCTCTTCCCAATTTTGCATCCAGCACCCTGATGATGTGCTATGGGACATGAGCATCAGAAGGGGGCCAGCTGCAAGAACTCAGAGGACACAGCCAGGTCCCATATACGTGAGAGAAGAAGATGGAGGCGTGGGATTGGATGTGTAACAGCTGATCACTAGAGGACACCACTGAATTCACTGGCATACATGTATTTGGACAACCCAGAGAAAAAGGTACTTTTTAAAAATATATGTTTGGGCATGGGGAGGGGGTGAAGTTCCTCTCTAAAAGAAATCATGGATACGCAAATCATTCAGTTCTGGGCAGGTTGTTTGTTTTTTTTTTTTTTTTGTTTAGTTTTTTTTACATCTAGCAGCTCCAGGCAAGCAGCTCCGGTATTAAAACATTTCCTCACTCACTGCATCGCTTTTAGAAGCGGAAAGATGGATAGCCCCCCCTTCCACTTTCCGATGGTGCAGATGGTGGGGAGACCCCAGATCTCTACATAAAGAGGACCAGTCATGCCCTGCTATCACAAGGGGTCTTTATATAGTTTGTGATAGCAATAAAAAAATAGTAATAGTAAAAGGGAAAAAAAAAAAAAATCTTAAACCTTTCTAAATTGGTGTGACTCAGTCGTTGTCGCATCGATTAGCAAAGTAGTTCCTGCACTACTTTTGCCAATTTGGGGTGTGAATTGCATAGACATCTGTGCACCAAGTTCAAGTGAACTCACACAATTTCAAATTCGGATCCAGTGTGAACCATGGCTAAGAGGAACTCTGCCCTGGCCAGGAAGTGAAGAGAATACAATGCATCAGTGTGAAAATGTGCTCCTCTGAGCTCAGGAATGTTAATAAATAGTAATAGTTCATTAGAGGGAGATCTGAAAATTGTAATTTAAAAATTTCAGTTTCACAACACTACGGTGTGCCTTCTAGTGCAGTGATAGCCTGCAAAATAAATTTAAAAAAAAAAAAAGGGCAAAAAACCCCGCCAAAAATAATGCAAAATGTAAGCACTAAATGTCACAAAACATAAATATTTAACATATTCGGTAAAAAACATTTTTTTTAGTGACTTGACTCCTTTTCAGATAAATACCGCATGAGCTATTTTAAACACAAAAAATCATGCAGTATTTATATGTTAGTAAATTGACCCCTAAGGCAGCAGTGGGAGCCATTTGGTCTGCTGCGGTCAGTCACAACCCTGTGAGAGCAACAGGAGGCAGGCCTTACTGGCACTGTGTGCATCTATGGACGCACAAAGCCAAGCTCGGTAGCGTATCCACACGCGTGCCACAGAAAGGAGGAGAGCACTGGTGGGGGACCCCAGAAGAAGCTTTAAGAGGCCGCTCTGTGTAATACCATTGCACAGAGCAAGTTAGTATAAGCTGGCAAATAGGTGTGGGGGGGGGGGGGTAAAAGGCAGAAATGAAAAGGAGGAATGGATTAAATAGAGGGATATTAAAGTGCCTGCTTCTACGATATTAAAGAAGCATTTTGTAACCGGCTGTGGTGGTTTTCAGTACTTTGTCAACCAACTGCAACCAGATTCAAGCTTTTGGCAATAGAAAGCCCACAATTTTTCCTTGGGCATTTTTATATTAAAAGTTCTGGAGTTTTTTTTGGTTTTGTTTTTTTTTTTTTTCTTTTAATTGGGAGCCCTAATGTGTAGAAGGCCAGATATATATTTCTATATAAATTGGGCATAAGAGCTGTACAAGATGCTGATATGCTGGAGTGTGTATGTGCAGAGGGGGGGGTCAGTATTTTGAAAGATTTATAATTAAAGGCTATGTGAACTCTGTTTGCAATGATACTGCCTGTCCCTTGCAATGACAGATTGAGCAAATTAGCGTATAGACAAATTATGTTTGCAGAGCTCTTGGTCATTCGGCACCTCAAAACACCAAATATATTCTGGTTTCTCTTCAGATAGAACTCTTTTGCCTTTTACCACTAAAGTGAATGTATAGCAATTTTGTACATCCTCACCCATTCCTGACTGCCTTATGATCTTTGGTGCACTTCTAACCTTGGAACCGCAATCTGTGGCTTCATGCCTGAAACATGTATCAGAGCTGCCCCAGCCACTCAACAGAACATCAACAAAGTGTTATCAGGGCCTGCCATAGGAGGTTGCAGTTGGCATTTTTAGATTTGCACACACACTAGGGCCAATTACCAGCATGTCTTTGGAGTGTGGGACAAATCCAGAATACCCAGCGAAAACCCATGCAAGCACAAGCAGCACACACAAACTCCATGCAGATAGCGTCCTGCCCAAGATACAAAGGAACCCACTGCTGTTTGCATATGTGCTAACCACCAAGCCAGCCACCTCTTTACCACCTGCTGTGAATTGCCTCATCAAACCTCAATAGCTAAAGCTGAAATTTACACAAAAATCATTCCAGTGATTCTTCATTTTATTGGGTGACCAAGTTTACAGTTCAAATAAAAATAAAGTAGTGCCATCTCTGCCGATCTTCTGTCATGTCCATTTGTAAAAGAAAGACACTATACGCTGTAAAACTAGTCAAATCATCACATGATTATGATAGTATAATAACCAACTTCTCTTACCCCAATAACTGGATTAGATAACAATAACATTCTTGGGAGAAAGATATAGTTAGATGTCCTGTAAATATGGTCACTAAGGGACTGGAAATTACAAAAGGACCCATTAAACTAAACCACAAGCTTCCTTTTTTTGGGCACGAAAATATTATATATGCATGGGAAGCATTTCTCTGGAGCTTACCAGAGATTTCAAACTACTTTGTCTGCACGGGAATCCTTGTGCGCTTCCCTTTTTTGAGTATTTTACGGATTTTTACAACTACAGAAGACAGTTGGGGAGAATTACTAAAACTGGAGAGTGCTAAATCTGGTGCAGCTCTGCATAGAAACCAATCAGCTTCCAGGTTTTATTGTAAAAGCTTAACCAAACAAGCTGAAGTTAGAAGCGGATTGGCTGCCATGTACAGCTGCACCAGATTCTTAAATGTTTCATTAAGGCCAATTCACACAAGTGTATTGATCTGAGTTTTAGTACTGTTGTAAAACGCAGATCAACGGAAGGACATCTGAAAAACCATATCCAACGTGTCCTAGTCACAACGTAACACTGCATTGACCTGTGTTGTGCTAAAATGCAACATGTATGCATTTTACTGCAACGCAACAGAAGTAAGCGGATGTCAATGCAATGCACAGGCTAGAGAGAAAAAACAGGTGGCGCACACACCTAGTGCATTATCCAAGGTTTATTGTAGGAGTGAAATAATAAAAACATACTCACAGACGAAGCATGTATCTAAAAAGCATAGAAAAATGACAATGGCCACAACGGCAGGCAAGGTGTTCTCACTGTCAGTGCGGTCAAATGGCTGACGCATTTCGGGGACGAATCCCTTTCCTCAGAGCGGATGACCAACCTCTGATGCTGATGTATGATGAATGGAAAGTAAGAGCCTCGCTGTTGATGCCTCTCAATGCACAGCCTATCATGTGAAAATGCAGTACGCAGTAACGAGTGCTAACATGCATGTAAAGGACGCAAAGCGCAACTAAAGCGGACGGAAATGTACATCCATTTTCCAAACATTTTTGCAAGTCAGTGTAAATCTCTCCCTCTGTATATTTAAAGTGATACTGAAGGCTTCATTTTTTTCTTTAAAAAATAACATGGTTTCTGTATATGCTCCGTGCAAAGGCATTGCAGAGAGCAGCACTGATCCTCCTTTTCTGAGGTCCCCCATCGGCGCTCTGGGCTCCTCCCCTCTGCTGAATGCCTCCATGCAAGCCACTTGCTATGAGGGCACTCGGTAGGGGGAGGAGACCAGAGCCATTGCACAGAGCAGGTAAGTATAACGTGTTATTTTAAAAAAAAGATAAAAAATAGCAGCTTGCTATGGGACACTTGTGCACACTTGCTCCCGAGACCCCCTCTGTGACGGAACAGGTCTCCAGGAGCAGGTGAGAAGGCAAAGAGCTGGGACATCGCTGGATCGAGATAGGGCAAGAATTAGGGTGAGCTTCGATGGGGGGGGGGGGGTGAATTTGGCCAGCCTATTGAAGGTTTTTTACCTTCATTCATAGAATGCATGAAGGTAAAAAAAACCTTCAGGCTTTGCAAGCACTTTAATCCTAAGAGACTTTCCACTGTGCAGTCACTGGACACAAGGCAGCTATGCGTAGGACAATACAGGATTACTCTTCAGAATCTCTCTTTCAATACTTTAGAAACTTTTCCATTTCACGTTTACATATAGCAATTTGCAGTTTAGGTTTACTGGCCCTTTAGCACTCATAGCAGGAAGTTTTCATTTCCTGCATCTACAAGCAAATACAGGAGAGGCATACTGCAAGGCCTAGAAAATGACATTTACTAAAGATATGCACTGCTAATAGTAGAAAAACCTGCTCTGACTTCTTTCCAAGATCAATTAGAACTGCAAAGTACACTGGCAATATGCCAGATAGGGCATCTCTCTATTTTTGTACAAGAAGAAAACAAAAACTCAATGCTTGTCATCTGATTTTACATTTCCTATTCTTGGGTAAATAATCTATTGTACTGTAAAATATTTTGCACTAAAAATACAACTAAGAGTTGGCATGAATATGATGTCTAAAAAAGCAAAAAGTGGCTTTATGCATTGTTTGTCTGGTACAAAAATAAACTATGCTGGAAATGATATATTTACCACTCAAAATGTATTTATTTTCTCTTACTTATATAGCAATCATAGATTTCATGAGTTTTTACAGAGTACCTGTTAACCAACCAGCACCTGCCCCAAAAGGAACTTACAATCTAATGTCCCTAAAAAAGACATGTGAGTAAATAGAGACAGACAGGACAGAAAGGATACTGATTAGATTAATCAGAAATTTACCAGCATGCATTGTTTTATTTAAAAACCAAAGAGCCTAGAGTAAAAACAAACATGGGGTGAACCTACATACCTAATGCAAGCAGTGTCCCTAACCAGAATTGAGCCCAGGACCCCAGCACTGCTAGAAGTTAGCTTTTAACTGCTTCCTGCTCACCCACAATACACTTACTGCTGGCAGCCGACACAAGCAGGCTGGATGATGTACTTGCACGCCATCCAGCCTACTCCAGGTTAGGGACACGCATGCACATGCCTGCTGCTAGCCCCTGCTGTCACTAGCTACAGCCGTATTTTGTCAGTAGGTCCCAGCCAATGATTTAGGCCTGTAACCAATCACAGCACAGAGCCCTGTGTTTACAAACACACAGGGCTCTGTACACAGATCAGTGATCTGGCTGTTTCTTCACTCAGTAAAAGCAGTGAGAAAAAAACGTCCAGATCTGCAAGTAAAAGCAGCAAACGCTATGCACATTACACTTGTTAGTCACACAGTTAGCCCCTTTGATAACACCTTGATGTTAACCCCTTTCCATCCAGTGTCATTAGTACAGCGGGGTGTGAACATTTTAAAAAAAAAACTACTTGTCTAAGGGACTAAACTGGGGATCCAATCTACTTGTCCTGATAAAAATAAATAAATAAATAATAATTTGCCTGGATAGAAGGGTTGATGTTTTTATTAGGCAGAGGTGCTTTTAAAAACGAAAGGGGCCTTAAGGCAACTTAAACTGATAGAAAATTTTCATAGAACTCCCAAACATATTTTTTTAAGGCAGAGGCCGTAGAGAACAAATTGGTGGGTTTTGCAATTTTCTGTGTGCAGTGTTTGCATAGCATTTTTTCAAATGGAATTTAAAAAAAAAAAAAAAACACTCTTGAATTTTAATGCAAAAAAACACAATACTAAACTAAATTTTACTATCCATAGGCGACTTTTCATAGCCTTCACAGATTATCACCTTAGATTTACAATGGAGGTCTGGTGCTAGAATTACTGCCCAAGATCTGACGTTCGCAGCGATACATCACATGTGTGGGCATATTGCGGTTTATGTGTGTGCAGGGCTGACGCATGTGTTCACCTTTGTGAGCGGGGAGGGAGTGCTTTAAAACATTTTTAAGCTTAAGTATTTTAAACACTGTTGCTTTGATTTTTTTCTTTTTTGATCACTTGTATTGCTGTCAAAAAGAATGTAAACATCCCTTGTGACAGCAATAGGCAGTGACAGGTGCTCTTTATCGAGCGATCTGGTGTCAATAAGACCCCAGATCCCTCCTCTGCCCTTAAATCGTTGTGATCAAAAGCTTTCCATTTTTAAAAAATGGTGCCATTTACATAGGAGAAACCGTAAATTATGTATGCTCATCGCTTCCTGTTTTCTGTATCATAAAGGCAGAGTGGTTCCAGTCTTTGTCTGCCTTTATGATCAGTCTGCAGAAGCGTCAGATGGTTGAGTGCTGGTGCAATGAGACAACCCATGGAAGGGGAGATGTCCCATCAAGCTGCTTGCAAAAGTGATCCAA